>NC_134088.1:126370718-126737385 GCF_000715075.1 Nicotiana tabacum | reverse complement strand
GTTATATATAGTATATGTTAGTGTATTCATTATTTGTATTACAAAAGTGTTAACGAATTATATTTATATTATTTAGATAGTAAATATAAAAGTAATTCGAAAGTTTGACCAATGTTGACGTAATAACCGACCAACTTTGGTCGGTTATTTTGCAGAAAATAATATTTACCGACCAAAGTTGGTCGGTAAATGCTTCCCCTACATTAACCGACCAACGTTGGTCGGTAATTTTAAATATAAATTTTTAAATATTATAAAATATTTTAAATAATAAAATAATTATTAAAATTTAAAAAATTGGATCCAGATTACCGACAAACGTTGGTCGGTAATCCAAAATTTCCTTGTCTAACCAGCTGGGTCAATTCGTTGACCAATTTACCAACCAACGTTGGTCGGTATTTAGTTTAAAAAAAATGTAATTTTTTTTCCAGTTTCCCTCCAAGCTAGACGGTTTTTGGTCGCTTTTTTTTGAACGACCAACGTTGGTCGAAAATATTTGGTCGGTTTTTAGCAGATTTTTAGTAGTGTATACGCGCTGAATTTTTACATCGGATAAAAGTTTTTGTGTTAAAATGAAACATAAGAAATAGAGTTGGAGGGCCAAAAATGGAACAAAGTTGAGATAGAGTTCCAAAATGAAAAATGAAGCCAAGTTCAATGGGTTGTCTATGTATTTGGCCTAAATGTTAAGAAAGATGTCTCGCTGCAATATAAAAACTAGAGTTCCCAACATAACTATGCAACACAAGTCTTAGTTCTATCCTTCTCTTCTCCGACTATAGTTGCAAAATCAATGTAAGAAACTTTGGGAATTTAGGGCAATGGCCTCTTCTTGCAGCTGCCTTGGCAATTTGCTTTGTAGCCAGCACTGTTGTTGCTGATTACTCTTATGAGTATGCTTCTCCCTCACCTTCTTATAACTCTAAGAAGTATTACAAATCACCATCTTCACCCAAGGATCATGTATCGACTCCTTACTATAAGTCATCTGCTCCTTCAAAGTACTACAAATCACCTACTCTTTCAAAATACTACTATAAGTCATCTGCTCCTTCAAAGCATTACTACAAGTTACCGGCTTTCGCGAAATACTACAAGTCGCCGGCTCCCGTGAAATATTACAAGTCGCCATCTCTTTCAAAGAACTACTACAAGTCACCAGTTCCTGTAAAATACATTACAAGTCGCCATCAATTGCAAAGTACTACAAATCGCCATCACCTGCAAAATACTACAAGTCACCATCTCCAGCAAAATATTACAAATCGCCTGCTCCCTCTAAATACTATAAGTCACTATCTCCTTCAAAGAACTACTACAAGTCGCCAGTCCCTGTAAAACACTATTACAAGTCTCCTTCACCTGCAAAGTACTATAAATCACCATCACCTGCAAAGTACTACAAGTCACCATCTCCGGCAAAATATTACAAATCGTCTGCTCCCTCTAAATACTATAAGTCACCACCACCACCAAAATATTACAAATCTCCGGTTTACTACAAGTCTCCACTACCACCAAAATATTACAAGTCCCCTATTTACTACAAGTCTCCACCACCACCAACTTATTATGAGAAATCCCCTTCATATTATAAGTCACCTCCACCTCCTCCAAAATACTATGAGCAGTCACCTTATTACAAGTCACCTCCACCCCCACCAAAATACTATGAGCAATCACCATCTTCTTACAATGCTACACCTTCCTATAAATCTCCTCCACCTCCACCAAAATACTATGAGCAATCATCTATAACTCACAACTTGCCATCTCTACCAAAAACCTATGAAAAATCACCATCTTATTACTCACCTCCACCACCAACAAACTATTACAAGCAAACTCCCACCTATGCCTCACCTCCACCGTCTGAGAAGTACGAGCAATCCGCCACCTATGCTTCACCTCCACCCCCATCAGCATCTCCTCCACCAACCTATTACTGAAATTAACTATTCAGTCATTTTTCGCCATTTTTATGACTTTTAATTGCTTTTTGTCCTCTTATTTTAGCAACTCCATTTCCTCTGCCAAAATTTGATGTATGCTTCACGAATGATCGGGTTTACTTATTATGTGTTCAATGTTCTTTTGTTTTAATAATTTGTATTATTTATTGTTTGATTTAAGTAGGATCCCCGAGATCTCCATCAATTGTTCTCATTATATCAAGATTCTATATATTCTACTTTTCTTAATACTGTCATCTTCTTTGTCTAATACTGTGTGCTTTAATCGACTGAATTCTTTCGTCGGTCCATAAGTATTTCTCCTGAACATTTATTCTAACTTAGTTAAAATGAAGCAGATGGTCTCTTAAGAACTTTTTCTCGAGAATGGTTTATAACCTATCTATTCTAAAATAATTAAGAAATATTGATCTCTTTTCACGGTTTCCAAAAGATTTTGAAAAATTGAAAAGCAGAAAAATGGCGCAGTTCGACCTAGTTTTAAGGTTTGACGTAGTGTAATGGGGTGGGTTGGTCCAGAACACCCTCCACTTCCAACTAAAAGATTACAGCCCAAGAGTAAGGTGGAGAGTTCTTGGAGGGAGGGAGCCGAGAGTCTATCGGAAACAACCTCTCTACCCCAGGGTAAGGGTAAGGGTAAGGTATGCATATACTAGGGGTGGTATCCGGGCCCTAAATAGACCAAGTGGGCCGGTCCAAACGGTCTCAATCCGGTCCCTACCTAAACGGGCCAAGCGGTCCCGGACTAAACGGTCCTTTTCTAGGAACCGTCCGGGAACCGGACCCACGAACTCATGGTCCCGGACTAAATGAGCTAAGTGGGCCCGGGCTAAACAGGCTAAGTGGGTCTAACGGCTAAAATATTAATTTAAAAAAAGAAAAAATAAGAATTGAAATTAGAGACAAAAAGATGTAAAAAAATATCTAAGGCAATGCCTTGTAATTATTTTTATAGAATTGTGACTTAAACTTTTTAATTCAAAATTTAAAGACAAAAATATTATAAAGAGATATTCAAAGCAATGTCTTGTAATTTTATTATAGCATTAAAAAAAATATGGCAATATCTTTTTTAATATTCTCCCCCATAAAATGAGCACAACAAGGTACTAATACCACCATTGAGAAGAAAAAGAAACTAATCAAGATGTGCCAAAATACAAGTTACATAATACATACTAATTTTTGTTCATACAAGTTACATGGTATCTCTTATAAACTTCATAAATCATTCAAGGTTCAGAGGAATTTCCGTTGGCGGTGGCGGAAAAGTAGCCTGGTCATCGCCGTTTCCATTGTCGGGCGAAGCAGCATCCTCCGCAAGTTCAGCTAGCAGTTCTTCGTAAGTTTCGTCTTCCTCTGGTTGTGATTCAGCAAGTCCAAAATTTCTTCTTTCCGAACGGATCCAATCTCTGAAAAGTACTGATTTTTCCAAGCTCTCTCTCATAGAATCTCTATAATCACCAAGTTAAATTCTTGCTTGACTGAAAGCGCTCTCCGATACCACTGTTGAAGCTTGAATAGTTAAAATGTCTCGGGCCATCCTTGAAAGAACCGAAAAGTATTTTTCTTTGTCCTTCCTCCATTGAAAAAAATTAATGGAGCCAACGGGATTTACTTCCTCAATTCCCTGCGACAAATAAACTTCAAGCTCATTTAGTTGTGAAAAATCACTACTACTAGAACCTTGACAACCCCTAAAACCCGCCCAAGCACTAAGTGCTCTTACTCCCCCAGTTCTTTTAGATGATTGAGAATCTGAAGATGAAGGAGTTGGAGCATTTGGTCTAGCATGATTTAATGCAACTTCATAAGCATTATAAATAGTTTGAGCATTTATTTTAATTGAGGCTATTGCTTCCGGAAGTTGAGACAACTCATCATCTTCAAGTGCTAAACCATTATAAATAGTTTCGTACCAAAATTGAGGACCTCCTAATTTCATACAAGGATTTAACAAGGCAGCAACACCATAAATAGGGGGAATAGGGAAAACATATTTTTAAAATTCTTTTCTCATAGAATCAATAGGAAGTTGATAAATTTTTCCACCATTTAAAAAATTAGCAAACAAATTTATAAGTTCTGCAATATAAACTAAACAGTTAGAAATGGTAGGATAATATTGTCCAGAAAATTTATTTGTAGCAATATGAAATTTTTCTAAAAAATCAACAAGTATTTTAACATTAGCCCAATCCCAATTCATAAGGTGCTCATCATCATCACTTACATGTGCATTAAACGTTGAGTTTATGGGGTTTCTATATTTATATGCAACAACCAAACTTTCATACATGTAATTCCATCTAGTTGGACAAGGTTTAAGAACCTTTCTTTCTCTTAGGCCAAATTCATCGTATCTTTTAAAATATTCTCTAACTCTACTTCTACGGTTTGAATAAAAAAGTCAGTTAAGAGCCATTTTAACCTTTTCAATTTCAATATTTAAAATTCTCATACCATCACCCACAATTAAATGGTAAATATGACAAATACATCTAACATGAAAAATATTACTAAATGCAGGATTTAGCGTAGTGGTAAGCAAGGCTATAAAATTTGTATTACTAGTAGCATTATCCATTGAAACTGACATTATTTTATCACTAATGCAAAAATATCTATAAATATCCGTAATTGTGCTAGCAATAAACTGCCCCGTGTGACGTGAATTAATTATTCTATAAGCAATTATGCACTTTAGCATAATGAAATCCTCATCAATCCAATGACCAGTAACAGTAAGATAATCACAGTCATTGCCACTTCTACCAATATCAGTTGTAATAGCAATACGATAATTTATATGAGTAAATAAATAGCGCAAATATTGTTCATATTCATGCTTATATTTATAAATATCGATCTTTACGGTTGTATGACGAAAACCTTTATAAGTAAGATTAAAATTGTTTCTAATATAATGCACAAAGTTAGGGTCAAAAGGAAAACTATAGGGTAAGCAGATAACAATTACCATTTTTGTCAATTCTTCCCGTTCTTTTTTTGGATCATAATATAAAATACCACCGGTAACAGTGTTAATTCCCAGTTGAAATTGATTTGAAAATTGATTATCGTTGAAGATTTCAATTCACCAACTTCACAATTGTTTCATAAATTGTAACAATAAAGTAAGCAATAATATCAAATATAGAAGAAATTTAGAGAAAGATTGTGATAGATTGATATTGATTTTGTAAGAAAAATAAAAGAAAGGGAGTGGGTAATTTATAGTTGAAAATAGGGAAAAAGTATAATTATAAAAAGTTTGGGGTTAAAACAAAGTTGGGGGAGGGGGGGGGGGAGGGGGAGGGGGGGATTAAATGACTATTTTATAAATAGCCAACGGCTATTTTTGACAGCCCAACAGTTGTTTTTAAAATTTTTCAAATATTATTTTAAAAAAAATATTACCGTTGGGACCGTTTGGCCCGCCAAGGGACCGGTCCCGGTCCCAAAGCATAGAATCGGCCCATGCCCACTAATACCGGTCCTGGCCCGTTTGGCCCGCGGTCCCCGGGCCTATCCCGATCCTAGACTGACCCACTTGCCATTCTTAGTGTACACACTACCCTCCCCATACCCCACTAGTGGAATTATACTGGATTGTTATTGTTGTATTGTATTGGGGCCCAAGGCGAAGTGTAAGTCCCATGAATCTTTAAATTTTTGCTAATTTATAAGTCTACAAATAGTAGAAAAAATAAAAAAATGTTAAAAATACGTTAAGATCATAAAACTCTAAAATAAAATAAATTGTCAAAAAATTAGCATAAATATAGAAACTCTAGCATAACTATGAAAAATAAAATAACTTTATGTAATACATCAATTACAACATCAACAATCAAACATCGAAAGAGAAAAAACATCTCGGAAACAAAATGTGATCTGTAACTCATGTGAAGTAAATGAATCACGAAACACTTTCTTACTGTTATTTGAAGTTCTCTCTCTGAATAATAAGTGGGTGTGGATAAGTTTACGCGCTCTTATTTTCTCCCATCAGCACATGTGCTGTATAACTCTGCTCACTAATACTTTAACAGAAAATAAGAGATCATCTAATGTTCTAAAGACTACGCTTGCGATGTTCTCACTTCTGATTTATGATTGATATAGATGGCTTTTGTAGAATTAAGGGTTAGTTAAGGATTTTTGTTGATTTACATAGCTAATTACACTCGATTGAACAAAATCATTTGGACGAGCCTCGTGCGTTTGGCGTTGGATGCATTTTAAGGGTATATACGAGCGCTTGAAGCACAGTTTTTACGAGACAAGAGTCCCCCCACATATGGATCAAACCGTTTACGAGCTCCTCGTCCTATCACAGGTTGTACGGATTCTCATACCGATAGATTGAAGGGTCGTTAGGTTATCGGGATAAAGATATTAATCTCCGTTTAAAATTTGGGATTAGAGTTATCCCATATTTGATTGTGGGTATTAACTAATACAATTTAAATCAAAATAATGGTATTCACTATCCCATATCAGAGGCAGGATAGATAATACCATGGGATATCACAGAATTATAATTCCACGGGATATTTCATAAATGAACCAAACGACCCCTTAAGGTATAATTTGTTGTGTTTATTCGCTGGTTTCCCTAATTGTTTTTGAACTTCATATTCAATATACCGTAATTATCTGTACAAGTCAACTTAATTATTCGCTAATGGGATGCAAGTCGTGGTATCCTTAATGTTTTCTCCATTTTTAATATTTGGACTTTTCTATATCATCTTGGTTGCTAACCATGAAACCATTACATAACTGCTATATAAAAACCAGAGTTCCCTACTCAACTATGCAAGACAAGTCTTGGAGAAAATGCCTGCCACTAATTATAGAAAAGATCGAGCCTATATTTTGACTTAGCTATAATCTTAGTGGGCGCCAATAACACATACCTAAAATTATAATATTATGTTCCTATATAAAAGCCAGAACTCCCTACTCAATATGCAAGTCAAGTTTAAGTTCTTTTCATTCTTTCTCCAAGTATTGTTGGCTGCAAAAGCAAAACGACAAGCATAGGGAAGCTGGGGCAATGGCCTTTACTTGTAACTGCTTTGGCAATTTGCTTTATAGCCAGCGCTGTTGTTGCTGATTACTCTTATGGGTATGCTTCTCCCTTGCCTTCTTACAACTCTAAGAAGTATTACAAATCATCATCACCGCCCAAGTACCTAGTACCTACTCCTTACTATAAGTCACCTACTATTGCAAAACATTATTACAAGTCACCAGCTCCCGCAAAATACTACAAATCTCCAGCTCCAGTAAAATACTACAAGGCACCAGCTCCTGCAAAATACTACAAGTCGCCAGCTCCCGTAAAATACTACAAGTCGCCAGCTCCCGCAAAATACTATAAGTCACCAGCTCCTTCAAAGAACTACTACAAGTCGCCAGCTCCTTCAAAGAACTACTACAAGTCGCCAACTCCTTCAAAGAACTACTACAAGTCACCATCACCCGCAAAATACTACAAAGCGCCAGCTCCCGCAAAATACTATAAGGCGCCAGCTCTCGCAAAATATTACAAATCACCAGCTCCCACAAAATATTACAAGGCACCAGCTCCCGCAAAATACTACAAATCGCCAGCTCCCGCAAAATACTACAAGTCGCCAGCTCCCGTAAAATACTACAACTCGCCAGCTCATTCAAAGAACTACTACAAGTCGCCAGCTCCTTCAAAGAACTACTACAAGTCACCAGCTCCTTCAAAAAACTACTACAAGTCACCATCGCCTGCAAAGTACTACAAGTCACCATCCCCGGCAAAATATTACAAATCGCCTACTCCCTCTAAATACTATAAGTCACCGCCACCACCAAAATATTACAAGTCCCCAGTTTACTACAAGTCTCCACCACCACCAACTTATTATGAGAAATCACCTTCGTATTACAAGTCACCTCCATCTCCTCCAAAATACTATGAGCAGTTACCTTATTACAAGTCACCTCCATCCCCACCAAAATACTATGAGCAATCACCATCTTCTTACAAATCTCCACCTCCACCATACTACAAAGAATCTACACCTTCCTATAAATCACCTCCACCTCCACCAAAATACTACGAGCAATCGCCTATAACTTACAACTTGCCATCTCTACCAAAAACCTATGAAAAATCACCATCTTATTACTCACCTCCACCACCTGCAAACTATTACAAGCAAACTCCTAGCTATGCCTCACCTCCACCACCTAAGAATTACGAGGATTCCGCTACCTATGCTTCACCTCCACCACCTGAGAAGTACGAGCAATCTGCCACCTATGCTTCACCTCCACCCCCATCAGTATCTCCTCCGCCAACCTACTACTAATTTTAACAATTCAATCATTTTCGCCATTTCCATGACTTTTTATTCCGTTTTGTCTTATTTTTAGCAACTCCATTTCCTCAGCCAAAATTTGATGTATGCTTCCCGCAATGATCGGGTTTGCTTATTATGTGTTCAATGTTCTTTTGTTTTAATAATTTGTATTATTTATTGTTTGATTTAAGTAAGATCCTTGAGATCTCCATCAATTCTGCTCATTATATCGAGATTCTTTGCATTCTACTTTTCTTAATTCTGTCGTCTTCTTTTCTTTGTCTAATACTACGTGTTTTAATAGACTGAAGTCATTCGTTAGTCCATAAGTACACCTCCTGACGTCTATTCAAACTTAGTTGAAAAGAGGCACATTGCCTCTTGAGAAATTTTTCCCGAGAAAGGTTCATAACCGATCTATTCTAAAATTATCTCTTTTCACGGCTTCCAAAAGATTTAAATAAAAATTGAAAAGCACAAAAATGGCAAAAGTTTAAGTTTTAAGGTCTGACGAAGTGTATTAAAGGACGGGGCACAAAGCGAAGTTAAGCTCCAGACATGGGGTGCAAGCCCCAGAAATTTTTAAATTGTACTAATTTATAAATCTACAAATAGTAGAAACATTAAAAAATTGCTAAAATACGTTAAACTTATAAAACTCTAATTAAATAAATATAATTGTCAAAATATTAGCGTAAATATAGAAACTCTAGCTTAACTATGAAAAATAAATGACTTTATATAATACCATGATATGCGCATCAATTGCAACATCAACAATCCAACATCGAAAGAAAAACAAAAACATCTTGGAAACATAATGTGATATGTACCTCATGTGAAGTAAATGATTCACGAAACATTTTCTTACTATTATTTGAAGTTCTCTCTCGATAATAAGTGGGTGTCTGGGTAAGTTTAAGAGAATAGGTACTGCCGTTTCAATATATTTTTAAAAATCGACTAAATCGACCGAATCGAACCGATTATTATGTTTCTTTTAATAAAACTGTAGGTTTTCATATAAAATTATAATTGTACCGATAGTTAGGATATATTTTTAATTTTACAAAATAACTGAAAAAATACTGAACCGTCCCGAATAATTTTATATAAGAAGAATATATTTATATGTTAAGTTTAAAAATAGCAAAACATTCCTTGGGCCTTGTGATTATGGAAACGTTTACTAGGCAACAAGTAATTAAAGCCCACAGTCTTAACTCTCAAACATATTATGCTACTCCTGTTAAAACTAATTTAGTTTTAGTTATCATCTTGAATAGCAAGCCACAAGTATTCCAGCAATATTGAGTAGTAAACCATACTGTATTAAATATCTTTCCTCTTGTATGGTTTAGATTTTTCTTATTTTATACTTAATCTTCTAATATACTCTATTCTTGAGTCCAATGTTAGTTAATATATTCCAATTTTTCTTACGCTATATTTGAATAGTATGATAAATCTCTATGCTAGCTATCTTTTATATTCCCTTTATCGTCGTCTTTTAAACTGTAAAATTGTCTAGATAGTTTTGTTGAAGTCTACGCAACGCCTTCCTGATATTCCTCGGAAGGGCGACGTAAGGCTAAGCAACTGATGTCAGTGCAGTTACTATCTGCCAGCCGAGGTCCCCTCTGTACGCTAGACGAGATTGTCAGTTCCGTACGGGAAAACCAATGTCAAGAGCAATTGAGAGAGCAGAAAAGAGAATTGAGAATGAAAGAAAACTTGATTGCATTAATGAAAGCTATTACAGAAAAGCAACACGGTGTCGAGGGGGAGAGACACCAGTATAGAGAATTGTTTGCTTGCTAGAAAGTTTGATTGCTTGATCCCCCTAATAATGCTTAAAGAAAATAAATCAAAGTTACATGAGTTGACCTATAAAAGTTGTAGAAGCACACTGAAAGTAAATGACTTGACCTACAAAACTACTCTATATTTACAATGAAAAGGACTTAGTCTTATACAAGGTAGAAACAAGTCCGTTGGCAGTAACCTTGTCTTTAGAAGCATGGTCTGCACGCGAGGCGTTGTCTACACGTGTGGCATTGTCTGCACGAGCGGCGTTGTTGCCATCTGCATATGGCTGGGCGCTGGCGATGGCTATCGGTGGGGCGACAGAGGCACATGAGCTCTTGTCACTTGGAGCTGCCGAGACCACGACCGACTGTGGCGCTAGGCATTGGGAGGCTTGCTAGGACACCACAGGCGCGTCCAAGGAGTCACGGGGCATGGCTGGAAAGCCGCCCATGACATTCTCCCCCACCTGAGTTGGTGTCGTCCTCCGCGCCTTACTTGAAAGATAATGATCAATTAGGCTCTTGTAGGCTTTGAGGTTTGTTCCCCTCACCCAAGTATTCTCCTCTGCATCACATCCCTTCTATTTCACCAAGAACTCTTGGTGATCTTTCCTTGAGGCGTGAATCACTCGATCATCAAGAATAGCTTCATCACGCCTTTTCCCGGTTGAATTGGGGCCTCGAATACTGGGTATTGTGAGTTGGCTCTATGAAAGATCCTCCATATCTTCCCGAAAAGGTTTCAGGAGACTGACATGGAAGACGTTGCAATAGGCGTCGGTCATGGACCCCTACAAACAAGTACCGCTTTAGGATTTTGACCATCACTTTATCCCATACTTGGTATTCAACAAAACGATGATTTTGATCAGCATGCCTCTTCATCCGCTTTTGGGCTTTGACAAGATAGCTCCGCACTATCTCCAAATTTTGCTTCCATTCTTTTGAGAAGTTAGCAGCTTGAGGAGATTTTGACATGTTTAGTGCATTCACGGTATGTGGGAGTAGCGGTTGCTGTCCGGTAACAATTTCAAAAGCGTTTTTGTTAGTACTAGAGCTCTTTTGTGAATTGAAACACAGTTGAGCAGCATCCAGAAGCTTCACCCAGTTCTTCTGCGATCCGGTTACGAAGTGGCGGAGATATTCCTCTAGTATGCCATTGAACCGCTCCGTCTGGCCATCAGATTGCAGATGAAAACTTGAGCTGTGACTCAATTTTGACCCGAGGCACTTAAAGAGTTGGGTCCAAAAGTTGCTAGTGAAGCGTGAGTCGCAATCACTAACGATGTCTTTAGGGAGTCCCCAATATTTGACGACATGAGAGAAGAAGAGTCGAGTTGTATCTTCTGCTGATATATATTGTGGGGCTGCTATAAAGGTAGCATACTTGAAAAACCGATCCCCCACAACCTATATAGTTGTGAGATCTCCGACATTGGGCAATCCGGTGATGAAATCCAGGAAAACGCTTTCCTAAGGTCTCTTTGGGATAGCTAGTGGTTCCAAGAGTCCCTCTTGTGTCATCGGCCATTTGAGGCCAATAATATGCACGACGAAGTAATGCCATGGTGCGTTCTTCACCGGGATGACCAGCCCACAAAATATCATGGTATTCCTCCAGAAGATTCCTTCGCAGATCTCCTCCTTTAGGAACATAAAGTTGGTTCCCTTTCACTTTCAGGAAACCATCTTCTGTGTAGAACTGGGGCGAGTCTTGCCATGTCCTACTAAATCAACCAAATACTGTGCAGTAAGATCCTTGATGAGTAGATCCTGTATCTGGTCTTTTATGGTGGTGGCTACTTCGCTTCCCCTTAGGGTGGCGAGTAGGCACACCGATGCTAGATCAGCTCTCCGACTGAGCGCATCAGCAACATGATTAGTCTTCCTACTTCGGTATTCCAGGTTGAAGTGAAATTTCGCTAGGAGTTCCTGCCACCTGACTTTTCAACCATTCAGCATCGGCTGGGTCGTGAAATGGTTAACAACTGTGTTGTCTGTCTTGACCACGAATGAGGTTCCCAGCAGATAGTGCCTCAAAAGGCGTAAGCAATGAATGACAACCAATAATTCTTTTTCGTGGGTGGCATAGTGCCGCTCTGCATCCTTCAGCTTCCAACTCTCGTACGCTACGAGATGCCCTTCTTGTAGCTAGACTCCACCAAGGGCATAGTCAGAGGCATCCGTTTGTACCTCGAATGGCTTGGACAAATCAGGGAGGGCCAAGACGGGGCTACTAGACATAGCCATTTTCAATGCGTTGAAGGCCTCCGCTCGCCTGGGTCCCCAATCCCAAGGCATGACCTTCTTGAGAAGTTCTGTCAGTGGCACTGCGATGAGGGAGTAATTTTTTACAATTCGCCGATAAAAGTTGCATAGGCCAAGGAACGCCCTCAAGGCGTGGATATCCTTAGGCGACGACCAATATGTGATAGCCTGAATCTTCCGTTGGTCCATCTTGATCCGCCTTTCCTCGATTATATGTCCAAGGAAGTCAATTTGTTTTGAGCAAAGAAGCACTTGGATAGCTTTGCATATAATCCGTGCTCCCGCAATCGGGCTAGGGCCTTCTGCAAGTGCTCTAGGTATTCTTCCAGTGTCTGGCTATATACCACAATGTAGTCCAAGTAGACCACCACGAATTCGTCAATGTATTCTCAGAAGACTTGGTTCCTCAGGGTGAAAAATATGGCTGGCACGTTAGTCAAGCCGAATGGCATAACGAGGAAGTCGTATGACCTATATCTTGTCACGCAGGTCATCTTGTGTTCATCACTCTCTGCAATCTGAACTTGCCAATAACCTGTCCTCAGATCTATTTTGGTGAACACAGTCGCACCACCCAGTCTATCGAACAAGTCTGCCATTAGCGGAATAGGGTACTTGTTCTTCACGGTGATTTTGTTTAGAGCCTGATAATCCACACAAAGTCATAAGCTATCAACATGTTTCTTTTGGAATAGCACAAGAGACCCGTATGGGGAATTGGAGGGCATGATGATCCATGTGTCTAGCATTTTTGTCAACTGCCTCCGAAGCTCGGTGAGTTCGGGTTGTGACATTCTGTACGGAGCCCGGGCAGGTGGCTTCGCACCCAACACCAACTCAATCTCATGATCCACAGTGCACCTAGGCGGGAGTCGCTTTGGCATGTGTTGTGGCATGACGTCTTCAAATTCCAGTAGCAGCTCCTTCACAAGTGCAAGAATGGGACCCGGAAGAGCGTTCTATATCTTCAATGTAGAGGGTAGCCAGGAACGTAGGTTCATGTCTTTTGACCCCCTTCTTCAACTGCAAGGCCGAGATGTTCTCGGCGGCCATCTTCATAGGCATGCACGTGATATTATAGGGATTGACCCCATTTGTTCCCATCATTAGTAGCATATCTGCATACGGTACAGGCATTGTCACGATCCAATTTCTCCTATAGGCCATGATGGTGCCTAACGTCGCCGCTAGGTAAGCCTACGATGAATTTACTACGTGATTACTTCTTTTAATAGGTTTACTAGTGACAAATTCCCATTTATTAGAGATAAATAAAATAATAAATAAAAAAATTAAGGTCAAATAAATAAAAGAAAAGCATCTAAGTGCGAGCATATATATGTAAATACCCCAAAACCATAAAGTCTACTAAAGTGTGTGCCAGGACCTGGTGTCACATGTGTATGGGCACTAGTAGAATATACAAAACTCTAACTACTGTCTGATATAACATAGACAGAATGCAAATACAAAAGAGAGACACTATGGGGCTGCGGGACGGCTCAGGAAGCAGCTCATAACTAGGCCTCGGGATATCTGGGATGCGCGCTGGTAGTACCGCCTGATGCACCTGCCTCGGATCCTGCACAGTTAGTGCAGAAGTATAGTGTGAGTACATAAACAACATGTACCCAGTAAGTATCAAGTCTAACCTCGAAGAAGTAGTGACGAGGGGTCGACTTCGACACTTATTATGGGTCAATAATATTAAGATAGAAATCTTGAATAAACACGAGTTATGTAAATAATAACAAATTTCCTTAACAAGCAGGAGCAAATAATTCTTTCACAATTTAATAATTCTATATAAGTCGCTTTCCTTACCAGCTGTAACCTTACAAGCCAAAACAAAATATCAAGGCACCCAGTATTATTATTAAGCACGATTTATGCCGAGGTCGTACGGCCCGATCCAGAATAATGTGTACACTACCGAGGGTCAAGCGACACGAACCATAGATACATCTATATATTGCCGAGGCATTCGGCCCGCTCCACAAGAAGAGAAAGATACTTTATAAGCATTTGACTTAAAAGTTATTAAGGATTAATACACAAAATAATACAAATTTTATTAACAATTCTTCACCATTCCTCTAACAAGTCCTGATATAATTTAAGCACTTCAATTAAAAATTAGGGTGCAAACATATCAAATAATTCACGATTTGGGTCCTAAACTACCCGAACATAACATGAATAGTAGCTACGCACGGACTCTCATCACCTCGTACGTACGTAGCCCGTACAATTAGAAGCAAACATTAATTTACATCACCTATGGGAAATTTTCCTATTACAAGGTTAAACAAGAGACTTACCTCGTCTCAAAAGCTCACTTCCCGGTCACAATTTCGCTCTAAAGCCTCAACTCGGTGCAAATATGTGAAACTATCCAAATGTTATATAATTTAATCAATACATGCTCAAAAGTTCATAATTTAATTATTAGAGTAATTACCCAACCCAATTTGGAAGATTCCTAAAATTCACCCATAACCTTAAGAACTCAAGTATACAATTTTCATCCCATTCCATAACCATTTTCGTGGTTAAAATATTATTTTTATCAAAATCTAGGGTTTTCACCTAAACTCATAATTTTTACAAATTTACATGTTAAAATCTACCCATAATCTATATATTAAACTTTCTTTGGGTAGGAATTACTTACCTCAAAATGCTAGGTAAAAACCCCTCTCCAAAAGCTCCAAAAATCACCCCAAGAATGATGGAAATGAGTCAAAAATGCTCAAACCCCGACTGAAATGAAGGTTTTGCCTTCGGCAATTTTTGCACCTGCGGAGGTACGGCCGCTTCTACGATCCCGCATCTATGAAAAAGTCCTCGCAGATGCAGTCTTCTCCAGTTAAGCCAAAATCCTCACCTTCGGACCACTGGCCCACTTCTGCGGGTCCGCTGCTGTGACTCTCCCGCCGCTTCTGCGGCATTGGATGCTCATGCAGCTTCCTCCGTCGCACTTACGCGCCTGCAGGTGCACCCAAATTCTCCGCTCCTGCGATTTTTGAGCTGCCCTCATTGGACCGCTTCTACGGTTTCTTGCTCGCTTCTGGGAGCTCACACCTGCGGATGGCCATGCGCATGTGCGGTTACACCAGAAGCTGGAAGCTTCAGCCATTTCTCCTAAGTCTAAACTTGGTCCGAGCCTAGTCCGATTAACACCCGAGGCCCCCGGGGCCCCGCCCAAACATACCAACAAGTTTGAAATCATAAAACGAACTCGTTCGAATCTTCAGAACGCATAAAACAATATTAAAACTAAGAATCACACCCCAAACCAAATCGTATCAACTTATGAACTTCATGTTCTTCCAACTTACTCCGAATACGCCGAATCGTACTTAAACTACTCGGAATGACACCAAATTTTGCGTGCAAGTCTTAAATTACCATACAGAGATATTCTCAGACTTGGAATCAGAAATGGACCTCTATAATACCAAAACCTACTCCAAACCAAATTTAAAGAACTTTAAAACCTTCAAATTTCCAACTATCAATATTAGGCGCCGAAACGCTCCCGGGTCATCCAAAACCCGATCCGAACACATGACTAAGTCCAAAATCATCATACGAACCTATTGGAACCATAAAATCCTGATTCCGGGGTCATTTACTCAAAACGTTGACCAAAGTCAAACTTGGCCCTATTAACCAATCTTTAGGAACCAAGTATTCCGATTTCAACCCGAACACTTCCAAATCTCGAACTAACCATCCACGCAAATCATAAAACAGTAAAATCACATACGGGGAGTCTTATTTAGGGGAACAGTATTCTAGAAAGTAAAACGACCGGTCGGGTCGTTACATTCTTCACCTCTTAAACAAACGTTCGTCCTCGAACGAGTTTAGAATCATACCCGGAGTACTGAATAAGTGTGAATATCTGCTCCGCATAACCTCCTTGGTCTCCCAAGTTTCCTCCTTGACTGGTTGGCCCCTCCACGGGACCTTTACCGCAGAAATATTCTTGGACCTCAACTGGCGAACCTGTCTATCAACAATGGCAACTGGCTACTCCTCATAACCTAGGCTATCATCTAGCTGAACCGTTCTGAAGTCTAACACATGCGACCTGTCGGCATGATACCTCCG
Organism: Nicotiana tabacum; assembly: GCF_000715075.1. Classification (NCBI taxonomy): domain Eukaryota; kingdom Viridiplantae; phylum Streptophyta; class Magnoliopsida; order Solanales; family Solanaceae; genus Nicotiana; species Nicotiana tabacum. Next base: position 126,720,864 of record NC_134088.1, on the reverse strand, counting down.
GAGCATAGACACGGGAAAAATTGGGCGAACTCCCGATAGACTAGGAGGCAAAGCAAGCTCATAAGCAACCTCCCCAACTCGTTTCAACACCTCAAATGGACCTATAAACCTTGGGCTCAACTTGCTCTTCTTTCCAAACCTCATAATTCCCTTCATAGGAGAGACCTTCAAGAGAATCTTCTCACCTACCATAAATGATAAATCACGCGCCTTCTGATCTGCGTAACTCTTCTGTCTGGACTGTGCTGTGAGAAGTCGCTCCTGAATCAACTTTACTTTTTTCAAGGCATCCTTTACCAAATCAGTACCATATAACTTAGCCTCGCCGAGCTCAAACCATCCAATGGGCGAACGACATTGCCGACCATATAAAGCCTCAAATGGAGCCATCTCGATATTGGACTGATAACTGTCATTGTAAGCAAACTCGGCCAAAGGCAAGAATCGATCTCACTGCCCTCAAAAGTCAATCACACATGATTTAAGCATATCCTCCAAGATCTGAACCGTCTGCTCTGACTGCCCGTCGGTCTGTGGATGAAAGGCTATGCTGAGCTCCACCCGGGTTCCCAACTCACTCTGTACTGCTCTCCAAAAATGTGAAGTAAAATGATGGCCTCTATCTGATACAATGGAAACCGGCAAGAGGAAATGATACTTTATAAGCATTTGACTTAAAAGTTATTAAGGATTAATACACAAAATACTACAAATTTCATTAAAAATTCTTCACCATTCCTCTAACAAGTCATGATATAATTTAAGCACTTCAATTAAAAAGTATTGTGCAAACATATCAAATAATTCATGATTTGAGTCCTAAACTACCCGAACATAGCATGAATAGTAGCAACGCACATACTCGCGTCACCTCGTACGTACGTACGTAGCCCCCACAATTAGAAGCAAATAGTAATTTACATTACCTATGGGGAAATTTTCCTTTTACAAGATTAGACAAGAGACTTACCTCGTCTCAAAAGTTCATTTCCCGGTCACAATTTCGCTCTAAAGCCTCAACTCGGTGCCGAAAAATCCGAAACTAGCCAAATGTTATATAATTTAATCAATACAAGCTCAAAAGTTCATAATTTAATTATTAGAGTAATTACCCAACCCAAATTGAAAGATTCCTAAACTTCACCTCGGGCCCACGTGCCCGGATTACGAAAATATTTGAAGGAAATCGTTACCCATAACCTTAAGAACTCAAGTATACAATTTTCATCCCATTCCATAATCATTTTTGTGGTTAAAATTTTATTTTTATCAAAACCTAGATTTTTCACCTAAACCCGTAATCTTTACAAATTTACATGTTAAAATCTATCCATAATCTATGTATTAAACTTTTATTGGGTAGGAATTACTTACCTCAAAATGCTAGGTGTAAACCCCTCTCCAAAAATTCCAAAAACATTCCAAGAATGATGGAAATGAGTCAAAAATGCTCAAACCCCGACTTAAATGAAGGTTCTGCCTTCAGAGATTTTCTCACCTGCGGAGGTACGGCCGCTTCTACGGTCCCGCATCTGTGAAAAAAATCCTCGCAGATGCGTTTTTCTCTAGCTGAGCCAAAATTAGCACCGTCGCTGCAACTTTGGATGCTCATGCGGCTTCCTCCATCGCACCTGCGCGCCCGCAGGTGCGCCCAAATTCTCCGCTCCTGCGATTTCTGAGCTGCCCTCGTTGGACCTCTTCTGCGGATTCTTGCTCACTGCTGGGAGCTCGCACCTATGGCTGGCCATGCTCATGTGCGGTTACATCAGAAGCTGGAAGCTTCAGCCATTTCTCCTAAGTCCAAACTTGGTCCGAGTCTAGTCCGATTAACACCCGAGCCCCCCCCCCCCCACCCAACATACTAACAAGATTGAAATCATAAAACGAACTCTAATCGAACCCTCAGAACTCATAAAACAACATCAAAACTAAGAATCACACCCCAAACCAAATCAAATCAACTTATGAACTTCAAGTTCTTCCAACTTACTCCGAATGCGCCGAATCGTACTTAAACTACTCGGAATGACACCAAATTTTGAGTGCAAGTCTAAAATCACCATACAGATCTATTCTCAGACTCGGAATCCCAAACGGACCTGTATAACACCAAAACCTACTCCAAACCAAATTTAAAATTTTTTTAAACCTTCAAGTTGCCAACTATTAATATTAGGTGCCAAAACGTTCCCGGGTCATCCAAAACCCAATCCGAACACACACCCAATTCCAAAATCATCATACGAACCTATTGGAACCGTCAAATCTCAGTTCCAGGGTCGTTTACTCAAAACATTGACCAAAGTCAAACTTGACCCTATTTTCCAACTTTTAGAAACCAAGTGTTCCGATTTCAACCCGAACCCTTCCAAATCCCAAACTAACCATCCCCGCAAGTCATAAAATAGTAAATGAAAATATGAGGAATCTTATTTAGGGGAACGAGGTTCTAGAATGTAAAATGACCGGTCAGGTTATTACATGTATGGTGTTGGTTTGCCTCAGAAATTCCAACCCTAATATCAACTTGATGTCATCTATGATCACCACGCGCATGTTGAATTTTCCTTCATAAGGGCCAAACTTCACTTGTACTTCTTTGGATATTCTACCCACTGGTTGAGGAGGTGAGTTGATAGCCTTGACACGACCTCTGCCCTTTCCTACCATTAGACCAAGGCGCTCCACCTGAGTCGAGGATAAGTAGTTGTGGGTAGCACCCGTTTCTATCATCGCCCGAATGGGCTTGCCATTTACCTTCATCTCGACGAACATTAAGGTCCTCTATTATTTAAGAGGAGTCCTCTCATTCGCCTTCTCCTTTCTTTTCTTGGTGATCGGGCATGGATCCTTCTTTTTACCGATACCAGCACTGGTTCCCGCTAAGGCTCAGAAATAGATCCAATAATTGCATTGAAGGCACCTACTGGTTCGGTCTGGTCCGCATCATCTGCGTCGTCATCAGTCCCATCATCAAAAGCTTGATGGGCGTTCATCTGCACATGTGGGCATTCATTATTCAAATACTGTCCGCCGCAATGATGGCATCCTGAAGGGGGTTTCCTCCCCCAATCGTTGTTGTTAGATACAGTGCTAGTACTGCCTGAGGAGGGAGCCTTAGATTTGGTTGCACTCCGATCTCCTCCACTTCTGCTAGGGCCACCAGTTCTCGGCTAGCCCCCTTTATATCTTCCTCGGATAGGCTGTTGAGGCCTATCCTTCCGAGCTTCCACTTGATAGTCTCCAAGGCACTCCGCTGCTTGGATCGCCTTAGGTAAAGTGTCTACCCTTTGTCTTTACAGCTCCATACGGGCATAAGGTTTCAAACCTTCCAGGAAGGTGAAGAGATTGTCTTTGTCCCCCATGTCACATATGTTCAGCATGAGCACGGAGAATTCTTGCACGTAATCCCGCACTGATTTGGTCTGGCGGAGCTCCCGTAGCTTTCTCCTTGCATTGTACTCAACATTTTCGGGGAAGAACTGTAGGTGTATGGCTGCCTTCAGTTCTGCTCATGTCTCGAAGGCATCTTCATTGGCCTTTATGGCTTCGTACTTCACCCGCCACCAGAGTTTAGCATCGCCCTGAAGATACATGGTAGCAGTTGCTACCTTCTTAGCTTCTTCTAGTCCCCCACGGCATGGAAGTACTATTCGATGTCGAAAATGAAGTTTTCCACTTCTTTGGCATTCCGAGCTCTACTGTATGGCTTTGGCTCAGGAATTTTTAGTTTTTGTGCCACGGAGGCGAGGTTCACAGCACCCCCGATTTGGTTTTTGCATCCTCGAAACAGGCCTTGTAAAGCAGCATTGACAACGTTGAGTTGGCCTGTCAAGTTGTCTATAGTTTGTTGCATGGCAGTCACCATGTCTGCCTCTTGTGCCCTGTGGGCTAAATCCTCGGCACGCTCTTGTTGGAGGCCCTCGAATTTACCAAAACCTTTGGCTGCCTCTGTGGCTGCCGTTTGCCGGTCTCCTTCAGAGTCGCGACTGATGTTTTCTATGTCAACTTCGGCTTGGAGCATTCTGCGGTCTTGGTCGTCCGACCTTTGCACTAGGTTGGTCTTTAGATCATGCACTATTTCCACGATGGGCCGTAATACATCAATCGTCTCCTCAAGGGTTGCGATGCGATCCCCATGATTTACCATGGTAAGAAATGGTGGTAATTGCAATGTGATCCCTCGTCTGATGTCGAGCCTAGGCTCTGATACCAACTATTAAATGGTACTTTCCTGAGATTCTTTGGAAGGACGAAATAAGGCTAAACAACTGATGTCAGTGCAGTTATTATCCGCCAACTGAGGTCCCCTCCGTATGCTAGACAATATTATCAGTGCCGTACGGAAAAACCAATGTCAAGAGTAATTGAGAGAGCAAAAAAGAGAATTGAGAATGAAAGAAAGCTTGATTGCATTAATGAAAGCTATTACAGAAAAACAACACGGTGCCGAGGGGAAGAGACACCAGTACAAAGAATTGTTTGCTTGTGACAAAGTTTGATTGCTTGATCCCCCCTAATAATACTTAAAGAAAATAAACCAAAATTACATGACTTGACCTATAAAAGTTGTAGAAGTACACTGAAAGTAAATGAAGTAAAACTACTCTATATTTACAATAAAAATGACTTAGTCTTCTACATGGTAGAAATAAGTCCGTTGACAGCAACTTTGTCTTTAGCAGCGGCGTTGTCTGGGCGCTGGCGATGGCTATCGGTGGGGCGACAGAGGCACATGCGCGCTTGTCACTTGGAGCTGCCGAGACCACGGGGCCGACCGTGGCGACGGGCGTTGGGAGGCTGGCCAGGACGCCACGGGGCGCGTCCAAGGGATCATGGGGCATGGCTGGAAAGCCGCCCATGACAGTAAGTATGAGATACTGATAACTAAGAAGCAAAGAGCAGCAAATGAGTTTCGAACTTTCAATGATCGGTTGGGGGATAAACATACTGAAAAACTATTGTTTTGATTGGGATGATTTTGAAAGTCTAATTTTACTAGAATAACGGAAAAATTGGTATGGTATATATATAATAAAATAACCAGCCGAACCGAACTATTGAACTTAAATATTGAGTAATTCTGCCCACTAAGGCTTTAACAGAAAAGAAGAGATCATATGATGTTTTTAAAAGACTAAGCTTGCAATGTTCTCACTTCTGATTTATGGTCAATATAGATAGCTTATTAGTTATGGATTTTTTTGGATTGACACAACTAATTACACGCGACTGCACAAAATCAATTGGACGAGCCTCATGCGTTGGGCATTGAATGTATTTTAAGGGTACATGCGGGCGCTTGAAGCTCAAATTTTACGAGACAAGACTCTCCTGGCCACATCTGGCTCAAACCGTTATACGAGTGCCTAGTCCAATCCTAGGTTGTACATGATTCTCATACCGATACATTTAGAGGTCGTTTGGTTATCGGGATAAAGATATGAATCCGCGTATAAAATATGGGATTAGAGTTATCTCATATTTGATTGTGGATATAAACTAATACCGATATAGAGTTAGTACCAAAATGATAGTATTAGCTATCCACTGATACAGAATAGATAACCCATGGAATATCCCAAAATTATAATACCATGGGATATTTCATAACTGAACTAAACGACCACTTAAGGTATAATCCGTTGTGTGTATTCGCTGGTTTTCCCTAATTATTTTTGAACTTCATATTCGATATACCGAAATTATTTGTACAAGTCAACTTAATTATTCGCTAATGGAATGCAAGTCGTGGCATGGTATCCTTATTGTTTTCTCCCTTTTTAATATTTATCTCTAAATTAAAAAGAGCTAACCACTAAATACTCGCCTATTCTTTATTTGGACTTTGCTATGATCTTAGTGGCTAACCATGTAGCAGTTACATAAATGTTAAGACCAACGTTCCCTACTCAACTATGCAAGACAAGTCTTGGAGAAAATGCCTGCCACTAATTATAGAAAAGATCGAGCCTATATTTTGACTTAGCTATAATCTTAGTGGGCGCCAATAACACATACCTAAAATTATAATATTATGTTCCTATATAAAAGCCAGAACTCCCTACTCAATATGCAAGTCAAGTTTAAGTTCTTTTCATTCTTTCTCCAAGTATTGTTGGCTGCAAAAGCAAAACGACAAGCATAGGGAAGATGGGGCAATTGCCTTTACTTGTAACTGCTTTGGCAATTTGCTTTGTAGCCAGCACTGTTGTTGCTGATTACTCTTATGGGTATGCTTCTCCCTCACCTTCTTACAACTCCAAGAAGTATTACAAAACACAATCTCCACCAAAGTACCTAGTACCTACTCCTTACTATAAGTCACCTGTTATTGCAAAGCACTACTACAAGTCACCAGCTCCCGCAAAATACTACAAGTCTCCAGCTCCAGTAAAATACTACAAGGCACCAGCTCCTACAAAATACTACAAATCACCAGCTCCTTCAAAGAACTACTACAAATCGCCAACTCCTTCAAAGAACTACTACAAGTCGCCATCACCCGCAAAATACTACAAAGCGCCTGCTCCCGTAAAATACTATAAGGCGCCACCTCCTGCAAAATATTACAAGTCGCCAGCTCCTGCAAAATACTACAAGGCACCATCTTCCGCAAAATACTACAAATCGCCAGCTCCCGCAAAATACTACAAGTCGCCAGCTCCCGCAAAATACTACAAGTCGCCAGCTCCCGCAAAATACTACAAATCGCCAGCTCCCACAAAATACTACAAGTCGCCAGTTCCCGCAAAATACTACAAGTCGCCGGCTCCTTCAAAGAACTACTACAAGTCACCAGTTCCTTTAAAGAACTACTACAAATCGCCATCGCCTGCAAAGTACTACAAATCACCATCCCCAGCAAAATATTACAAATCGTCTGCTCCCTCTAAATACTATAAGTCACCGCCACCACCAAAATATTACAAGTCCCCAGTTTACTACAAGTCTCCACCACCACCAACTTATTATGAGAAATCACCTTCGTATTACAAGTCACCTCCACCTCCTCCAAAATACTATGAACAGTCACCTCCTCCAAAATACTATGAACAGTCACCTTATTACAAGTCACCTCCACCCCCACCAAAATACTACGAGCAATCACCATCTTCTTACAAATCTCCACCTCCACCATACTACAAAGAATCTACACCTTCCTATAAATCACCTCCACCTCCGCCAAAATACTACGAGCAATCGCCTATAACTTACAACTTGCCATCTCTACCAAAAACCTATGAAAAATCACCATCTTATTACTCACCTCCACCACCCGCAAACTATTATAAGCAAACTCCCACCTATGCCTCACCTCCACCACCTGAGAAGTACGAGCAATCCGCTACCTATGCTTCACCTCCGCCCCCATCAGCATCTCCTCCGCCAACCTACTACTAATTTTAACTGTTCAATCATTTTCGCATTTCCATGGCTTATTATTCCTTTTTGTCCTTTTATATTTAGCAATTCCATTTCCTCAGCCGAAATTTGATGTATGCTTCCCGAAATGATCGGGTTTGCTTAGTGTGTGTTCCATTTTCTTTTGTTTTAATATTTGTATTATTTATTGTTTGATTTAAATAAGATCCTTGAGATCTCCATCAATTCTGCTCATTATATCGGATTCTTTGCATTCTATTTTTCAATTCTGTCGTCTTCTTTGTCTCTTGAGATAGTTTTCCAGAGAATGGTTTATAACCGTTCTATTCTAAAATTTCAAGAAATTTTTAATCTCTTTTCATGGTTTCCAAAAGATTTAAATAAAAATTGAAAAGCACAAAAATGGCAAAAGTTAAAGTTTTAAGGTCTGACGTAGTGTATTGAAGGACGGGGGCACAAAGCGAAGTGTAAGCTCCAGACATGGTGAGCAAGCCCTATAAATCTTTAAATTTTACTAATTTATAAATCTGCAAATAGTAGAAAAATTAAAAAATTGCTAAAAATACGTTAAGCTTATAAAACTCTAATTAAATAAATATAATTGTCAAACATTAGCATAAAATGAATCACGAAACATTTTCTTACTAATTATTTGAAGTTCTCTCTCGATAATAAGTGGGTGTCGGGGTAAGTTTAACAGAACCTGTGATGCTTTCTACGACTAGTATAGATATTGGTTCTTCAACTAGTATAGATATTAGGTAACTCTGCCCGTTAAAACTTTAACATAAAAGAAGAGATCACGTGACGTTTTAAAGACTAAGCTTGCAATGTTCTCACTTCTGATTTATGGTCAATATAGACAGCTTAGTTAAGGAATTTCTGGATTTACACAACTAATTACACTCAGATTGCACAAAATCAATTGGACGAGCCTCGTGCGTTGGGCACAGGGGCAGATATAGAGCGCTGGTATTTAGTTCATCTGAACCCAGTACGGAGTAGAAATTTATGAGTAAACATTTACTAAAATTGCAACAAATAATAGATATGAACCTATAACTTTTAAGGGTTCAATGCTAGAATCGTAAAAATTTAACCCATAAAATTTAAATCCTGTATCTGCCTCTGATACTTGGGCATTGATGCATTTTAACATGCGGGCGCTTGGCAAACTTTAAGAGACAAGACTCTCCCACATCTGGCTCAAACCGTTTTACAAGTGCCTAGTCCAATCCCAGGTTGTATGTGATTCTCATACCGATACATTTAGGGGTCGTTTGGTTATATATTGGGATAAAGATATTAATCTCCATATAGAATTTGGGATTAGAGTTATTTTATATTTGATTGTGGGTATAAATTAATACCAATATAGAATAAATACCAAAATGATGGTATTAGCTATCCCTATCAGAGGCGGGATAGATAATCCATAGAATATCCCAGAATTATATTACCATGGGATATTTCATAACTGAACCAAACGACCACTTAAGGGATAATCTTTTGTGTGTATTCGCTTGGTTTCCCTAATTCTTTTTGAACTTCATATTCAATATACCGTAATTATTTGTACAAGTCAACTTAATTATTCGCTAGTGGGATGCAAGTCGTGGTATGGCATCCTTATTGTTTTCTCCATTTTTAATATTTATCTCTAAATTAAAAAGAGATAACCACTAAATACTCGCCTATTCTTTATTCTTTATAAATGTTAAGACCAACGTTCCCTACTCAACTATGCAAGACAAGTCTTGGAGAAAATGCCTACCACTAATTATAGAAAAGATCAAGCCCATATTTTGACTTAGCTATATTCTTAGTGGGTATCAATAACACAAACATAAAGCGATAATATTAGGTTGCCATATAAAAACCAGAGCTCCCTACTCAATATGCAAGTCAAGTTTAAGTTCTTTTCATTCTTTCTCCAAGTATTGTTGGCTGCAAAAGCAAAACGACAAGCATAGGGAAGATGGGGCAATTGCCTTTACTTGCAACTGCTTTGGCAATTTGCTTTATAGCTAGCGCTGTTGTTGCTGATTACTCTTATGGGTATGCTTCTCCTTCTCCTTCTTACAACTCTAAGAAGTATTACAAATCACCATCTCCACCCAAGTACCCAGTACCTACTCCTTACTATAAGTCACCTGCTATTGCAAAGCACTACAACAAGTCACAGCTCCCGCAAAATACTACAAATCTCCAGTTCCCATAAAATATTACAAGTCGTCAGCTCCCGCAAATTACTACAAGGCGCCAGCTCCCGCAAAATACTACAAATCGCCAGCTCCCGTAAAATACTACAAGTCGCCAGCTCCTTCAAAGAACTACTACAAGTCACCAACACCTTCAAAGAACTACTATAATTTGCCAGCTTCTTCAAAGTACTACAAAGTGCCATCACCTACAATGTATTACAAGTAACCATCCCGAGCAAAATACTACAAATCGCCAGCTCCTTCAAATAACTACTACAAGTCGCCATCATGTACAAAGTACTACAAAGCGCCATCACCTGCAAAGTATTACAAGTCATCATCCCCAACAAAATACTACAAATCGTCAGCTCCCGCAAAATACTACAAGTCGCCAGCTCCTACAAAATACTACAAGTCGCCAGCTCCTTCAAAGTACTACTACAAGTCGCCATCACCTACAAAGTACTACAAAGTGCCATCACCTGCAATGTATTACAAGTCACTATCCCCAGCAAAATACTACAAATCGCCAGCTCCCGCAAAATATTATAAGTCACTGCCACCACCAAAATATTACAAGTCCCCAGTTTACTATAAGTCTCCATCACCACTAACTTATTATGAGAAATCACTTTCGTATTACAAGTCACCTCCACCTCCTCCAACATAGTATGGGCAATCACCTTATTACAAGTCACACCCACCCCCAACAAAATACTACGAGCAATCACAATCTTCTTACAGATCTCCTCCACCTTCACCAAAATACTATGAGCAACCATCGTCATACAATTCTCTACCACCACCACCAAAATACTATGAGCAATCTCCAATGAATTATAAATCTCCACCACTAACATACTACAAAGAATCTACACCTTCCGACAAATCTCCTCCACCTCCATCAAAATACTACGAGTAATCACCTATAACTTATAACTTACCATCTCTACCAAAGACTTATGAAAACTCGTCATCATACTACTCACCTCCGCTGCCAACGAACTACTATAAGCAAACTCCCGTCTATGCCTCACCTCCACCACCTGTAAAATACGAGCAATCTGCCACCTATGCTTCACCTCCCCCAACAACCTACTACTAATATTGATTAAACCATTCACTTCAATCAATCTTCACCATTTCCTTGATTTTTAGATCCTTTTCATCCTTCTATTTAAGCCGAGGGTCTATCGGAACCAGTCTCTCTACCTCTCTAGGTAGGAGTAAGGTTTGCGTATACACTACCCTCTCCAGACCCCATTGGTGGGATTATACTGGGCATATTGTTGTTGTTGTTGTTGTTGTTTCATCCTCCTATTTGGAGGATTTCTATTTTCTCTCCCAAAATCTTATGTGTGCTTCCCCAAAGGGTCAGCTTCTCTTGCTGTGTTCTCTTTTTAATTTATAATTTGCATTATTTGTTATTCAAGTAAGATCCTCGAGATCTCCAACAGTTTGGCTCATTGTATCAATTAAGCTCCTTTCGGTGTAATCTCTTGAGAATTTTACTTTAATTGCAAAAACTGAATTTTATTGGTTATATATTAGTTTTTTCCTTGACATAATGAAAAGTTCTAATAAAGTGGCAAAGGGTTTCAAAAATTGTTTTAGATCATAAGTCCAAATTTAGAGGTGTGACATTTTTGAATCACATTATATAAATTCTTGGCTCCGCTGTTGATTACACGAGCAGTGCATTTAAGAATTTCATGATGTAGTAAGAAATGTATTTTGCAAACATAAGGACCCATTAATTAGAATTACAATCAAGGTAGAATATTTTTGCCTATATCTTTGCAAATTCAATATAGTGGCCTTCCCATCGTGACTTTTGCGAAAGAAATGGCTAATGTAATCAGCATACAACATTTCCTTGTAAATAGGCTTGTTTCCATTCTTTAACACTTTTTATAATGGGCCAATTGTCAAAACTAACCTAGATCTGCCATGAAAATGGAGGCAAGGTCTAGTAAGAAGAAGAGAGGAAATGCAGAGTAAGAGATAGAAGATCGTAGAGAGAGAAATTATAATATGTATTTCTTTTCTTATATGTACAGTGTACAAATTGTATCTAGTATATACAAAGTTGTCCTAACTAGTCAACTAATAGATACATCTAAAAGAGTACATGTTAAATAACACAATGTACAAAATGCCTCAACTATATTTTATTTCTCTACACTCCCCCTCAAGTTGAGAATGAAAAATATTTTTCATTCCCAACTTGGTCAACAGAAAAGCATGTTGCTGATGCCCAAGTGGCTCTGTCAAAATGTCTGCTGGTTGTTGGCTTGATATGTGAGAAGTCTCAATCAACCCCTCTTGTATCTTCTCTCTTATGAAGTGGAAATCTATTTCTATGTGTTTTGTTCTCTCATGATATATAGGAAGCTTTGTTGTCACTAAACATCTTCATTGGCAACTGCACATCCATTCTTAACTCTTTCAGCAAGCCATTGAGCCAAACCAGCTCTGCCACTGTGTGTGCCATGCTTCTATATTCTGCTTCTGTAGAACTTCTAGAGATAGTACTCTGTTTCTTAGCTTTTCAAGAGATCAATGAATCTCCTAGCTTGATACAGTACCCAGTCACAGATTTCCTTGACATGGGACAAGATGCCTAATCAGAGTCACAGTAAGTTTCAATATTTCCTTGACATGGGACAAGATGCCTAATCAGAGTCACAGTAAGTTTCAATATGTTGTGTCCCTTTGCTTGACATGAGAATTACTAGACCTGGCTATCTTTTTATGTATCTAATTATATGTAGAAATGCCTCATAATGATATCTCTTGGGTGCATGCACGAACTGACTTAGGCATTGAACTGCATAAGAAATGTCTAGTCTGCTTATTGTGAGGTACAAAAGTTTAACAATTAACTTTTGAAAACTCCCCCGTCTTCCAGTGCTTCATCAGAGGTGGCAACATTGATACTTTTTTTTAATCAAATTCTGTACTTGTAAGCTTTATATTCTGCCCCATAGGTGTATCTTTAGGCTTTGAGCCTGCTAGTCCCACATCTGAGATCATTTCCAATGCATATTTCCTTTGTGATATCAGTATTCCCTCTTTAGACCTTGCAAATTCTATTCCTAGGAAGTACAGCAACTCCCCTAGGTCTTTTAACTTGAACTTCTGGTGTAATACAACCTTTGCATTATGAATCTTCTCTAGATCATTCCCTGTTACAAGTAAGTCATCAGCATATACCAGCACAAGCACAAACTTGTTTTTGTCAGATTTGGTAAATAATGAATAATCATGTTTGCTTTGTGCAAAACCAGAATCTAAGAGAGCTTGAGTTAGTTTTAAATTTCTTTGCCTAGATGCTTGTTTTAAACTATATAGGAATTTTAATAGCCTACATACTCTATTCTACCCCTGGCTACTAAAGCCTTGGGGCGGGAACAAGTACACCTCTTCCTCAAGGTCACCATTGAGGAAGGCATTATGAACATCCATTTGGAAAATAGGCCAACCCTTAAGTGTTGCAGTAGCAACTACAGTCCTTACAGTAGTGAGCTTGGCCACATGGGTGAAGGTGTCATGAAAATTCAGACCTTCTTGTTGTCTGCAGCCTTTAGCAACTAGTCTAGCTTTGAATCTCTCTACTGAACCATCTGCAATGTACTTAATCTTATACACCCATTTGCAACCTATGGGAACCTTACCAGCAGGTAGATCCACTACTTCCCATGTGTGGTTTTGCTCTAATGCCTCAATTTTCAATTGCATGGCTTTAATCCACCTAGCATCTTTACTAGTTTGGGAGAAAGAAGAGGGTTCAGTGTCTGAAGAAAAAGAAGTAAGGAATGACTGAAAGTGTGAAGGTAGATAGGAGTAGGAAACAAATTGTTGAATGGGATAGGAAGAGGAAGAAGAAGTAGTAGGTAAGCGGAGATGTACATAATCAGTTAACCAAATAGAAGGTCTGGTTACCCTTCCTGATCTTCTAGGTTGATCAGGAGTGGTAGTTACAGGAGTAACAGAGGTAAGAGAAGGGGTAAGAGAGGTTGGCATATGTTCAGAGGAGATAACAGGTGATGATTACTCAGGGGAGATAGGTGTAGACTCAATTAAAGAAGTTGAATCAAAGGAAGGTTCAGGTATAGGATTAAGAAGGGGCTTAGGATGAAAAGGAGCAGGAGAGGATGCATTGGAAGGAAGGAAATGAGATCTGAGGAATTTAAAAGGAAAGATGTGTTCTTTGAACACAACATCCCTGTTGAAAAAGAATTTCCAAGACTCACTACCCGACCCGAGCGAACCAAATCATGTGATGCACCCAAATCATATGCATGAAAATTAATTTAACTACGGAAGCTCCTTGAAAATCATATACATTTTCAAGTTAAATGATAAATATTTTCCAATTCAACATCACACATGACGTCTTTCATGATAATAACAATGCGACTAAGTAAAATAAATATACTTTCATGTATGTCATGTACAACCCCGTTACTACAATCTTTCACAACTATCTATGGAGCATCTATAACAAGAATAGAATTAAACACTTGTGTTAATACTCGACTAGCGTAAACTAAGAAAACAACATGATAGCTACCACGAAATAGGAGTGGTGCCTCACCATATACCTCAGGAAGAGAGTCATCCTAGCTCTGACCGCATGCCACATATCATACCTCATCCTGAAATATGTAAAGGGTCACGACCAAAATTCTCACCTTCAGGATCATGATGACGCCTAATATTTCACTTGCTAGGCAAGTCAACGTTAAAATAATCTTAACTATTTTAAGCAAATTTAATTAAATAGAAGTCAAATTATTGAAGTAAAGTGTGAAAGACCGTAAATACTGAATTATCAAAATACATCCTCGAATCTGGTGTCACAAGTGTACGAGCTACTAGGATAATACAAATAAAGGTCTGAATAAAATTCAAGTTATTTGAAAGATAATACACAGCTGAGATAAAATAGAAAGGGACTTCAGAACTGCGAATGCTGTGCAGTTATACCTCAAGTCTCTTCTGAATAGCTGCATCCGAGCACGTCTATGGTATGCTACTGGGACCAACTTCAGAATCTGCACAAGAAGTGTATAGTGTAGTATCAGTACAATCAACCCCATGTGCTGGCAAGTGCCGAGCCTAACCTCGACGAAGTAGTAACGAGGCTATAGCAAGACATGTACATAATCAACCTGTACAAGTATATACAAATACAAAGTAACAATAATACAATAAATAACAATTTATCAATTGGGGGGAACATGCTAAGGCGAATGATATAATAATTCCAACAGGAGAAGTGTCACTTAGCAGCCAATTAATTCATCAACAGTGATATGAGCAAATGATAATATGAAAGTGGCACGGCACCACCCTTCGTGCTTTTATTTGGTACGACATCACCCTTCGTGCTTTTACACTCTCTGAAAATGACACGGCATCACCCTTAGTGCTTTTACACTCACAAATGGTACGGCAACACCCTTAGTGAATTTACACTAACAAGTGGCATGGAAACACCCTTCGTGCTTTTACACTCACAAATGGCATGACAACACCCTTCGTGCTTTTACACTCTTCCTTACCAAGACAATGATATTATGAATAATTAAAATGGTACGGTATCACCCTTCGTGCTTGTACACTCTTTTTTACCATAAAAATAATAATATAAATTCGGAAGAGTATTTAAATACGGGGATATACACTTATCAATCAATTCAATACCAGAATACCGACTTCACCTTCCAAAATATTCAACAATAATTAAATGGATAATAATTTCACGACTAATGATGAAATAATCAATACAAAACTTAAGCAGGAATATCTTAATTAAATAGACAATTATTCACAATAAACAAATTCCACCCGCATGCTTTGACTCAACCACAACGCATAAGTACTCGTCACTTCACATATAGGTTGTACCCGCACATTAAATCATGTAGCAAATAGACAAATAAGTCCTACTCCCTCAAGTCAAGGCTAACCACAACACTTACCTCGCTTGCAACCAAATTCAAGAATCCAATAAACCTTTATCTCATGAATTCTTGTCCGAAATCTTCAAATCTATTCATAAACAATTCACTATACTCAATACAAATCGTAGGAATTAATTCCATATGAATTTACTAATTTTACGGATTACAATCCGAAATTTTTCTCAAAAATAATCAATGGGGCTCGCGTCTCGAATCTCGGAAAACTTACGAAATCTGAACACCCATTTCGAGATGAGTCCAACCATACAAAAATTACTAAATTCCGATGTCAAATGGACCTTCAAAAATCTAAATTTTTTATTTTTGGAAAGTTTTACAAAAATTCCAATTTCTTCCATCTAAATCCGAAATAAATAATGAATATAGACATGGATTTATGAAATATAATCACTTTTGGTAATTGTCACGACCCAAAAATCCTAACCTGTCGTGATGCGCCTATCTCAGTATTAGGCAAGCCGACAACATCAATAACCCACGATTTCCTTCAAATTTAAAAACGTAACGTTTAATACAATACCAAAAATCTAGCAATTTCCGATACAACACTCCCAAAATCTGGTGTCACTGAGTACATGAGCATCTAATATGAGTACAAGTCTGGAAAATATGGTCTATAATAGTTTGAGACCAAATACAGTATATAAGGATATAGAGAAGGAGAGACAAGGTCTGCGGAACACGGCAGCTACCTCAAAATCTCCTAAAAATCAACTGCGCGAAATGATCAACACCGGCTATGTCTAGAAACACTTGGATCTGCACACGAAGTGCAGGGTGTAGTATGAGTACAACCAACTCAGCAAGTAACAAAAATAACTAAGGAACTGAAGATAATGATGAGCTACACAGTTATAGTTCACTTTCAGTAATCCCAACAAAGAATAGACATGCTTTCAAATCTGGCAGTTTAAGTCAAATCAATTTTATACAGTTCAATTTCAAGTAATTCAGATATAAATTCTTTTAGATATTTCACAAAAATGACAGATAGCAACCAAGTACAATAACAAATGCAAAGCAAGTACAACCTCTCAGGCATCAGTCATTCAGCTTATCACAACAGCTCAACCACTGGGCTCTCAGCCCTCAGCACTCACACTCAATGGGTACCCGCGCTCACTGGGGGTGTGTACAGACTCCGAAGGGGCTCCTACAGCCCACGCGCCATAATCTGCATGGATAACTCACGTGCTATAATATCCTGCACTGCAACTCACGTGCTATAATATCCTGCACGGACAACTCACGTGCTATAATATCCTGCACGGACAACTGCCATAATATCCTTACCTCACTGACAGGCCCTCGGCCTTACTCAGTCCTTCACCTCTCTAGTCTCTCGGGCTCTCAGAAATCACAAAGATCAGTCCAAACAAAGATAACATAGTGCATCAACAAATATCAAGAAAGACTGAGGTATGATGCGCTAGTAAAATCATGACTGAGCAAAAGATAGCAATTAGCAAATAATTCAACAAGTGCGTGACCTCTGTGGGTCCCAACAATACTATCACATAGGCTAAGCATGATTTTTAACATGATTTACAGTCAAATTTCTTCAACACAAAGAGAGCTTATAGCTAACAACAGGTTATTCAACTTTACAGTTTTACGGGACGGACCAAGTCACAATCCCTTCGATGCACGCCCACATGCCCGTCACCTAGAATGTGCATCACCTCCAAAATAATCACATGACACAAAATCTGAGGTTTCATACCCTCAGGACCAGATTTATAACTGTTACTTACCTCAACCCATGTAATTATTTATTCCGCTATGCCCTTGCCATGAGAATTGGTCTCTGAAAGCCTCGTATCTAGCCACAATTAATTCGATTCCGTCAATACAAATTATTACAATTAATTCCATAAGGAAATACTAATTTTTCCAATTAAATCCGAAATTAACTCAAAAATCGCCCGTAGGGCCCACGTCCCGGAACCCGACAGAAGTTACAAAATATGAATGCCCATTCAACCATGAGTCCAACCATATAAATTTTACCAAAATCCGACATCAACTCGACCCTCAAATCTCCAATTAAAGTCTATGAAGATTTCTACCATTTTCAACCCAATCCTTACCTATTTGAACTTAACAATCTTTCCACAATCTTATTGGTATGTATACATAATACTCTACACCCAAGAATCATACTATTAATCACCCATCTTTACTCCAAACCCGAAATTAAAGAATTAGGGAAAGAAATTCTTACCTCTTTGAAGCCCTAGCAAGATCCTTGTAAAATCTTCAAACCTTGAACAAGAATTGATGGATAAATGACTAAGTCTTCACTTTCTCTCTCTAAGATGCTCTCACCTCTCTCTAAAATATCAGATTTTGACTCAAAAATGAGCTTCAAGGGCTATAAATCGAAGTTGGGCCCGGTCAAAAATTAGAAAGAATGGAAGCTCCGACGCAGTTATGCGATCGCGTATGCGATCGCATAACAAGTATGCGTTCCGCATACCGGCCGCATAATTTGGCCTCCAAAGCTGGGCGTTACTGAACCGGTCTGCGGTTATTATGCGGTCTGCATACTTGTTCTGTGGTCGCATAATGCACCGCAAAACAGGTATGCGGTCGCATAGTGCACCGCAGATTTTTCTCAAATCTTGCCCCTCTCCTGATCCACTTTGCGACCATTATGCGGTTCGCATAGTGATTCTGCGACTCACAGAAATGACCTTTTTCCAACAAAATATTTCTTTACACATCGGTGCATTGGTCAACCCAAAAAATCCGAGCCATAAGTCAACATCCGGTCAACCTTTGTACTAATTGATTTACCTCGGCACCACCAAACCTTAATTTCCTTAGCAAAATTTCTCCAGGGTCATTACACATAAGTCAACATCCGGTCAACCTTTTCAACTTAAGCTTCCAACATGAAATTCATTCTTCCAAACTAACTTCGAAATACCTTAAAACCAAAACTGACAATTCACACAAGTCATAATACCTCGTAGAAAGTTATTCAAGACTTCAAATAGTTGAAAGGAGCATAAATGCTCAAAACGACCGGTCGGGTCGTTACAGTAATAGAATACATACCCAATTCAAAGTCGTGAAAAAACCCCTTGGAATCGCCTAAATCCGAGACTCGAAACTCAAAAATGAGTAAAAATGGCTAACTTCCAATTTTATGGGTTATGTCCAGGCCTTACCGCATCTGCGGTTTTCGCTTTTGCGAAAATGGGGCCGCTTCTGCGGCTTCGCAGATGTGGCAAAAGTTCTGCACCTGTGCACACTGCCTAACCACTTCCCTTTCGCTTCTGCGAGGCAAAACTCGCTTCTGCCAGCTCGCATCTGCGGTCTAAAATCCGCAGGTGCGATTACACCAAACGGCCAAAATTTCAGATTTTTTCTTAAGTCCAAATTCTGATCCATTAACCATCCGGAATCCACACGAGACCCCCGAGATCTCAACCAAATATACCAACAAGTTCTAAAACATAATAGAAACTTACTCGGGGTCTCAAATCACATAAAAAAATATCAAAATTATAATTCACACTTCGATCCGAACTTTTAAGTTTTCAAACTTTTCAATTTACAAATTTTGTGTCGAAACATGTTAAATGAATCCGGAATGACTTCAAATTTGGCACACAAGTCATAAATGACATAACAAAGCTATTCAAATTTCCAGAATCGGATTCCGGCCCGATATCAAAAAGTCAACTCCGTGGTCAAACTTAAAAATCTTTAGCCTTTAAATTTTTAGTTTCCGTTAAATGGTCATAACTTGAGCTAGGGACCTCCAAATTAAATTTTGGGTATATGCCCAAGTCCCAAATCACGATACGGACCTATCAAAACTGTCAAAACACTGATCTGGATCCGTTTGCTCAAAATGTTGATCAAAGTTAACTCAGTTGAGTTTTAAGGCTCTATTTCACATTTTAATTAATTTTTCATATAAAAACTTTTCGAAAAATTATACGGACTGCGCACGCAAGTCGAGGAATGATAAATAGTGCTTTTTGGGGTCTTAGAACACAATGTTAATTATTAAATTTAAAGATGACCTTTTGGGTCATCACATTCTCCACCTCTAAAATAAACGTTCTTCCTCGAACGGAATTAGAAAAGTACCTGAGTTGGTGAAAAGGTGCGGATAATTACTCTGCATGTTTGACTCGGACTCCCAGGTAGATGCTTCTACCGACTAACCCCTCCATTGTACTCGTACTGAAGGATAACTCTTAGACCTTAACTGTCGGACATGCCGGGCTAGAATAGCCACCGGCTCCCCCTTGTAAGTCAAATCTTTGTCCAATTGGACTGAGCTGAAATCTAATACATGGAACGGATCACCATGATATTTTTGGAGCATAGACACATGGAACACCGGATGAATCGCTAATAAACTAGGTGGTAGTGCAAGCATGTAGGCTACTTCACCCACCCTTTCAAGAATTTCAAATGGTCCAATATACCTAGGGCTCAACTTTCCCTTCTTTCCGAACCTCATTACACCTTTCATATGTGAAACCCGGAGCAATATTATTTCTCCAACCATGAATGCAATATCACGAACCTTACGGTTGGCATAACTCTTTTGCCTAGACTGAGCTGTGCGAAGTCGATCCTGAATAACTTTGACCTTATCCAAGGCATCCTGTACCAAATCGGTACCCAACAACCGAGCCTCTCCCGGTTCAAACCAGCCAACTGGCGAACGACATCGCCTTCCATATAATGCCTCATATGGAGCCATCTGAATGCTTGACTGGTAATTATTATTATAAGCAAACCCCGCAAGTGGCAAGAACAGATCCCAAGAACCTCCAAAGTCTATAACACAAGCGCGAAGCATATCTTCCAATATCTGAATAGTGCGCTCTGACTGTCCGTCTGTCTGTAGATGAAATATTGTACTCAACTCAACCCGCGTGCCTAACTCATGCTGTATAACCCTCCAAAAGTGTGAGGTAAATTGTGTACCTCGATCTAAAATAATAGACACGGGCACACCGTGTAGGCGGACAATCTCACAGATGTAAATTTTAGCTAACCGCTCTGAAGAATAGGTAACTGCCACTGGAATGAAATGTGCTAACTTAGTCAACCTATCCACAATGACCCAAACTGCGTCGAATTTTCTTTGAGTCTGTAGGAGCCCAACAACAAAATACATAGTGATATGCTCCCACTTCCACTCAGGAATTTCTAACTTCTGAAGCAAACCACCAGTTCTCTGATGCTTGTACTTAACTTGCTGACAATTCAAACACCGAGCTATATATGCAACTATATCCTTCTTCATTCTCTTCCACCAATAATCTTGCCACAAATCTTGATACATTTTGGCGACACCTGGATGAATAGAATACCTGGAACTGTGGGCCTCTTCTAGAATTAATTCATGAAGCCCCTCCACATTAGGTACACAAATACGAGCATGCATCCGCAGAACTCCATCTTCCCCCACAATAACCTGTTTGGCATCACCGTGTCGCATCGTGTTCTTGAGGACAAGTAAATGAGGATCATCATACTGCCTCTCTCTGATGCGCTCATATAAAGAAGACCGAGCAACTGTGCAAGCTAAAACCCGACTGGGCTCTAAAACATCTAACCTCACGAACTGATTAGCTAAAGTCTGAACATCTGCAGCTAACAATCTCTCACCAACTGGAATATATGCAAGACTGCCCATACTCACAGCCTTTCTACTCAAAGCATCAACCACCACATTGGCCTTTCTGGGATGATACAAAATAATGATATCATAATCTTTCAACAACTCCAACCATCTTCTCTGCCTCAAATTGAGATCTTTTTGACTGAACAGATATTGCATGCTACGATGATTAGTAAATACCTTACACGAGACACCGTAAAGGTAATTTCTCCAAATCTTCAAAGCGTGGACAATGGCTGTCAATTCTAAGTCATGAACAGGATAATTCTTCTCATGAACTTTCAACTGCCACGACGCATATGCAATTACTCTGCCATCTTGCATCAATACTGCACCAAGTCCAATGCGAGATGCATCAAAATACACCATATAAGATCCTGAACCTGTGGGTAATACCAACACTGGCGCCGTAGTCAAAGCGGTCTTGAGCTTCTGAAAGCTCAACTCACACTCGTCTGACTATTCGAATGGAACACCTTTCTGGGTCAGTCTGGTCAATGGGCTTGCTATAGATGAAAACCCCTCCATGAACCGACGATAATAACTTTTCAAACCCAGGAAACTCCGGATCTCTGTAACTGAAGTAGGTCTAGGCCAATTCTGAACATCCTCAATCTTCTTAGGATCCACTTTTATGCCTTCTGCCAATACAACATGCCCCAACAAGGAAACTGAGTCTAACCAAAATTCACATTTTGAAATTTTGGCATATAACTGATTATTTTTCAAAGTCTGAAGCACACTCCGAAAATGCTGCTCATGCTCCTCTCAACTGCTGGAGTAAATTAAGATATCATCAATGAAT
This sequence comes from Nicotiana tabacum, assembly GCF_000715075.1. Taxonomy (NCBI): domain Eukaryota; kingdom Viridiplantae; phylum Streptophyta; class Magnoliopsida; order Solanales; family Solanaceae; genus Nicotiana; species Nicotiana tabacum. Next base: position 126,698,817 of record NC_134088.1, on the reverse strand, counting down.
ATAACCACAAAATAATCCAAATAGGGTCTGAACACCCGATTCATTAAATCCATAAATGATGCTAGGGCATTTGTCAACCAAATGACATCACTAGGAATTGTAATGCCCATACCGAGTCCGAAAAGCTGTCTTAGGGACATCAGATGCCCTAATCTTCAACTGATGGTAACCAGACCTCAAGTCGATCTTTGAAAACACCTTGGCACCCTGAAGTTGGTCGAATAAGTCATCAATTCTTGGCAGTGGATACTTGTTCTTGATAGTAGCCTTGTTCAACTGCCGATAATCTATACACATTCGCATTGAACCATCTTTCTTCTTTATAAGTAATACTGGTGCACCCCAGGGCGAGACACTGGGTCTAATGAATCCCTGATCAAGCAAGTCTTGTAACTGCTCCTTCAATTCTTTCAACTCCGGCGGGGCCATACGGTATGGTGGGATAGAAATGGGCTGAATGCCCAGAGCTAAATCAATACAGAAGTCAATATCTCTGTTGGGTGGCATCCCCGGCAAATCTGCAGGAAATACTTTTGGAAATTCATAAATAACTGGTACTGAGTCCATAGAAGGAACATCCGTAGTGGGATAGCGAATATAAGCCAAATAGGCTAGACACCCTTTCTCGACCATACGTCGAGCCTTCATATAAGAAATAACCCTGCTGGTAGAATGACCAAGAGTTCCTTTCCACTCTAATCGAGGTAACTCTGGCATGGCTAGGGTCACCATCTTGGCATGACAATCCAATATAACATGATAAGGTAATAGCCAATCCATACCCAAGATGACATCAAAATCTACCATATCAAGAAGTAGAAGATCCACACTAGTCTCAAGACTCCCAATGGTGTAACGACCCGACTTATTGTTTTAAGAATTAACGCCCCGTTCAGTGACTTAAGGTCTCGAACAGCTTCGTAATGTGTATTATGACCCCTGGGTGTGGTCGAGTTTTATTTTTGGAAGATTCAGAAATAAATTGAAAGAACAACTCCTATTTAGAAGCTTAAATGGAAAGAGTTGATCAAAGAGTTGACTTTTGAGAAAACGACCCCGAAATAAATTTTTATGTTGTCAATAGCTTCATATGGTGATTTCGTACTTAGGCGTATGTCCGGATTTGGATTTGGAAGTCTGTAGGAAAATTCGACGTACTTTGGCGAAAGTTAGAAGATCGATGATTTTCAAAAAGTTAGATCAAAGGTTGAATTTTTGATATCGAGGTCGGAATCCGATTCTAGAAATTTGGAATATGTCCATTATGTCATTTATGACTTATGTGCAAAATTTGAGGTCAACCGGACTTGATTCGATAACTTTCGGCATCAAATGTAGAAGTTGAAAATTTCAAAATAGACTAAAGTTTCAAGTGAGTTTGCACAAGACCTAACTTTCAACGAGCATAACTCTAAGGATATAAAGAGTTATATGGTGTACAACCTATAAATTAAATCCCTTTGAATCTAGTTTCCAACGCATCAAACCGTTCATCATTTGGATATGTATACAAAAGGTTATGGCCATTTTTCTAGACCTGTGTCATATGCGCGCCCAGATGCGCGGCCGCGCATATTTAAGAGTTTCTGCCTCAAGTGCGTGGCCAATTTGCGGCCGCGCACGTAGGAACCCATTTAAATATCCCCAAGGCCGGGTAGAGTGAGAGGTAAGTCATTTCTTTGAGCTAGGGCTTGCATATCAAAGGGAATCCGTCCAACACCTCCCTCCTACGATTCAAGGTAATGTTTTTGGAGTAATTTTGAGTTGATTACTACTCCTAAATACTTGTATTAACAAGGATTAATCTTGAAGATCCATAGATTTCCATTTAAATCCCCAAAATGGTTAAGAACACTATAAGTTAGGATTCTCAAGAGTTTCACTATAAGATGTATGTCTACCATCTCTAACTAATCTATGGTGATTATTTATGTAAGAAATATGTGTTGGGACTTATGGGATGGTGATTGGAAGAAATAAGTGCCCAACCTAGGTGTATTGGTATTGTAGAGATTGTAAAGTGAATTAATTGATAAGATTTGTGGGTTGGGAGTGAATTGTTGAGCATGTATGTGCTAAGGGAAGTTGTGGATGACCTAGAGATGATTGTGAGATCAATCATTTGTGTGGAAGGTGATTGTTAGGTGAAGAAATTCCATTGAAGGAGGTTGTAGGAAAATATGCACATTAGATGTTTGATAAAATGTCTAAATGACTTAAAGCATAGAAATCTTGCTAATATTGGCGCAATTATGTTGCATTGTTGTAGATTGAAATTTGTTTAGTGTGGTTGACCATCGTAGTATTATGAAGGGGCGAATTTCAGATTTGAGCAGTCCGGAGGTGGCTTCACTCACGAAGATCATTTAAATCATTGACTTAGTTTCGTCGAGGTAAGTGCCTTGCTTAACCTCGAGTGGGGGAATTACCCCTTAGGCATCGAGTCTTATGTGCTATTTGTGAAATATGAAAAGCCGTGTACGCGAAGTGACGAGTACGTACTCGGGCTTATATGGGTAAATTTAATTGGTTAAAGTTTTAGGCATTCCTATGTATTAAATTAGATAATTGTTGGCATTAGAAAATCCTTGAATTATTACGCCTCGTTCTTCATTTGTCAAGTTTGTATTTTATATAATAATTTGGTGTTATTGTCTCTTGGATTTTATGTGAATTTCGTGTGTTTGTTGGTTTGATATTTTCTTGGGATTAAATTTATGATGGAATCCTTATTTGCAATATTTATTAAATTAGCTTAAATTGAGGAGTTAATATAATTATCAAGGATTTGGATTAAGGAAGGCGTTAAACTATATTGAGTATTTTTCATCTCTGTTGATTGTTTTGAGGTTTATTATACGTTGTGTGGAGCCTTGGGCTAATTGTTGAGAAATTTATTGATTCTGCTACATACTTGGAATTTGGTTGTGGTCAGTGGAAAATTGTGACATGAATTGTTGTATTTTGTTGTGGTTTAAACACTCTCCTTGATGTTATTTATGCTTCCTACCTTGCTTGTTAATGATATACATATGCTTGGTAAGGAAGAGTGTAAAGCACGAAGGGTGATGCCGTGCCATTTGAGAGTGTAAAGCACGAAGGGTGATGCCGTGCCATTTGAGAGTGTAAAGCACGAAGGGTGATGCCGTGCCATTGAGAGTGTAAAGCACGAAGGGTGATGCCGTGCCGTTTAGAGTGTAAAGCACGAAGGGTGATGTCGTGCCATTGAGTGTAAAAGCACGAAGGGTGACGCCATTTCATTTATATTATCATGTGAGGATGAGAGTAAAAGCACGAAAGGTGAATGCTATTATTTTATATTATCATATATTCGTGGCACGAAGGGTGTTTCTGTGTAGGCGGGGACGAGAGACATACATTATATTGTGATATCGTTTTGTTGTGTATACATTCATGCCTTTATCTTGAGATGTTATTGTGCACCTATGTTTTCTATGTGACTTGTAGTCATTGTTGCTTACTGTGTGCCTCCCACTTTATTTCTTTTATTGTTATTGACTTTTTTCCCACCTAGTTGGTATTGTTATATGTTTGCACGGTGAGAAAGAGATAAATCCACGAAGGGTGTTGCCGTACAAATTGATTTGATCTACATATATACATTGGGTGAGAATGAGACAAGTGCACGAAGGTATTGCCGTGCCATTTGATGTGATATATTGAATATATTTCTCGTACCAGGAAGGTTAAATGAGGTGTCACATGGTGATATTTATTTGAAAGAATTATATTAGAAGAATATTTATTTGAAAGAATTATATTAGAAGAATATTTATTTGAAAGAATTATATTAGAAGCATATTTATTTGAAAGAATTATATTAGAGAGATATTTACTGGAAGAAGTATATTTGAAAGGTATTCACTTGAAAGAAGAATATTTGAAAGATATTTACCTGAAATAATTACATTCGAAAGATATTTATTTGAAAGAATTTTAATGGAAGGGTATTTATTTGAAGGAAGTATATAGGAAATATATTTTTTGAAAATGATTATATTCTAGAGACTTTTATTGAAAAACTTATATATAAAAGATGTATATGGAAAGGACTTGGTTAATTGGTTGTACCTGTGTTTATTATTCATTTGAATAATATTTATGGTGTTCATGTTGCCTTGCTGTTTAAATTACTAGTTAATTGGTGTTGCTATCACCGCTATTTATTTTCTATCATTTTGTATATCTTATTGCACAGGTTATTAAACTAGTGAATGTCTTGACTGTACCGTGTCTCTACTCCACTGAGGTTAGTCTTGATACTTACTGGGTACCGACCGTGGTATACTCATACTACACTTCTGTACATTTTTGTGCAGATCCATATATTGAAGATATCGAATTCAGACAGAGATTTGAGTATGATCACAAGGATTCAAGGTAGGACTGCTTTGTCATCGCAGTCCCTTGGAGTCTTTCCATTTTATTGTACTATAAATTTCTTATTCGAACAATATTGTACATTCGATCCTCGAGATCATTCCATGTATTCAGTTAGAGTTCGTGACTCAGTACTACCAATCTTGCGAGGTTGTTATATTTGTTTCCGCTTTTGGTTTCGATACTTGTTTTAATTTATACTCAAAAACAATCTGGCTTGGAAATGCAATTGAAATCGGCTTACCTAGTCTTAGAGACTAAGTTCCATTACGACACCTGTGGTGGGATTTTGGGTCGTGACAACTAGTAACCACACATGAATGATAGACATGATCTACCATGATAGAATCTCCCACCGGAGTGGACATACACAGGAGCACTCAGAGAATCACGAGGCATTACCAGATATGAAGCAAAATAAGATGACACATAGGAATAAGTAGATCCTGGATCAAATAGAACCGAAACATCTCTATGGAAAACTGGAACAATACTTGTAATCACATCATCGGATGACTTGGCCGCAGGCCTAGCTGGAAAAGCATAAAATCGGGGCTGGGCCCCACCACTCTGAACTGCATCCCTAGGATGGCCTCTAACTGGATGGCCTCCACCTCTAACAGCTTGACCTCCACCTCTAACGGTCTGACCTCCACCTCTAGCTGCATGACCCCTACCTCTAGCTGGCTGAGCAGGCGGTGAAGCAACCGGTGCTGGAATCATAGCACGAGAGCCATGCTACTGCATGCTGCCCTGAGATCTGGGGAAGAATCTAGCAATGTGCCTCGGATCACCACAAGTATAACAGGACCTCGGCTGTTGTGACTGCTGACCCTGAAATTGTCCCTGTCGACCTGAGTAACCACCCTGAAAACTCTGGATCGGAGGTGCACTTATAGGAGCTGGTGGTGCATTATAGGATGCCTGGAGTGCTGAATGAAATGGCCTGGGAGGATGACCCCTACCAAAATTACCCCTGCCTCCAGACGAGGAACCACTAAAGCCATCGAACTGATAAGGCCTCTTATCAAACCCCTGCCCTTTCTCCTGTACAAGAACCACCTCGATTCTCCTAGAAATATTAGCAACCGCGTGAAAACAAAATCTCACTTCCGATCTCCTTGGCCATCTGAAGCCTAATAGGATGAGTATGTCCCTCAATAAACCTCCTCACTCTCTCTCCCTCGGTAGGAAGTAAAATGAGAGCATAACGGGCTTGATCCACAAAACGGGACTCATACTGAGTAATACTCATACTGCCCTACTGTAGATGCTCAAATTGGTACTGATTCCATCCTCTCTCAATGTGATAGGGAGGAATTTCTTTAGAAATAGCCGTGAAACCTGCTCCTAAGTCAGTGTAGGCGACCCAGCTGGTCTGGTCAACATAAAATCTCTCCACCACCTCTTGGCAGAACCCGTTATCTGAAATACAGCAAAATCGATCGCATTGGGCTCAACTATACCCATGTTCCGCAGTACCTCATGGCAGCAGTCAAGAAAATCCTGTGGGTCCTCAGAAGGTGTACCACTGAAGTGAATTGGAAAGAGCTTAGTAAACTTATCCAGTCTCAATAAGGCCTCAGAAGACATGGCAGGCCTATCACCGGCCTGTGCCGCAACAACTGGCTGAACTACCCCAACTGGCGGGGCTGCTGGAACCTGATACTGTGGATCCATCTGATCCAGAGCAGGGGTAGTGGGAGTCTGTGCTCCTCCCCCAGCTTGTGAGATGGCTGGTGCCACTGGAAATGTACCATTCTAGGCCACGCCCTCTATAAGACTCACCAAATAGACTAGAGTGTCCTTCTGGGACCTGAACTGGTCCAACCGGTCCAGTCTGAACAGGAACCTCCTCCTGAAGATCCACCCCAGGTTCTACAACAAGTACTGCTGCTCGAGCTCTACCTTTGCCTCTGCCTCGGCCTCTAGCATGACCTCGGCCTCGACCTCTACCCCTGGTCATAGTTGCCACTGGGGGCTCTGGTCCCTGTCCATCGGTTGATGTATTACATGTTCTCACCATCTGTGAGAGTAAGAATAGAATTGTTCAATCATCGATGATAGAATAAAATCGCACGATAGAATAAGAAATAAGGGATATTGTTCATAAACTTTATAGCCTCTGAGAGATAAGTATAGACGTCTCCATACCGATCCTTCAGACTCTACTAAGCTTGCTCGTGACTCGTGAGACCTATGTAACCTAGTGCTCTAATACCAACTGTCACGACCTAAAATTCCCACCTTCAGGATCGTGATGGCGCCTAACATTTCACTTGCTAGGCAAGCCAACGTTAAAATAATCTTAACTATTTTAAAGAAAATTTAATTAAATAGAAGTCAAATTACTGAAGTATAGTGCGGAAGACCATAAGTACCGAATTATCAAAATACATCCCCGAATCTGGTGTCACAAGTGCACGAGCTACTAGGATAATATAAATAAAGGTCTGAATAAAATTCAAGTTGTTTGAAAGATAATACACATCTGAGATAAAATAGAAATGGACTTCAGAACTGCGAAAGTTGTGCAGTTATACCTCAAGTCTCTTCTGAATAGCTGAATCCGAGCACGTCTATGTTACGCTACTGGGACCAACTCCAAAATCTGCACAAGAAGTCAGAGTGTAGTATCAGTACAACCGACCCCATGTACTGGTAAGTGCCGAGCCTAACGTCGACGAAGTAGTGACGAGGCTATGACAAGACACGTACATAATCAACATGTACAAGTATATACAAATACAAAATAACAATAATACAATAAATAACAATTTATCAATGCGGGGATATACACTTATCAATGAATTCAATACCAGAATACCGACTTTACCTTCCACAATATTCAAGAATAATTAAATGAATAATAATTTCATGACTAATTATCAAATAATCAATAATAAACTTAAGTAGGAATATCTTAATTAAATAGACAATTATTCACAATAAACAAATTCCACCTGCATGCTTTGACTCAACCACAACGCATAAGTACTCATCACCTCAGATATACGTTGTACCCGCACATTAAATCATGTAGAAAATCGACAAATAAGTCCTACTCCCTCAAGTCAAGGTTAACCACAACACTTACCTCGCTTGCAACCAAATTCAAGAATCCAATAAACCATTGCCTTGCAAATTCGTGTCCGAAATCTTCAAATCTAGTCATAAACACTTAACTATACTCAATACAAATCGTATGAATTAATTCCATATAAATTTACTAATTTTCGGATTAAAATTCAAAATTCATCTAAAAAATCATCAGTGGGGCTCACGTCTCGAATCTCGAAAAAACTTATGAAATACGAACACTGTAATGACCCGACCGGTCATTTTGAGAGTAATAGCCCCGATCCCCTATTAACTGCTTTCCTCAAATATTTTTCTGCTATTGGGACTTGCCGGGATGATTGGTTTTGAGTTTCGGAGTGTTTTGGGACACTTAGTCCCTAAATGAGAGCTTAAACCTTAGGATTTGAACCGTAGTCGGAACTATGTGAAGACGACTCCAGAATGGAATTCCGTCGGTTCCATTAGTTCCATTAGGTGATTTTAGGTTTAGGAGCGTGTCCGGATTGTGTTTTGGAGGTTCGTAGCTCATTTAGGCTTGAAGTGGCGAAAGTCGAATTTTTGGAGTTTTGGGCCGGTAGTGGAATTTTTGATATCAGGGTATTTTTCTGATTCCGGAAGTTGGAGTAGGTCCGTAATGTTTATTATGACTTGTGCGCAAAATTTGAGGTAAATCGGACGTGATTTGATAGGTTTCGGCATCGGTTGTAGAATTTTGAAGTTTCAAGTTCTTTAAGTTTGAATTGGAGGGTGATTCGTGATTTTAGCATTGTTTGATGGTATTTGAGAGCTCAACTAAGTTTGTATGGTGTTTTAGGATTGGTTAGTATGTTTGGTCGAGGTCTCGGGGGCCTCGGGTGAGTTTCGGATGCTTAACGGATCACTTTTGGACTTTGGAAGATAGTAGATTTCTGGTGTTCTATTGCAGGCATTTTCTTCATCGCGTTCGCGAGGGAGTCCTCACGTTCGCGTAAGGTATCTGGGAAGGGAAGCTGAATTACACTTCGCATCTGCGATGTCGCTCTCGTATTCACGAAGGTGTGGAACCTCGAAGCTACACGTTCGCGACATGGTCCTCGCGTTCGCGAAGAAGAACAAGAGGCATGCGAGATTTCGTGCTTCGCGTTTGCAATGGAGATCCCGCGTTCGCGAAGGGTCAAGCTGAGTGGTCTTCGCGTTCGTGACATGTGCATCGCGTTCGCGATGGAGGATTGTGGGCCGAAGTAAATTGTACTTCGCGAGCGCTAGGGTGTGGCCGCGTTTGCGAAGAAGGACGTGTCTGGGCAGTATTAAAGTTCCAAAAAATGGAGGTTATGCCATTTTTATCAAAACCTTAAGTTGGGAACTCAGATTTTGGATGAGGGATCGAGGGATTTTCAGAGATATTGATGGGGTAACAATTCTTAACTCCTTTATGGTTATATTCCACTAATCTATGCTTGAATTCATCGTTAAATTTCGGATTTGGGGTGAAAATTTGAGAAAAATTCTTAGGCCGAATTTTGGGGTTTTGATCGAGATTTTGGTATCGGATTTGAGCAATTTTGGTACCAGTAAACTCGTGAGTGAATGGGTGTTCGTATTTTGCGACTTTTACCCGATTCCGAGACGTGGGCCCGGGGTGACTTTTTGGGCGTTTTTCCTAATTTCACGCTTTAGGTTCGAATTAATTAGCTAAATTAGTTACTCGTAGTTATATTTACATTATGCAATTTATTTGAATAGATTCGGGCCATTTGGAGTCGGATACTCGTGGCAAGAACGTATTTTCGAGGTGATTTGAGCGGTTCGAGGTAAGTTGCTTGCCTAACCTTGTGTTGGGGACTTCCCCCTTAGGATATCTTGATATTATTTGGTGTGTGGGCGTCCTGTATGTGAGGTGACGAGTACCTACACATGCTATTATTGCAAAAATCCTGTTTAACCTTTTTAAATCACAAATTATTTCTCTTATTAAGTCGTACTAATATGTTTAATTGTGTAGTTTAGACTAGAAAAGCATGTTTACATGTTTTAACTGCCTAATTGACATTCTGTGCATCATGTTTAGCTAAGTACTCATTTGCCTTATCTGTGTCCAGTATAAACTGTATAACTCGATGTCATACCTGTCATTTCATCTTGCGTTGCATATATACTTTGGGACTACGGACGTATTCTGGGAGATCCCCCTGTACTGCATATTTACTTTGGGACTACATACGTATTCGGGACTACGGATGTATTCTGGGAGATCCCCCTGTACTGCATATTTACTTTGGGACTAAAGACATATTCCGTGAGATCCCCCTGCACTGCATATTTACTTTGGGACTACGGACGTATTCCAGGAGATTCCCGTGTACTGCATATTTATTTCGGGACTACGGACATATTCCGGGCGATCCCCCTGTACTGCATATTTACTTTGGGACTACGGACGTATTTCGGGAGATCCCCTGTACTGCATATTCATTCGGGACTACGGGACGGTATCCCAAGAGATTTTCCCACTGTGTTTACCTTGTTTTGAGCCGAGGGCTCCCTTAACTGTTAAAGTTTTGAGAATTTATGTAACTGTGTTACCGTAAATTTCACTTATATCATTTACTGTTTAATTTATTATATTTACTCCGGTAGGGCCTTGACCTGACCTCGTCACTACTCGACCGAGGTTAGGCTTGGCACTTACTGGGTACCTTTATGGTGTACTCATGCCCTTCCCTGCACATGTTTTCGTGTGCAGATCCAGGTGCGAGCTATCAGTCTCGGGGTTAGTACGTGCTGCTAATTCTAGGAGACTTCAAGGTACTTCTTCTTGCGTCCGCAGATCTTCGGAGTCCCCTTCTACTCCCTCACCTAGATACTTTCTTTATTATGCTCAGACTTTTGTATAGAGCTACATAAATTATAGCAGCTTGTGACTTAGTGATATTCCGGGTCTTGGGAAATTATTTTGTATATGCCGAGTGGTACTACTCTTGGCTATTTATAATATGTTGTTTATCTTTAAAATGTTGTGTTTCTTTATATTTTTCACAATATTAGGCTTACCTAGTCGTAAAGACTAGGTGCCATCACGACACCTTACATATGGTTAATTTAGGTCGTGACAAGTTGGTATCAGAGCACTAGGTTCGTAGGAATCATGAGTCACAAGCCGATTTATTAGAGTCTCACGGATCGGTGCGGAGACGTCCGTACTTATCTTCGGGAGGCTATGTAACTGTTAAGAACAATCATATTTCTTTGATTTCCTTGTCGTGCGAGTTATTGACATCAAAAACTTTAAGATTCTATTCTATTCTTTCTCAAATATAGTGAGGACGCGTACCGGGAGGACCGACGATCAGGCAGCCGAGCCCCTGTCAGAGCCGCCAGAGGCCGGGGTCGGGGTCGGGGTAGAGGAAAACCACGCGGTGCAGCCTAAGCACCTGCGAGAGCTGCATCAGAGGAGCCCCCAGCAGCTCCAGTTGGAGGGCCAGCACTGGAGATCCCTTTTGCTACTCCAACCCTCCAGGAGACTTTAGCTCAGTTCTTGAGCATGTTCAGCACTCTGGCTCAGGCTGGACTATTTTCGATAGCTCCCGCCACATCTCAGGCCATGGGAGGGGCACAGACTTCCGCAGCCCGCACTCCTGAGCAGAGGGTCCAGGTTGATCAAGCCCCAGAGTATATTCCTATGCCCCCAGTGGCTCCGGTTCAGCATGAGATCAGGGTAGCTGCTTCTGAGGCAGAGTAGCTCAGACTTAAGAGGTACAAGAAGTACCACCCACCTACTTTCAGCGGACTAGCTTCAGATGATGCTCTGGGTTTTCTTGAGGAGTGTCATCGTATTCTCCGCACTATGGGCATTGTTGAGACGAGTAGGGTTTCTTTCACCGCTTTCCAGCTGAGGGGAGCAGAATATCAGTGGTGGCGTGCCTATGAGTTGAGTAGTCCGGACGAGGCAGCCTCACTCACTTGGACTCAGTTTTCAGAGATGTTCTTGCGTGAGTATGTTCCTCAAAGCTTCAGGGATGCTTGGCACGCAGAGTTTGAGCAGTTGCGTTAGGGTGCTATGACTGTGTTGGAGTATGCAGTCCGTTTTAGTGAGTTAGCTCGCCATGCACCGACTCTGGTTGCTACAGTCAGAGAGAGGGTGCGTCGCTTCATTGAGGGACTCCACCTCAGGATTCGGACATGTATGGTCAGGGAGTTGGAGATGGGCATCACTTATCAGCAGGCAGTGAGCATTGCCAGGAGGGTGGAGGGCATGTTTGCCCGGGACATAGAGGAGAGAGAGGCCAAGAGGTCTCGAGAGACTGGTCATTATTCAGGAGCTCGTGCACCAGCAGCATGCTATGGTAGGGGTTTTGTGAGTCGCCCTGTTCATTCAGCTCTTCCAGCAGCCAGCGGTGTTCCAGCTCCTCCTAGACGTCAGGAGCCCTATTATGCACTGCCAGTATCCAGTATGCCTCCTACTCGAGGTGCTATTACCGGCCAGTCCAGCAGGCCAGGTCCGAGTCAGTCTCAGCCGCCGCGTCCTCCGAGAGGTTGTTTTGAGTGTGGTGACACTCGTCACCTGGTTAGAGATTGCCCCAGAGCCAGGAGGGGTGCACCTCCACAGACTTATCAGCCTCCACATGCTCCAACGGGTCCTCCGGCCATTCTTTCAGCACCAGCTGCTACCCCACCTCCTCAGGCAGCTCGAGGTGGAGGTAGACCTAGAGGGGGAGGCCAGGCCAGGTACTATGCCCTTCCAGTCCAATCAGAGGCTGTTGCTTTAGATTCAGTCATCACAAGTATCGTCCCTGTCTGTCATAGGGATGTATCAGTATTATTTGACCCAGGCTCTACGTACTCATATGTGTCTTCTTATTTTGCTCCACACTTGGGGATATCTCGGGATTCTTTGAGTTCCCCTGTTTATATATTTACTCCCGTGGGAGATTCTCTCGTTGTGGACTGCGTATATTGGTCGTGTTTGATTCCTCTTAGTGGTTTTGAGACCAGAGCCGATTTGTTATTATTCAGTATGGTAGATTTTGGTGTTATCTTAGGCATGGACTGGTTGTTGCCTTGTTATGCTATTCTTGATTGTCACGCTAAGACCATGACATTGGCTATGCCAGGTTTGCCGATATTAGAGTGGAGAGGTACCTTAGAGTATACTCCCCGCAAGGTCATTTCATTTTTTAAGGCTCAGCGAATGGTTGAGAAGGGGTGTGATGCGTATTTGGCCTATGTGAGAGATGTTAGTATTGATACCCCTACAGTCGAGTCAGTTCTTGTAGTTAGAAACTTTCCAGATGTGTTTTCAGCTGATCTTCCGGGTATGCCACCCGATAGAGATATTGATTTCGGCATTGATTTTTTGCCGGGCACTCAGCCCATTTCTATTCCTCCCTACCGTATGGCTCCTCCTGAGTTGAAGGAGCAGTTGCAGGAGTTGCTTGATAATGGTTCATCAGGTCCAATGTATCACCTTGGGGTGCTCCGGTCTTATTTGTTAAGAAGAAGGGTGCTTCTATGCGTATGTGTATTGATTATCGACAGTTGAACAAGGTTACAGTGAAGGAAAAGTATCCTTTGCCTCGCATTGATGATTTATTTGATTAGTTACAGGGTGCCAGGGTGTTTTCCAAGATTGACTTGCATTTTGGCTATCATCAGTTGAAGATTCGGGAGCCGGATATCCCGAAGACTGCTTTCAGGACCAGATATGGTCACTATGAGTTTCTTGTCATGTCATTTGGGCTGACCAATGCCCCAGCAGCCTTTATGCATTTGATGCACAATGTATTCCGGCCTTATCTTGATTCATTCGTCATTGTGTTTATTAACGACATCCTGGTATATTCCCGGTCTCGGGAAGATCATGAGCAGCACCTGAGGACCGTGCTTCAGACTTTGAGGGAGAAGAAATTGTATGCAAAATTTTCTAAGTGTGAATTCTGGCTTGATTCAGTGGCATTCTTGGGCCACATAGTGTCTTGTGAAGGGATCAAAGTAGATTCGAAGAAAGTGGAGGCAGTGCAGAGTTGGCCCAGACCGTCATCAACTACGGAGATCCGCAGATTCCTTAGTTTGGCGGGGTATTACCGTCGCTTTGTGGAGGGATTTTCATCTATTGCAGCACCTATGACCAGGCTGACCCAGAAGGGTGCTCCATTCAGGTGGACCAAGGAGTGTGAGTAGAGCTTTCAAAAGCTCAAGATAGCTTTGACTACAGCCCCAGTAATAGTATTGCCTACACGTTCAGAGTCCTACACTGTCTATTGTGATGCCTTGAGGATTGGCCTTGGAGCGATATTGATGCAGGACGGTAGGGTGATTGCCTACGCGTCTAGAAAGTTGAAGGTGCACGAGAAGAATTATCTGGTTCATGATCTTGAGTTAGCAGCTATTGTTCACACCCTGAAGATCTGGCGTCATTATTTGTACGGTGTTCCCTGTGAGATTTACACTGACCACCAGAGTTTGCAGTACTTGTCCAGGCATAAGGACCTTAATTTGCATCAGCGGAGGTGGTTGGAGCTACTTAAAGACTATGATATCACTATATTGTACCACCCGGGAAGGCCAATGTAGTGGCCGATGCCTTGAGTCGCCGGGCAGAGAGTTTGGGGAGTTTGGCATGTCTTTCGGCTGCTGAGAGGCCCCTAGCCTTGGATGTTCAGGCCTTAGCCAGCCAGTTGGTGAGATTGGATATTTCAGAGCCTAGCCGGGTATTAGCTTGTGTGGTTGCTCGGTCTTCTCTTTATGACTGTATCAGGGAGCGCCAGTATGATGATCCTCATCTTCTAGTTCTTCGAGACAGGGTTCGGCGAGGTGATGCCAGAGATGTGACTATTGGTGATGATGGTGTGATGAGGATGCAGGGCCGGATCTGTGTGCCCAATGTAGATGGGCTTCGGGAGTTGATTCTCGAGGAGGCCCACAGCTTGCGGTACTCCATTCATCCCAGTGCCGCGAAGATGTTCCAGGATTTGAGACAGCACTACTGGTGGAGGAGAATGAAGAAGGATATAGTTGGGTTTGTGGCCAAGTGTCTCAACTGTCAGCAAGTCAAATATGAGCACCAGAGGCCGGGTGGATTACTTCAGAGGTTAGAGATCCCAGAGTGGAAGTGGGAGCGGATCACCATGGACTTTGTAGTTGGAATTCCACGGACTTTGAGAAGGTTCGATGCTATTTGGGTGATTGTGGATCGGCTGACCAAGTCAGCTCATTTTATCCTAGTGTTGACCACTTATTCTTCTAAGAGGTTAGCTGAGATTTATGATAGAGAGATTGTCCGCCTTCATGGTATTCCAGTATCCATCATTTCAGACAGAGGTACACAGTTCATATCCCGGCTTTGGAGAGCCGTACAGCAGGTGTTGGGTACTAGGGTGGAGTTGAGCACAGCCTTTCACCCTCCGAGCGCACAATTTAGATTCTTGAGGATATGTTCCGTGCCTGTGTGATGGAGTTTGGAGGGTCATGGGAACGATACTTGCCACTTGTAGAGTTCGCTTACAATAACAGTTACCAGTCCAGCATTCAGATAACACCATATGAGGCTTTGTATGGTAGGCGGTGCCGGTCCCCAGTGGGATAGTTTGAGCCGGGCGAGGCCCGATTGTTGGGTACAGATTTGGTCCAGGATGCCCTGGATAAGGTGAAGGTGATTCAGGAGAGACTTCACACAGCCCAGTCCAGGCAAAAGAGTTATGCAGACCGTAAGGTTCATGATTTGGCATTTATGGTTGGTGAGCGGGTCTTGCTTCGGGTATCGCCTATGAAGGGTGTCATGAGGTTCGGGAAGAAGGGCAAGCTGAGCCCGAGGTTCATTGGTCCTTTTGAGATATTGTGGCGAGTTGGGGAGGTTGCTTATGAGCTTGCCTTGCCTCTCAGCCTAGCAGGAGTTCACCCGGTATTCCATGTGTCCATGCTCCGGAAGTATCGCGGTGATCTGACTCATGTATTGGATTTCAGCTCAGTCCAGTTGGACAAAGATCTATCTTATGTTGAGGAGCCAGTAGCCATTTTGGACAGGCAGGTCAGAAAGCTCAGGTCAAAGAATATTGCTTCAGTAAAGGTCCAGTGGAGGGGTCAGCCGGTCGAGGAGGCGACTTGGGAGACCGAGCAGGATATGCGCAACCAGTACCCTCATCTTTTCACAGTTTCAGGTATGTCTTTATACTCGTTCGAGGATGAACGATTGTTTTAAGAGGGGGAGGATATAGCGACCCGGCCGGTCATTTTGAGAGTTATAGCCCTGATCCCCTATTAACTGCTTTTCCCAAATCTCTTTTGGCTATAGTGACTTGCCGGTATGATTGGTTTAGAGTTTCGGAGTGTTTTGGGACACTTAGTTCCTAAATGAGAGCTTAAGCCTTAGGATTTGGAACGTAGTCGGAACTATGTGAAGACGACTCCGGAATGGATTTATGTTGGTTCTGTTAGCTCAGTTAGGTGATTTTGGTTTTAGAAGCGTGTCCGGATTGTGTTTTGGAGGTTCGTAGCTCATTTAGGCTTGAAATGGCGAAAGTCGAATTTTTGGAGTTTTGGGCCGGTAGTGAAATTTTTGATATCGGGGCCGTTTTCCAATTTCGGAAGTTGGAGTAGTTCTGTAATGTTGATTATGACTTGTGCGCAAAATTTGAGGTCAATCGGACGTGATTTGATAGGTTTCGGCATCGATTGTAGAATTTTGAAGTTTCAAGTTCTTTAAGTTTGAATTGGAGGGTGATTCGTGCTTTTAGCATTGTTTGATGGGATTTGAGAGCTCGACTAAGTTCGTATGGTGTTTTAGGATTGGTTGGTATGTTTGGTTGAGGTCCCGGGGGCCTCAGGTGAGTTTCGGATGTTTAACGGATTACTTTTGAACTTTGGAAGATAGCAGATTTTTGGTGTTCTGTTGCAGGCATTTTCTTCATCGCGTTCGCGAGGGTGTCCTCGCATTCGCGTAAGGTATCTGGGAAGGGAAGCTTAATTACTCTTCGCATCCGCGATGTCGCTCTCGCGTTCGCGAAGGTGTGGAACCTCGAAGCTACCCTTTCGCGACATGGTCCTCGCTTTCGCGAAGATGAACTGGAGGCAGGCGAGATTTCGTGCTTCGCGTTCGAGATGGAGATCCCGTGTTTACGAAGGATCAAGCTGAGTGGTCTTCGTGTTTGAGACATGTGCATCGCATTCGCGATGGAGGATTTTGGGCCGAAGTAAATTGTACTTTGCGAACGCGAGGGTGTGGCCGCGTTCGCGAAGAAGGTTTAAAGTTCCAAAAAATGGAGGTTATGCCATTTTTATCAAAACCTTAAGTTGGGAACTCGGATTTTGGATGAGGGATTGAGGGATTTTCAGAGATATCGGTTGGGTAATGATTCTTAACTCCTTTATGGTTATATTCCACTAATCTATGCTTGAATTCATCGTTAAATTTCGGATTTGGGGTGAAAAATTGAGAAAAATTCTTAGGCCAAATTTTGGGGTTTTGATCGAGATTTTGGTATCGGATTTGAGCAATTTTGGTACGAGTAAACTCGTGAGTGAATGGGTGTTCGTATTTTGTGACTTTTACCTGATTCCGAGGCGTGGGCCTGGGGTGACGTTTTGGGCGTTTTTCCTAATTTCACGCTTTAGCTTCGAATTATTTAGCTAAATTAGTTACTCGTAGTTATATTTACATTATGCAATTTATTTGAATAGATTCGGGCCATTTGGAGTTGGATACTCGTGGCAAGAACGTGTTTTCGAGGTAATTTGAGCGGTTCGAGGTAAGTGGCTTGCCTAACCTTGTGTTGGGGACTTCCCCCTTAGGATATCTTGATATTATTTGGTGTGTGGGCGCCGTGTACGTGAGGTGACGAGTACGTACACGGGCTATTATTGCAAAAATCCTGTTTAACCTTTTTAAATCATAAATTGTTTCTCTTATTAAGTCGTACTAATATGTTTAATTGTGTAGTTTAGACTAGAAAAGCATGTTTACGTATTTTAACTGCCTAATTGACATTTCTGTGCGTCATGTTTAGCTAAGTCCTCATTTGCCTTATCTGTGTCCAGTATAAACTGTATAACTCGATGTCATACCTGTCATTTCATCTTGCATTGCATATTTACTTTGGGACTACAGACGTATTCCGGGAGATCTCCCTGTACTGCATATTTACTTTGGGACTACGGACGTATTCCAGGAGATCCCCCTGTATTGCATATTTACTTTGGGACTACGGATGTATTCCGGGAGATCCCCCAGCACTGCATATTTACTTTGGGACTACGGACGTATTCCGAGAGATCCCCCAGCACTGCATATTTACTTTGGGACTACGGACGTATTCCGGGAGATCCCCCCGTACTGCATATTTATTTTGGGACTGCGGATATATTCCGGGAGATCCCCCTATACTGCATATTTACTTTGGGACTACGGACGTATTCCGGGAGATCCCCCTACTGCATATTCATTTGAAACTACGGGACGGTATCCCGAGAGATTTTCCCACTGTGTTTACCTTGTTTTGAGCCGAGGGCTCCCTTAACTGTTAAATTTTCGAGAATTTCTCTTACTATGTTACCGTAAATTTCACTTATATCTTTTACTGTTTAATTTATTATATTTACTCTGGTAGGGCCTTGACCTAACCTCGTCACTACTCGACCGATGTTAGGCTTGACACTTACTGAGTAACATTGTGGTGTACTCATGCCCTTCCCTGCACATATTTTCATGTGCAGATCCAGGTGCGAGCTATCAGCCTCGGGGTTAGTACGTGCTGCTGATTCTAGGAGATTTCAAGGTACTTTTGCTTGCATCCGCAGATCTTCGGAGTCCCCTTCTACTCCCTCGCCTAGATACTTTCTTTATTATCCTCAGACTTTTGTATAGAGCTACATAGATTATAGCAGCTTGTGACTTAGTGATATTCCGGGTCTTGAAAAATTATTTTGTATATGCCGAGTGGTACTACTCTTGGCTATTTATAATATGTTGTTTATCTTTAAAATATTGTGTTTCTTTATATTTTCGCAATATTAGGCTTACCTAGTCGTAAGGACTAGATTCCATCACGACACCTTACAGAGGGATAATTTGGGGTCGTGACAAACACCCATTCCGAGATGAGTCCAACCAAACAAAAATTACTAAATTCTGATGTCAAATGGACCTTCAAATCTAAAGTTTTCTTTTTTGAAAAGTTTTACAAAAATTCCAATTTCTTCCATCTAAATCCGAAATAAATAATGAATATAGACATGGATAAAATCACTTTTGGTTATAGTACACTTACCCAATTCAAAGTCGTGAAAAATCCCCTTGGAATCACCTAAATCCGAGACTCAAAACTCAACAATGAGTAAAAATGGCTAACTTCCGATTTTATGGGTTATGTCCAGGCCTTTCCGCATCTGCGGACGCTTGACCACATCTGTGGTTTCCGCTTTTGCGGAAATGGGGCCGCTTCTGCGGGATGGAGCGCTTCTACGGAAAAGAAGCTGCTTCTGCTGTTTCGTAGATGTGGAAAAGTTTTGCACCTACGCACACTGCCCAACCCCTTCCTTTCGCTTTTGCGAGCAAAACTCGCTTCTGCAAGCTCGCATCTGCGGTCTAAAATCCACATGTGCGATTACATCAGAAGGCCAAAATCCGCAGGTGTTAACCATCCGGAATCCACCCGAGGCCTCCGGGACCTCAACCAAATATACCAACAAGTTCTAAAACATAACATGGACTTACTCGAGGTCTCAAATCACATCAAACAACATCAAAATTACAATTCACACCTCGATATGAACTTTTAAGTTTTCAAACTTTTCAATTTACAAATCTTTTGCCGAAATATGTTAAATGAATCCGGAATGACTTCAAATTTGGCACACAAGTCATAAATGATATAACAGAGCTATTCAAATTTCCAGAATTGGAATTCGGCCCCGATATTAAAAATTCAACACCGTGGTCAAACTTGAAAATCTTTAGCCTTTAAATTTCTAGTTTCCGTTAAATGGTCATAACTTGAGTTAGGGACCTCTAAATTAAATTCTGGGCATACTCCCAAATTACGATACGGACCTACCGGAATTGTCAAAATACTAATCCGGGTCTGTTTTCTCAAAATGTTGACCAAAGTCAATTCAGTTGAGTTTTAAGGCTCTATTTCACATTTTAATCAATTTTTCATATAAAAACTTTCTGGAAAATTATACGGATTGTGCACATAAGTCGAGGAATGATAAATAGTGTTTTTCAAGGTCTTAGAATATAGAATTAATTATTAAATTTAAATATGACCTTTTGGGTCATCACACAAGATAAACCCTAATCGTTGTTCGAGCGTCTTTCGCGTGTGTAACTACGCGAAGGCAAGTATGCACAGAGAATTTCATACAAAAATTTTCGGACAAACTTTATAAAAATAATGCACCAATATTTGATATAAAACGATAGGAAATTTTATCAATTCACGACCCTTGTCATTTTAAATAACAACCAAGTGAAATATAACCCACAATATAAACTTTTAAAACATTTACATCAATCCAAGATTTTGGATAAAATCATACAAAATCATTTTGTTTGCTTTAAGTCATTGAAATCACTTTCGGCTCCTTAGGCCTAAACATAAGAAAATCATCCTTGCCTTTCACTCGGAGTATTATACCATCACCGACATAAGAAGGTCAACTAGGTTATGAACCTAGCGGCAAGTATCGTATACCCTACTTGCTCAGGTCGTCTCATCGTAGTGTCGTACGAATCGACTCAGCCATGCTAATAATAGCACAAAATAGTACCCTCTCGAGGGAGAGCACTCTGCCGTAGTCTATACCACAAAGTGGCCATATATGCCTACACCGACACATGTAGTTTTATGACAACGAACACGATATATCCGAAGTCAATCTCGGTGAACACAAGTAACTCCCAAAACATTTGATACTTCAAAAATAGATTCATAGCATAGTAGCCTCAAAGGGTCTATTTTTATCAAATCATAGCATTTATAGAAAATCTAAATCAATTGAACAAAATTTATATAAATAACCTTTTACATGCTAAAGCTTTTTGATATTTTAACATCAATTTTTAAAAGATACCACAAGTGTTATTCATCTCATCAATTTACAAAAGAAATACTTTCCATGAAAACTTGTCTTTTGCACTCAAATATGTTACTCTTGTTAATACGTAAGTTTTGATAAAAACTTATAACATTTACCTTGAGTGTCATTTTGCCAACAAAATTTAAAATAAAATTTTCTAAAACAGCATGACACTACATATGCAACATAATATTTTAATACATCGAGACATTCCCCAGAAGCATGAAAGCACATTTGTAAACAACTTAAGTATTAACTCGAAATATGCTTTTAGAGAAAGTCTCTCAAGAAGAGTAAGTTTTAATCAACTTACCTCGCTTTCGCTTTATTAACATTCACAAGCTTTCAATCCGCCTCTATCATTCCAATGTTGATTAAAATGATCAACATCACCAACAAGTCGATATCTACAATTAGATATCCTAATTACATCAAAATATGACCTAAGATATTGATCAACATCCATATATGGCTCATAAGTTGGCTACAAGCCTACAACAACTCAAATCATCAAATAGTTTTACATGCTAGACCATTCAACTTCATTCTTATGTTTTAATACCCATTCGAAGTCATTGATAATACTACATCAATTGTCCATTTCCACCAAGATACTATTCATCATCTTCCATAATCAACACTTGTAAAATATACAATTTGGGTGATTACTTAGTTGATCACTTCCATCTTTTGCTAACAAATAATTTCATAGGTTCATTGTATTCATAAATTTCATCACCAAGATTACCATTCGTTTTCTCTCTTATTTTCTCAAAAGTACTATTAATGTCATCAACTAGAGTTTTATAATCCAATCTTTCAACAATTAAAACTTCTAATAACTCCGTAGGATAATTTTGGACTTAGGAGCATGCCCGGAAAAATTATTTGGAAGTCCATAGTGGAATTAAGCTTGAAATGACAAAAGTTGAATTTTTGAGAAGTTTGACCGGGGGATTGACTTTTTGATATCGGGGTATTGGAATTCAGTTCTTAAAATTTTCATAGCTCCGTTATATCATTTATGACTTATGTGTAAAATTTAAGGTCAATCGGACTTGATTTGATAGGTTTCAGCATCGAATGTAGAAGTTGGAAATTCTTTAGTTCCTTAAGCTTGAATTGGGGGTATGATTCGTGGTTTTAGTGTTGTTTTGTGTGATTTGAGGTTTCAACTAAGTTCGTATGATATTTTAGGACTTGTTGGTATGATTTGACGGGTCCCGATGGGCTTGGTTGTATTTTTGGATCATTGGTTGAGAGACTAGTAAAGTTAAGAAATTTGGGAGTTTGACCATGGTTAATATCGGGTCAAGACGACCTCTTTTCAGTTTTTTGAGAGCGCGAGAAGGTCCGTAGCATGTTTTACGATTGAAATTCATATATGGTTTGTGTCCGGAAGGTTCCAGATGAGTTTCAGGATGGTTTCGGATCATTTCGGAGAAGTTTGAGTTTGTTGGTTTCTGGCGAGGTACTGTTCATTCGCAATTGCGAACCATTTATCGCAATTGTGAAAACACTGTTCATTCGCAATTGCGAACCATTTATCGCAATTGCGAAAATACTGTTCATTCACAATTGCGAACAATTTGTCGCAATTGCGAACACTGTTCATGGGAGGTACTGTTCATTCACAAATAGGAACCTGGACAGAATGTTCAAGATCTGAAAATGGGACTTCCATTTTTACCAAATTGGAGCTCGGGAAGAGGAGATTTTCCGGAGATTTTCAAGAAAAATAATGGGGTAAGTGTTCTTAACTCAATATTGATCAAATTACTCGAATCCATGGTTGTTCTTAACATTTAATTGGTGAATTAAGTTGAAAGATTTAGAAAAGTCTCTTGGATAAAATTGAGGATTTGAGGGCCGAATTGTTGTTGGAAATTAGTAATTTTGGCATGGTTAGACTCGTGGTTGAATGGGTTGTCGGATTTTGCGAGTTTCGTCGGATTCCAAGACGTGGCGATTTTTGGGTTAAAATTCGGATTTTTATTAGAAAAATTATATTTTCTTATGGAATTTATTCCTATAATTTATATTGATTGAATAGAATTAATTATGATTAGATTCGAGACGATCGGAGTCGGAAAATCAAGGAAAAGGCATACTACTTGATTGATTGAGCATGGTTCGAGATAAGTGACGTGTCTAACTTTGTGTGGGGGAAATTTTCCTTAGGATTGGTATTGATATGATAATTGTGATGTGTTGAAAGTCATGTACACGAGGTGACGAGTGTGTACACGGACTAAATGTGGAAGATTATGTCTTTAAATTGTGTAGATCATTGTTGCATATTAATTAAATTATTTTATCTTGTTATATTCTTCATCATTGATTTAATTTCTATATTTTAAATTTGCTTGACCTTTTCCTGCTAATTGTTTTACTATTTAGTTGAAACTTGGTTTCTTTTATTATGTGTATTATTTGAAGGTTGAATTTCTTTAATTTAAATATTATTAATACGAAGTAATTGATATTTTAAATTTGGTATTGAGGCAACGTGTTAAAATTTATGAAAATATTATTTTTGTTGAGTTATTTATTCCCGAATATTTTGATGAGATTTTTGTACTCATTATGATTGATCCGTGAGCTTCCTATTATGGAAAATATTGTTGTTGTTAATTTATTTTGGCAATTTGAAATATTTGAGCACTTGAGGTGCAGATTGTGATATATTGTTATATTGATACGCATGCGGTGGTATAAGGTCTGGGTGTTGAAACGCATGCGGTGAGATAAGGGTGGCTTAACTACTAGAAGTCCTGCAGTGTGATAAGGGTGGCTAAAACGCGGGATGCTGTTTCGGGAAAAATAATTTCTTTAAAATTTAATGTGAAGGCTCCCGCGGTGATATAAGAAAATGAGATATTGTGAATTTATTTATGATTTGAGACTACGAGGTGGTACCTCGGGAGTGCCCTTGTTGATATTTCTTTATGGCTGCATTGCCTTTGGTTATTTTGGTGTTTTTCTTAAAGTTGTAAATTTTTGTTTCCCTTCCGCGAGGTGTTAATTGCCCTTATTCTGTATAGTTAAATTGTGACATACTACTTACTTGATTTATCTCCAATATCATTATTGTTATTATATTATTAAACTTTTATCCCTGTCTTTTGTTATTCCAGTAGGGTCTGACCTAACCTCGTCACTACTCTACCGAGGTTAGGCTTGGCACTTACTAGGTACCGCTGTGGTGTACTCATACTACACTTCTGCATATCTTTTTGTGCAGATCCAGGTACTTCCTACCAGCCCAGATATCAGTGAGCTACCTGTGTACGGAGACTTTGAGGTATATCTGCCAGCGTCCGCATACTCCGGAGTCCCCTTCTATCCTTATTATGTTACTTCTTTATTTTTTTTTAGACTCTGATTTATAGAGACATTGAGAAAAAATTCTTAGAAGTTTGTGACTTATTCCTATCGGGTTTTGGGGGTTATAATTATGTGAATTTCAGATTTATTTATTTCAGATTTCTATTATTATTCTGCATTGATAGGCTTACCTAGTCTTAGAGACTAGGTGCCATCACGATATCCTATGGAGGAAATTTGGGGTCGTGACAATATATATTGTTCCTTTTAGATTATTAGGTGAGGTATGCATGCTATCTACATACAAACAATTTCAAATATAGAAGTTTTTCCATTAAAAGTTTATTTTTCTTCTTGATACTATTTAAAATATACATATATGGAGGAATCTCTTTGTAGTAGCAAAATGGATTGTGTTATGTTGAAGGAAACATAAAAGGAAACGTGCATAAATTCAATGTATTTTTTTGGGTTATTTAGGTGTATTAGTGTTGTACAAAATAATCTATCAGAAATAGTCTCTCTATCCTACAAAGGTAGGGGTAAGATTTGTGTACATCTTACTCTCCTCGGACTCCATTTGTGGAATTACACTGGCTATGTTATTTTCGTTATTGTTTTAGTATTAGGGTGTTTAAGTTATTGGTTAATAGTAATACATTGTTACCTTCCTAAAAAAATATTAGATTTGAGTATTGTTATAGTTAGCCTTTGAATTAATATAGTCAGCTTTTAATTTGTGTGATTGGAGTTATTTTATTTATAATAAGATGATGGATAGTGGTGGTAGATTTGTAGTGCATTAGCTTGCAATAGAAGTTTTTGAAATGCAGAAAATGCAAAAAGTCATCAAGAAGGTTTCATTCTTCTTTTATAATTTTTCTGCTATTAGTTGAACAAATTTAGTGGCGGCATTAACCATAATAGAATAGAAGTTCATACAATATGTATTTGTTTAATCCGATTGAACACTTGCTTGGCGATATGCTTACGACCAAGTAAGTTATCACGGTTGCCCTTCTCACGTGAAGAATGTACACAATCTTTTTTAATTGGGTTTTACCTTAAATACATTGAAATGTGCAGAACTATATTGTATACTTGCAGAGTGCAATTACAGTGACTACTTTAACGTCTATTTGTGTCTTTTATGCAAAGGGACATTCTGTTTCTTTTTTCTTTGATTTGTTTAAAAAATCAACGCCAATATCACGACCCAAAATTCAACTAGTTGTGATGACACATAACCCAACCCGCTAGGTAAGTCAGTTAACCACTAACCAATTCCAATAACAATCAATAAAGTAATTAAGTAAAGAAATTAACAAATGCTTCAAATACTTCTAACTACTCATAATAAACGAGTTTGATGCATTGAAATTACCTCTAGTAGATCAATCTTGAAAAATCACAATGTTGGTGATTTTTGTGTTCTTGAGGATTTGATGATGAAATCTAGTATTTTGATGTAAGAATGATGTTAGAACTCAAGTATATTGAGTAAGAATCAACCCAAAACATCATTAACAACTTACCTTAGTTGATTGGACTTGATTTGAGCTCAAAATCGTCTCTTCACCTCAAGAACCCTAACCCCCAATACACAAAATACTCTTTTCCCCCGATTTTGTATTTATAAGCCCAGATTTTTGGGTTTCGGATGCGGCCCCGGATTCTTCGATCCCCACTTCACTCCTCTTCGAAGCTCGGATGCGGACTCAGACGCTATGGCAGTACTTCACTGCCAACCTTCGGTAATTTGATCATAACTTCTTGTAGGAATGTCCAAATGGCGAACCGTTTTGTCACGGCCCAAAATCCTAACCTGTCGTGATGGCGCCTATCTCAGTACTAGGCAAGCCGACAACATCAATAACCCATGATTTCCTTTAAATTTGAAAATATAATGATTAATACAATACCAACAAAGAATAGAGATGCTTTCAAATCCAACAATTTAAGTCAAATCAGTTTTATACAGTTCAAATTCGTGTAATCCGGATATAAAATCTTTCAGAGTATTTCACAACAATAAAGATAGAAACTAAGTGCAACAATAAATGAAAAGCAAGTACAACCTCTCAGGGCAACAATCACTCAACTCGTCACAATAGCTCAACCACTAGGTTCTCAGCCCTCAGCCTCACACTCAATGGGTACTCGCGCTCACTGGGGGTGTGTACAGACTCCGGAGGGACTTCTACAGCCCAAGCGTCATAATCTGCACGGACAACTCATGTGCTGCATGGACAACTCACGTGATGTAATATCCTGCACGGACAACTCACGTGCCATAATATCCTTACCTCACCGACAGGTCCTCGGCCTTACTCAGTCCTCAACCTCTCTAGTCTCTCGGGCTCTCAGGAATCACAAAGATCAGCCCAAACAAAGATAACATAGTGCATCAAAAAATATCAAGAAAGACTGAGGTATGATATACAAGTAAAATCATGACTGAGCACAAGATAGCAATTAGCAAATAATTCAATAAGTACGTGACCTCTGTGGGTCCCAACAGTACTATCACATAGTCTAAGCATGATTTACAGTCAAATTTCTCAACACATAGAGAGCATATAGCGAACAACAAGTTATTCAACTGTATAGTTTCACGAGACAGATCAAGTTACAATCCCCTCGGTGCACACCCACACGCCCATCACCTAGCATGTGCGTCACCTCCAAAATAATCACATGACACAAAATCTGAGGCTTAATATCCTCAGGACCAGATTTAAAACTGTTACTTACCCCAGGCCGTGAAATTCTTATTCTGCAATGTCCTTTCCTCGTGAATTGGCTTCCAAACGCCTCGAATCTAGCCATAAATAATTCGTTTCAGTCGATAAGATTCATTGGAATTAATTCCATAAGTAAATGCTACTTTTCCATAAAAATTTGAATTTTAGCTCAAAAATAGTCCGTAGGGCCCACATCTCGGAACCCGACAAAAGTTACAAAATCTGAAAGCCCACTCAACCACGAGTCTACCCATACCAATTTTACCAAATTCCGACCTCAACTCGACCCTCAAATCTACAAATATTATTTCCAAATTTCTTAAGTTTAAATCTCCGATTTACACCTCAAAAACATGTAATCTAGTCGGATTATTCGATGATAATTCAATATTATGGAGTAGAAATGATCACAAGGGACTTACCTCAAGTTTTCCTTGAAATTCTATCAAACTTTGCCTCTCCTCAAGCTCCAATTTGCCAAAATGTGCGAATGGGATGAAGTCCCTACTTTATAGTTCTGCTTAGACCGCCTCGGTCCTGCCTCGATCTTGGCCTTCGATCGGGGTCCTCGATCCAGGGCCCCGATTCTGGTCCTCGGCCCTGCCTTCGATCGTGGCCCTCGACCCTGGGCTCGATCACGGCTTCGATGGTCCTCGACCCTGCCTTCGATCGTGGCCCTCGACCCTGGGCTCGATCACGGCTTCGATGGTCCTCGACCCTGCCTTCGATCGTGGCCCTCGACCCTGGGCTCAATCTTTAAGCTCAAATCTGAGCTCGATTCTAGGAGATTCTAGGCTCGATTCTGGGAGATGGAATTTGCAGCAGAAGGAAATTGAAGCTACTATTTTAGTCCACTTTTTGATCCGTTAACCATCCGAAACTCACCCGAAGCCCTCGGGACCTCAACCAAATATACCAACAAGCCCTAAAATATCATACGAACTTAGTCGAGTCTTCAAATCACATCCAACAACACTAAAAACACGAATCACACATAGATTCAAGCCTAATGAACTTTGAAACTTTTCATTTTTACAACCAACGCCGAAACCTATCAAATCACGACCGATTGACCTCAAATTTCGCACACAAGTCATAAATAACATAAGAAACCTATTAAAATTTTCAGAATCGTATTTCGACCCCAATATCAAAAAGTCAACCCCCGGTCAAACTTTCCAAAAATTTAACTTTCGGCATTTCAAGCCTAATTCCTCTACGGACCTCCAGAATTTCTTCCGGACACGCTCCTAAGTCCAAAATTACCATACGGAGCTATTGGAATTATCAGAATTCAAATCCGAGGTCGTTTACACATAGGTCCATATCCGGACAACTTTTCTATCTTAAAATTTTCAATTATCAGACTAAGTATCTCATTTCACTCCGAATTCCTTCTGGACCCAAACCAACTAACCCGATAAGTTATAAATTAATTATAAGGCATAAATTGAGCACTAAATGGGGGAACGGAGTTATAATATTCAAAACGACCGGCCGGGTCATTACAGGTTTGAAGTGTTAGAAACTAGACTCGAAGACCTTTCATTTGATAGGTTGTAAATCACACATAACTCATATATATATATATATATATATATATATATATCGAAAGTTAGGTCTTGTGCGTACTCATTTGGAACTTTAGTTTATCATGTAATTTCAAACTTAACTTGGACTTAGGGTTATCCTTAGACCCCACATCACTTATAATATGCCTAGTACACTTATTATCAAATCCAATTGATATCCATCGTATTAATAGTCCTTGTCTGCACACAAAATAATATAATTAGCACACCAACTTTCTTAATAAAACTTAAGTACTTCGAAATTTTTCGGGGCGCTACAGTCATAGAGTTTGTAACCCTTTTGATTTAAGGAATAACCCATGAAGATAGTAGGCCAAGACTTGGCAGAGAACTTATCACTATAGTGGGGTCTTGTGGCATAACACAAACATCCTAAAGTTCTCATATGATGTAGGCTAGGAGGATGACCATGGAACAACTCATAAGGAGTCTTTCCATTCAAAACACTACTAGGTAATCTGTTAATAATGTAGGTAGCTGCAAGAATACACTCACCCCAGTATTTTAAGGGAATGTGGGCTTAAAATCTCAAGGCTCTACTAACTTCAAGAAGGTGTCTATGTTTCCTTTCCACTACCCCATTCAGTTGAGGGGTGTGGACACAAATACTTTGATGTATAATTCCTTTGGATTTAAAAAGAGTTGAACAAAGTATATTAAAGAATTCATAACCATTGTCTGATCTAAAGATCTTAACACTGGAAGAAAATTGGTTTTCAATCAGTTGAAGGAAATCAATCAGAACAACAAATACATCACTTTTGACTCTTAACAAGAAGGTCCAAGTCATTCTAGAGTAATCATCAACAAGTGTACGAACGTATCTGAAGCCATAATGAGTACATACTCTATATAGACCCCAAACATATATATGCACCAATTCAAATGCAGAAGTAGACTTAGAAGTACTAATAGGAAATGGCAACCTAGTTTGTTTAGCTAAAGGACAAATTGAACAACTACAGTCATTTGACTTTGACAAGTGATTTCTAATTGCAAGAATTTTCAGTAGAATAGTTTAAGGTGCATGACCATGTCTTTGATGCCACAAAATATTTGAGTTATTCTGGATAGAAGAGGACAAACACTTGGAGGCAGGAGCAGTAACATGTGTGCAAGGACTGAGAATGTACAGCCCATTCTTTTCATTACCAGTCCCCTTCACCTTGCCACTGAAGAGGTCCTGAAACAGGCAGAAATGAGGATAAAAAGCTACCAAACACTTTAAATCCTTAGTGTATTTGGAGATAGACAACATGTTGTATTTAAACTGTGGAATATATAATACATTGTGTAAGGCTTGTGAATTGGGCAGAGAACAAACCCTGAATGAGTAATCTTAGTACTATCCCCATTAGGTAAGCGCACAGAACTAGAATTAGAATTAGAATTAGAATTAGAAGGTATAGGTTGTGAGTGAGAAAACAGATGCAAAGAGGAAGCCATATGATTTGAGGCTCCAAAATCGATTATCCAATAACCATAGTTAGTAACAGATTTACCTGGCATGTTAACTGTCTCATTTGCAGTTGACTCTGCCATATTTGCCATCTCTATTACACTTGATCCTTTTTTTCTTGTCCAGCAACATAAGTATCTGTTGATATTGCCCATGAGTAAAAATAGGTGTAGATACTAGACCTCCTGTATGTCCAGTGCTTGTTGTCCCAGTAGTATGCATTTCCTCTTGTGCCTTCACATTTGCGTTATGTGCCACTGCTGGAGCACCATTGTAACCTCCTCTTCTCCTATTGTTGTTGTTGAACTTATGCCCTGTTGGATAACTAATCAGCTTGTAGTAATTTTCTTTTGTG
Organism: Nicotiana tabacum; assembly: GCF_000715075.1. Lineage (NCBI taxonomy): Eukaryota > Viridiplantae > Streptophyta > Magnoliopsida > Solanales > Solanaceae > Nicotiana > Nicotiana tabacum. Next base: position 126,668,808 of record NC_134088.1, on the reverse strand, counting down.
TGTTCCTTCATGTGGCAATAGTCACACTGCAGGTTCCCATTACTCCTAGGCCTTGTATTGGAGGTGTTGATTGATATCATAGCACTGGATTCTCCATCCATAGGTGCACTCCCTAGAATTCCACTTTGCACTCCTAAGTTGTTATTCAATCTCTGGATTTCTTCATGGATCAACATCGAATAAGCTTGATCAATTGTAGGCGTAGAATTCATCATCAAGATTTGTCTTCTTTGTGGAGCATATGTGTCATTCAGTCCCATTAGAAACTTCATTAATTTTTCTTGACGTAAAAACTCAACAAATTCTATAGAGTTTACACAATCGCACCCAGGAAATGGTATAATCGAGTCAAACTCAACCAATAGATCATTTAACTTTGACTAATAGATTGAGACACTCGATATTCCTTGAGTCAAATAGCTAATCTCTCTATTCATGTGATACACCTTCGTTGCGTTTACTTTGTCAAACCTTTCTCTAAACACTTCCCAAACCTTTTGTGCATTCGAGGAGTAAACAATTCCTTTCCTAAGCTCTTGCGCCACTAAACTCATGATCCACGACTATACAATGACATTGCATTGATCCCACTGGTGCAACCTGGAGAAATCTGCTCCATACTTCTCTCTAGTACAAGTTCCGTCAATGAAACCTATTTTGTTCTTCACCAAACGTGACATTTTCATAGAGCGATTCCATTCCAAGTAGTTTTCTGTTCCGACCAATAATTGAGGAATCAACGCAATCCCCAGCGTGTCTGAGGGATGAACAAATAACGTGTCATTGCAATCGAGCAATTGAGCGCTTGCATGTGAAGTTTCGACTCCAATTTGGGGAGAATCACTCGTCATTGTAGTTGAATTCATCATTAGTCAGAAATTAGGTTTAGGATGAAAATCGAAGAAGAGAAAACTTGACTTGGAGAGATTGAGAGTAACTAAAAGCTTTAGATTACAGATCGCACTCGACCTGCTCTGATACCATGTCCAAACTAACCTATATCTTCCATGGAAATGGAAGCAAGGTCTAATGAGAAGAAGAGAGGAAATGAGAGCAAGAGATAAAAGATCATAGAGAGAGGAATTGTAATATGTATTTCTTTTCTTATATGTATAGTTTACAAATTGTGTCTAATATATACAAAATTGTCCTAACTAGCCAACTAATAGCTGCATCTAGAAGAGTATATGTTAAATAAGACAATGTACAAAATGCCTCAACTACATTTTATATCTCTACACGAATAACACTAGTAAGGCTTGGATGCAAGAGTATTACTTCCCATCATGACTTTTGCTAAAGAAATGGCTAATATTACTAAAGAAATGGCTAATATTTAAAGTGCATCACCAATGTTAATTACCAAAAGCTCCTTTAATCATAGTGACGTGAACCCATGCATCAATCCCGAGCTTTCTAACATAGAGTCCTCGGATTTCAGCTTGCAGGAGAAGGGTAGTCATCGATATATCTAGAATAACGTCGTACCCCGACTGAAATGTCAGGGTTTGGACATTTTGGATAGTATAGTTGAGATTTATGCTCTTTGAAGCCACTAAAAGGGATTTTTTTTCCCCAACAATGGATTCAACATCCAACCTCTTGTAGGAAAATTACACCGAAAAATAACGATAATAATACTGCAATAATATTTGTAAGCAGATACATAAATTGGCTTGAGTCGTGCTGTGCACTGTCCTAAGAAATTATTTTAGCAATGTTAAATGTTTTCTCAGGATTAAACAGGCCCATCTATATTTATTTAGAGGATACATGAATCAACAAAATTAAATATTAAAAACCCAGCTATTTAAAAGAAAGAACAAACAAAGTAGACTACAAATGTTTTAAGGAGGAAAGAAAGAAAACTGAAGAGGAACGAAAGAGGCAAATGAAATTGCTGATTAGTGATGGCCATTTTGAAGGTCTATTTATAGCCTTTAAGTGAAGCTTAGAGCATGACAAGTGTACACCACTTGTCTTCAATTTCTCATGCAAGAATGCCACATGGAAGGACATTTATCCATTTTTTGAAAATACTCCACAATCCCCACATATTTTCAAACATTTATAGGTAAAGGATGAATAATTAACAACTTGCTGGATTTGCATGGTCCAGATGTAATAGGTTTGGTATCTTCTGGATTATGAACCAAACTTAGACCAATAAAATTTAACTCACAGAATTACTGGTGAAATATAATATTTCTATGAACCAATAATTCTTATTGTAAGTCAGAGATTTTATCAATCACATTTTGACCATCGGTAATTTTGTTGTTCAACACGGTTTTGTGCCCAATTGGCCATGCGCATGCGTGGTTATTCATGAGAGCTCTAGAGACTAGGTCAAAATCTCATAGGAGCGGCCCCCTCCACTCTCATATATGTTAATTCATCAAGTGTATACTGATTTTAAATATACCATCCATAAGGACTATGAATTTCATTAAGAGTTATAACTCAGCCTCTCAATTAGTGGCAGTCAAGCAATATCTTATAGTGCTTCAGTGCCAATATCGACTTGTTATTACCCATATGAACCTACTTCATGGGATCTCCAATTACATAGGATTACCATCTCTATTGACAACATGTCGGCCTTAACCCCATCTCTTCTGAGGTATAAAGAATTAATTTTCTTCCCACAGGTTTAGTTAGAGGATCGACCAAATTTATCTCTGACTTCACATAGTCAATGAAAATTATTCCATCTCTCAACAGTTATTTTATGACATCATGTATCAATTTCATCTGTCTATTTTTACAATTATAAGATTTATTCTTTGCTATAGCTATTGCCGCTTGGCAATCACAATGTATAGACAGAGAAGGCAATATGTCCTTTATTAAAGGGATATTAGCTAAGAAGTTTCTTAGCCACTCAGCCTCAGATCTAGCTAACTCCAGAGCTACAAACTCTGATTCCATAGTCGATCTAGAAATGATCGTCTGTTTAGCTGATTTCCACGATATTGCACCACCACCAAGGGTGAATATATAACCATCAGTGGATTTTGTCTCATCTGAATCAGAGATGCAGTTTGCATCACTGTACCCTTCTAAGGTAGAAGGAAATCCACTATATAGGATACCATAATTCATGGTTCCTCTCAAATATTTCATTAGTCTATCTAATGCAGACCAATGATCTCTGTTGGGATTATGAGTATATATACTTAGTCTACACATAGCATAGGCTATATCAGGCCTTGTAAAATTCATTAAATGCATTAGACTCCCAATAATCTGTGCATATCTAAACTGAGCAACTAGGTTACCATTATTCTTTTTCAACTGAGAGTTAGCATCAAAAGGAGTGCTTACAGATGTGACATTAAAATATTCAAACTTTTTAAGAAGTCTCTCAACATAATGTTCTTGTGACAACATTATTCCATCTTCACTCCTTATAACTTTAATTCCCAGTATTGTATTTACTTCACCCAGATCTTTCATATCAAAATTAGCAGACAAAAATAATTTAGTACTTTGCACAATATTTAAACTTGAACCAAATATAAATATGTCATCAACATATAGGCATATTATCACATAATCATTGTCTACCACTTTAGTATAAACACACTTATCCACCTACACTGAAGAAAAACTGTCTCTTAGTAAGACTTGTTCAAATTTCTCATACCACTGCTTAGGAGCTTGTTTAAGGCCATAAAGAGATTTAATTAATTTAAAAACTTTATTTTCTTGTCCAGAAATGACACAGCCTTCAGGTTGAACCATATAAATTTCTTCTTCTAAATCACCATTTAGAAAAGCAGTTTTGACATCCATTTGGTGGATAAAAACTTACGGATTGAAGCTAAGGCAACTAAAATTCGAATAGAAGAAATTCTATTCACTTGTGCAAATATATCAAAATAATCTATATTTTATTTATGAGAAAATCCTTTAGCTACTAACCGAGCATTATATTTATCTAAAGATCCATCAGGATTAAATTTCTTTTTGAAAATCCATTTATAACCAATATGCTTTGCACCAGGAGTTAAATCAGTTAAAATCCATGTGTTATTTTTCAAAATAGAATCGATTTCAACTTTTATTGCCTTTTCCAATATTTAGCATCTGAAGAAAATATAGCTTCAAAATAATTTGATGGTTCATTATCAACAATAAAAGTTTGAAAATTATTCCCATAAGAAAAATATTCTTTTCTAGGCCTTTTGCTCCTTCTTAGTTCCTCATTAGAGGTAATTTCACTATTTGTTTCAACAGGTGTATGGAAAGTTTTATCAGACAATGGATAAATATATTCAAAGAAGTCAACATTCTTTGTTTCAATTATAGTATTGCAATCAAGCACATCACTTTTTAAAACAAGAAATCTATATGCAACACTATGTTCAACATATCCAATAAGCATGCAATCAACAGTTTTAGAACCTATTTTTCTCTTTTTAGGTTCAGGAAAAAGAACTTTAGCAAGGCACCCCCACACTTTTAAATATTTCAAGTTAGGTTTATAACCCCTCCACAATTTATACGGAGTTTTGCCAGTTCTTCTATGTGGTATTCACCCCAAAAATTATAAGATAAAATAGCTTCACCCCAAAAATTATCAGGAGCATTAGAACTAACTAACATAGAGTTCATCATCTCTTTCAATGTTCGATTTTTCCTTTCAGCTACTCCATTTGACTCAGGTGAATAAGGCGGAGTTACTTCATGAATTATTCCATTCTTTTCACAAAATTCATTCAAAGATAAATATTCTCCACCTCTATCAGATCTAATTCTCTTAATTGTTTTACTAAGTTAATTTTCAACCGCAGTTTTATAAGAAATAAAAGCATTAAAAGTATTATCTTTATTTTTAAGCAAATACAAGTTAGTATATCTAGAAAAATCATCAATAAAAGTCACTAAATATCTTTTACCGCCTCTAGTCATAGTCTGCTTCAAATCGCCTAAATCAGTGTGAATTAAAGATAACAATTCAGTTTCTCTATTTACGGAAAAACAGGTCTTTCTAGTACTTTTAGCTTCAGCACATATTTCACACTGTTAATATTATTGGAGTCTAAACCGGATATTAATCCCAGTGATTGTATTTTCTTTATATACGCGACATTAACATGTCCTAGTCTAGCATGCCATAAAGAAACAGACTCAACCATATAAGCAGAAGAAGATGCATTTTCATTGCTAGTATCAGAAATATTAAGCATAAATAAACCATGGTTACAATATCCATTGCCCACAAAAATATCACTTTTGGTCAATACGACCTCATTATTCTCGAAAGAAACCTTCACTCCAGCTTTTCCTAATAATCCCACAGAAACCAAATTGGTTTGGATATTAGGTACATGCAATACATCACTTAATGTTAGAGTTTTACCAGATGTGAGTTTGAGAAGAATTTTTCCTTTCCCAAGAATGCGAGTTGTTCTTGAGTCACCAAGATAAATAGTTTCATCTCCTTCCTCAACTTGGATATAAGACAAAAATTCATTTTTGTTTGCACAAATGTGCTTAGTAGTACCAGAGTCTATCACTCAATTTCTCACATTGGCCACATTATTTATACCGCAATAATTATATTATTCGCTTTAGTCAAATTTAATTTTGACTTAGCGGAATTGTCATTTATCTCAACTATTCTCTTGCATTAAGGTGCATCTTTCTTGAAGGTTTTAATATTAGCATTGGATATATAACCATGTCTATTTACATACCTGTATTTTGATATCAGTGTCTGCTCAAGTTGTGGATGCAATAACGTATTTGCAACACCGTGGATATCTGGCAGGACAGCTGGAACAGTAGCAGTGGAGACACTGCCAAAATTGGTAGCACCATCAAAAATTTCCGTAGTAGTATTACTTGCCATAGTTTCTTAGATTCTAGGAAAATGACACCGAAAAATAACGATAATAATACTGCAATAATATTTATAAGCAGATACATGAATTGGCTTGAGTCGTGCTAGGCACTGTCCTAAGAAACTATTTCAGCAATGTGAAATATTTTTCCAAGATTAAACAAGCCCATCTCTATTTATTTAGAGGATACAGGAATCAACAAAATTAAATATTACAAACCCAGCTATTTAAAAGAGAGAACAAACAAAGTAGATTACAAATGTTTTAAGGAGGAAAGAAAGGAAACTGAAGAGGAAGGAAATAGGCAAATGAGATTGCTGATGATTGATGGCCATTTTGAAGGTCTATTTATAGCCTTTAAGTGAAGCTTAGAGCATGACAAGTATACATGTAATGACCCGGCTGGTCGTTTTGACTATTGCAATCTCGTTTCTCCATTTACTGCTCAAATTATGAATTACAGTTGTTATTTGGCTTGCCGGGTTAATTGGTTTGGATTCGGTGAGGCTTTGAAATGATTTAGAGCGCTTAGTTCCAAGTTTTAGAATTTAAGTTGAAAAGGTTGACCGCGGCTCGGACTTTTTGGGTTGAACAATGCACCGATGTGTAAAGAAAAATTTTGTCAGAAAATGGTCATTTTTGCGACCACTATGTGGTCGTAGAATCACTCTGCAGACCGCATAATGGTCGCAAAGTGGATCAGGAGAGGGGCAAGATTTGAGGAAAATTTGCGGTGCACTATGCGACCACAGACCTGTTTTGCGGTGCATTATGCGACCGCAGAACAAGTATGTGGGCTGCATAATGACCGCAAACCGGGTCAGTAACGCCCAGCTTTGGAGGCCAAATTATGCGGCCGGTATGCGGACCGCATACCTGTTATGCAATCGCATAACTGCGTCGGAGCTTCCATTCTTTCTAATTTTTGACCCGACCCAACTTCAATTTATAGCCCTTGAAGCTCATTTTTTTAGCCAAAATCTGATATTTTAGAGAGAGGTGAGAGCATTTTAGATAGAGAAAGTAAAGACTTAGTCATTTATCCATCAGTTCTTGTTCAAGGTTTGAAGATTTCACAAGGATCTTGCTAGGGCTTCAAAGAGGTAAGAATGTTTTCCCTAATTCTTCAATTTCGAATTTGGAGTAAAGATGGGTGATTAATAGTATGATTCTTGGGTGTAGAGTATCATATATACATACCAATAAGGTTGTGAAAAGATTGTTAAGTTCAAATGGGTAAGGATTGAGTTGAAAATGGTAGAAATCTTCATAGACTTTAATTGAAGATTTGAGGGTCGAGTTGGTGTCCGATTTTGGTGAAATTTATATGGTTGGACTCGTGGTTGGATGGGCGTTCATATTCTGTAACTTTTGTCGGGTTCCAAGATGTGGGCCCTACGGGCAATGTTTAAGTTAATTTCGTATTTTATTGGAAAAATTAGTATTTCCTTATGGAATTAATTACAATAATTTATATTGACTGATTCGAATTAATTGTGGCTAGATACGAGACTTTTGGAGACCAATTCTCATGGCAAGGGCATAGCGAAATAAATAATTACACGAGTTGAGGTAAGTAACAATTATAAATCTGGTCCTGAGGGTATGAAACCCCAGATTTTTGTATCATGTGATTATTTTGGAAGTGGTGCACATACTAGGTGACGGGCGTGTGGGCGTCCACCGAGTAGATTGTGACTTGGTCCGTCCCGGGAAACTGTAAAGTTGAATAATTATTGTTAGCTATATGACTTATATGTGTTGAAGAAATTTGACTATAAATCATGTTAGAAATCATGATTAGGCTATGTTATAGTACTGTTGAGACCCGTAGAGGTCACGTAGATTTCTGAGTAAACGACCTCGGAACTGGGATTTGAAGGTTCCAACAGGTTGGTATGATGATATTGGAATTGGATGTATGTCCGGATCGGGTTTTGGATGACCCAGGAGCGCTTCGGCGCCTATTGTAGAAGTTGGCATTTTGGAAATATTTCATAAATTTGGGTTGAAGTGTATTTCAATGTTATAGATATCCGTTTGGGATTCTGAGTCTGGGAATAGCTCTGTAAGGTGATCTGGTATTGGGAGAGCGTCCAGATGTGGATTTGGAGGTCCGTGGCCCATTTTGGGGTCATTTGGCGAAAGTTAGAAATTTGAAGGTTTTTTTAGAAGTTTGACCGGGAGTGAACTTTTTGATATCATGGTCGGAATCTGATTCAGGGAGTTGGAGTAGGTCCATAATGTTGAATGTGACTTGCGTGCAAAATTTGAGGTCAATCAGACGTGATTTGATAGGTTTCGGCATCGAATGTAGAAGTTTGAAGTTCTAAAGTTAATTAAGCTCAAATTAGGGTGCGATTCGTGATTTCGATATTTTTTGGTGTGATTTTAGGCCTCGAGCAAGTTTGTGTTATGTTATGGGAATCGTTTGGGTGATTGGACGGGGTCCCGGGAGGCCTCGGGTGTGTTTCAGGGTGGTTTCGGACCAAAACGGAAAGATTTGCTGCTGCTGTTGCTGCTATCTGGTTTCCTTCTTCATGAACGCGAAGGGACTCATGCGTTCGCGAAGGAGACTTTTGGGGGCTGCTGGATTTTGCCTATCGCGAACGCGATGGGGGAGACATGAACGTGGTGAAGGGCTCGATGGACCTACGCAAACGCGATTGGGCAGTCGCGCATGCGTATAAGGAGGTGAGGATCTGGGCTTGAGGCTGTTTGGCTGACGCAAACGTGAGGCCGGGCGTACGATCGCAAAGCAGTGAGAGCGGAAGGCTTCACGAATGCGTCATGTGGAACGCGAACGCGAGGAAGGTTTTACTGGGCAGATGGCTTTTGGCCTTCGCGATCGCGAGGGTGTTTCCGCGATCGCGAAGAAGGGCAGTGCCATTTAAAAGACGAGATTTGGCCCAATTTCCTTCATATTTCATTTTGGTTGGGCGATTTTTGGAGCTTTTGAAGAGGAGATTTCATCATCTATTATAAGATAAGTTATTCCCACACATTGTGAGTTAAATACATGGGTTGTATATGGATTTATACATAAATATTTGTGAAAAATTGGGATTTTGAAGAAAAATCTAGAAATTTATATTTTGGATTTTGACCACGAAATTGGATATGGAATTTGGAATAAATTATATATTTGAGTTCGTGATGCCATGGGTAATGTTTATCTTTGAAAAATTTCGGAATACGGGCACGTGGGCCCGAGGATAATTTTTATCGACTTTTCAAGCGGAGTTAAAAATTGAATTATACTCCCTTCGTTCCAATTTATGTGGACTTGTTTGCCTGGGCATGGAGTTTAAGAAAAAATAAAGACTTTTGGAATTTGTGGTCCTAAACAATTCAAAAAGAGTCCCGGAGTATTTGTGTGGTTATAAAAGCTTCGAATTAAGGGTAGAATTGTAAGTTTAAGTAAAATTATTTCCAAATTTAGAAATGAGTCATTCTTTTTGGAACGGACCAAAAAGGAAATAGGTTCACATAAACTGGAACGGAGGGAGTAATAAGTATTAGAGTATATATTTATTGATTTGCACCTTTAAATCATTATGTGTTTCTATTTGTGGGGGCTACGTACGTACGAGGTGACGAGAGTTCGTGCGTAGCTACTATTATGCTTATGTCCGGGTAGTCCAGGACCCATATCATGTTGTACTTGTGATATCTGCGTCCTACTTGTTAATTTAATCGTTTAAAACATTTAGAAACTTGATAGAGGAATTGTAAAAAGGTTAAACTTCATTTACTTGACCGTTAAATGGAAATTTGTAACTCTTGGAATATTTGCCCCTTAATAAATCTTGAATTGGTTGTTTAATATATTTTTCTCTTTTGTGGAGCGGGCCGAACGCCTCGGTAGCAGATAGATGCATCTATGGTTCGCGTCATTCGACCCTCGGCAGTGCACAATTTAAATATTTATATTAGATCGGGTCGTACGACCTCAGCATGATTTGCGCACAATTGAATTGGTTGCTCTGGAATTTATGATAATTGATATTGCTTCATTGGCCTGAGATACAAATAATGATAAACGACGAAAAAATAAATTTGGAGATTTCTTATTAACAAAAGAATTGTCACTTATTTCGGGATATTAAGCTTACAGTTGTTCTACATAATTCATGCTTACTTCTATCATTGGTATTTTATTTATAGCTCATAGTAAGTGTCGGTCCCTCGTTACTACTTCTTCGAGGTGAAGCCGGATACTTACTGGGTACGCATTGATTTACGTACTCATAATATACTTGCTGCACATTTTTGTGCAGGTACATATATGTCTAGTGGCCTTGTGGGCACAGCGTCGCAGTTATTGCAGGGACTTAGGTGAGCTGCATTCCATACTACGATCCGCAGCCAGCAGAGTCTCCTTCAGAGTATTTATATTTCTCTAGTCCAAATTTGTATTCCGGACAGATGTTGTATTTTATTTTACATTCCTAGTTGAGGCTCATGCACTTGTGACACCGGGTTTTGGGGTGATTATGGATTGTCCTGTATTGAAATTGTTAAAAATATTATTATTTACTCTATAAATTCCATCTTTTACTTTTTAATTGAAGGAAAATATGATTTCAAAAATATTAAAATGAGACCCAAATTAAGTATTTATTTTTTTCTTGCCTGACAGCGGTGTCCGGCGCTATCACGATCTTTAATGGATTTTGAGTCTTGACAACATGGTATCAGAGTACTAGGTTCACTTAGATCTCATGAGTCATGAGCGAGTCTAGTCGAGTCTTACGGATCGGTACAAAGATGTTTGTACTTATCTTCGAGAGGCTACATGACTGTTAGGAGCACTTCCCTTTTTGATTCCTCATTGTGCGATTTGATTCCTTTGAGGATTATGCCTTCATTTCCTTCCTATTCAATCTTGTGAGACATGAAGCGCTTGTTATAAATTGGGAATCAAGGAATTTAAATGGTACTACAGATGTGGTGCAAGATGTTTCTCCCTGCCTATTTGCTTTGGTCTATTGTCGTCGCCTTGTGGAAGGTCGTTCTGTGGTTTTAGCTCAGTATCACTATTACCTAAGGTTTTGAAATTTGGCATTGATTGTTATGACGATACGTGCATTGCTATCACACAGTGTTTGTGTAATGGTAGGATGCATGTCTATGCGTCGAGGCAGTGAATGACTTGGAAAGAGGTTTACTCAGTGCATGATTCAGAGATTTGGTATATTATTTCCGGCGGAGGAAAGGCAATCAGACTACGAACGTTCAGGTCTGGGCTGATGGAGAAACGAGACTTGGTATTTTCAGGCGTGGTGGAATTTTCATCTGTGATGTGGTGTCGTCATCCTTGATTGAATGTGTTAAGTTCGCCGGTGTTATGGTCTTCTTCAATTCGCCTTTGGGGCAGGGTATTGTGAAATGGTGTCAGGGAAGTGGTTGTCAGAGATCGCGGGGTGCAGTGGTTTAGGATCGAATCGATGTTCCTAGTGTTGATGGATCGAGAAGGATGATCTTCAGAGAGGTTTAAAGTTGGTAGCGATCTATTGGTTCAAGTGCTACAGAGACGGATTTTGATTTAAGGCAACAACTGGGCAGCGGAGGATGGGGGAGGTGTCTGGCAGTGGATAAACTTCTAGAAAGCCAAGTGTGAAAAACAAGAGTCGAGTAGTTGCTTAAAGGAGTGAGTTTGACCAAAGTGGGAGAGTGACAGAGCAGTATATGAGTTCTATGGTAGGATGACTACACGCCTTGAGAAAGTTTAGAGTGATTTGGGATTCATGGTGGACAGTGGCTCGGTCTACGGGCTTAATTTGGAATATTGGCTGTTATACGTAGGAAGGTTGGATACAAAAAAAAAAAGTTGCTTGATATGGAGAAGGATACAACAGGACTTTGGATTAGGATGTATTGTCACACCTTTAATTAATGTCCATGAGGAATGAACGGACTTGTACAGCTGGTGAATGAGCACGAGCTCAGGATGGGTTACTGATTTCGTAGTAATTGTACCCAGTGCAGCGACATTGGATGATGTCGACATTGAGTTTCCACAGGTGGGTTATCTTTTGCGAGCAGGTTAGCAGTTGCGTGGTGTTGATGAAGCTTCTACGAAGAATTTCTACTGACTATTCAGGAAGAGGTCGAATATATGCATGTGGCTAGTAATTCAGAGTGGCCATGAAGAGTTTAACAGAAAGGTTTCAAGAAATTTGGTGGGTTAATTGTGCAAGATCATGTCAATGGGGGAAGGAATCTTGGTGGGTTCCAGAGTTATGCAATGGTATCTTCGAGCTAAGTGGGAGAGCCCCACCTCCTACGATTGGATTGTATGGCTATCTATTTGTAAGGTTTCTGGTTAGCAGCGTATTGAAAGGTTATTACGACTAAGGAAAGAAAACATCAGTGGTAATTTGAGCAAAGGATTTGAGGAATGTACGCTATAATTAGCCTTATCGATTCATGTTCAGGTTTTGGGAAGACTCAGGATTTATGCTTCATGTAGAAGTGAGTTACAAGGAACGTGATTCAGTCGGGTGCTTCTTTAAGAGAGTGTTCATGTGCTACCAGGACTTTGGAATTTGATTATATTCGGGACCAAGTCAGAGTGGGTGACTCCCATCAACGGTCCTAGCAGATTCAAAAGTTAAAGTGTGGTGCCTAAGGATTTTGAATCCGTAGTATGGTTATGTATTGAGCTTTTGCAGTGGATTATGAAAAGTGGCTTGGAGTGTTCTATGCTATCTTCGGTCTGCGGTGTGGCATTGAAGGAATGGGAGAAAATGACTTCGGATTCATAGAGGGATTTTCAGAATACAGGATGAGTGCAGATTTGGGTTCATGATGTTTTGAATAGAGCTATTATTATTTCTAGGGCAAGTCCCGAGTAAATTAGAAGTGGCTCGGTTGGTAATGGTTGAATCAGCATGGTTATTGCAGTGACCAGTTTCTCCAGCGTGAAGTTATACATGTAGTTTGTGGTTGTACACTTGGGCTTGAGCGCTACCATAATTTGGTTGATTTGGCAGGTATTCGATTCATATGACTTTGTTGTGTAAAGGGATTTCCGGAAGAGTTATGGCAGTTTAGATTATGACATGAGGTTGTATTTTCTGCGGTTTGGGAATTTAATTGCCTGTTGCATTGGTTCTTCTAAAATGAGCTAAGTAAAAGGTTTCTATATGATGAAGTATTTATTCTTTTAGTGAATCAGGGGTTATTATGGAATTCTGGTACTCTCACGTATTGGCGTGTTAGGTGCAGTGAGCGGTATGGGAAATTGGAAACTAAGGATCAAGGTTGCGGTTCGGTGTTGACAAAAATGTCACAAGCTCGGATGATCAGGGAAGAATTCAGATGTTTAGAGTAAGCTGGTATTGTCTTTAGCGTCACCTGAGATCGGTGTCCTGTGTAAGAGGCTTTGTGTACTGATTTGCAGCTTCTTGATTTGCTTTATAGCATTAGTGTGGCCGGTGGTTTGGATGTGCAGACTTGTTACCTGGTGCGGAAGGTCGCGGGAGCGTATCCCATAGGAAGATTGTATAAGTGTGACATGTAGTCACCTGATTGATTAAAGATTGAAACCAAGTATAGAGATTTCGTACTATCGCTAATGTGAGAGTTTAGGCCTGAAAGGCGCTCTATTCAGTTGGTTGTGAATTGTGGAAATTTATTCTGGATTCGATGGTTGTTCTTGTGTGTCATAGGAAAAAGGTCATTGTGGATCCTTGAGAGGGTATTTGCCCAAGCATGGTATGATCAGAATCGGTTTGAGGTCCGTTGATGGGTCCAGATGTGGATGTGTATTCTACACCAGCATGGGTGTATTCATTCAGCATAGCATTCCTTATGGAGGAGTATTCGGGCGTGGGATGTTAATTTCATTAGCAGCTATTTCTTGTAATACTCTATTGTGCCATGTGGGTCGTGAGTCGGCTTGATTATTTGTACAATGTGTTGAGGTCCCGTGTAGCGGTGGTGTTATGTGAGCAGGATGGTTCTTGAGATGCAGATCATATATCGCACCTTAGTTGTGCTTGAGTTTTATAGCATATGACGCTACCCGTCTCCTCAGGATTTGTATTATGCACTTGGTGTGCTTATGGTTGATATTCAGGCAATTTCATGAATATGAGTGTTACGGCTCGATGTGTGTTTTCCTTAGATTATTATGTGTGGATCGGGTGGCACGCCGCCATGGGTATATGGTTGGATCGAGTGGCACGCCACCACGGAGATGTTGTTTGGATCGGGTTGCATGCCGCAACGGGTATCATGGTTGGATCGGGTTGCATGCCGCAACGGTGTCATGTGCGGGTCGGGTTGTACGCCACAATAGTATGATGTTGATTACAGTTTCCCATATCTATTATTATGTGTTTTGCTTTTCATTTCCCGAGGAAGGTTCATAACATCTTTTCGGCTGTTTAAATTAGTTACGTGGGTTGAGTAGTTCATTCTAGAGTTCGTTTTCCTTATATATCACATTCGCGTTTGCAGCTTGTTAGCACAATGTGGCATCATATGAGGCTTTTATAGTATCTGAGGTGGCTTATTACCTGAGCAGCTTGTACTGGATGAAACGAGATTTATTAGACCTGGGATCAGTGCGATCAGATTTATATAAGGCATATTAAAAAGTAAATATTGTTATTCAGTCCAGAATGAGGTAATGGTTCTTGTTCAGAGGAGAAACTCAATGATTTGTTGACTTGGCAGTTGGTTATGAATTTTTACACATCTCTTCCATTGTGGCAGCATTACAAGAGTTGGAACGGGACTTATATGTGTTATGAGGTGTGTTATGGGCATCAGATTCGTGGAATTTCGGCTATTGTTATTGGAGGACGTTATTGTGGTCATGTGAATTATGTGATGCAGGGCGTGAATTCAGCAAAGGTATGCAATCATGTATTGGCACATCGTGTAGTGATGGATACAGTGTTAGTATGTTGGAAACAGACCTGGTAGAGGATTTCAGATGTTGGAATTTGGCTCTAAGGCTTATTTGACTAGATAAAAGGGAGGATTTTCAGGTTTGCTCGAGCAAATGTGCTCAACTGGGTTGTGGTAGCACGGGTAGGTTCACAAGGTATTAAACAATGATTTCTGACAACTCCAGAGCAGTTCTTAGCACGTTCGGGGACGAACGTATGTTTAAGTGAGTGAAAATGTAACGACCCGACCGGTCATTTTGATCTCTAGCGTGTCGTTCGGCTTTTTGAGGCCTTGTGTAGCTTCACTTCAGATATTATGACTTGTACGCATGGTCGGAATTGAATTTCGGGAAGTTCGAAGTTGATTTGGAAAGAGAATTCTAATTTCGGAAGCCTTAAGTTGGAGGAATTGACTAAAGTGTGATTTTTGAGTAAACGACATCGGAACTGGGATTTAAAGGTTCCAATAGGTTTGTATGATGATATTGTACTTGGGCGTATGTCCGGATCGGGTTTTGGATGAACCAAGAGCATTTCGGCGCCTATTGTAGAAGTTGGCATTTTGGAAGAATTTCATAAATTTGGGTTGAAGTGTATTTCAATGTTATAGATGTCTGTTTGGGATTTGGAGTCTAGGAATAGCTCCGTAAGGTGATTCTGGTATTGGGAGCGCATCCGGATGTGGATTTGAAGGCCAGTAGGTCATTTTGAGGTCATTTGGCGAAAGTTAGAAATTTGAAGGTTTTTTGAGAAGTTTGACCGGAAGTGGACTTTTTGATATCGGGGTCGGAATCCGATTCCAGGAGTTGGAGTAGGTCCATAATGTTGAATTTAACTTGTGTGAAAAATTTGAGACCAATCAGACGTGATTTGATAGGTTTCGGCATCGAATGTAGAAGTTTGAAGTTCTAAAGTTCATTAAGCTCGAATTAGGGTGCGATTCATGATTTCGATGTTGTTTGGTGTGATTTGAGGCCTCGAACAAGTTTGTGTTATGTTATGGTACTGGTTTGGGTGATTGGACAGGGTCTCGGGGGCCTCGGGTGTGTTTCGGGGTGGTTTCAGACCAAAATGGAATGATTTGTTGTTGTTGTTGTTATTGCTATCTGGTTTCCATCTTCGCGAACGCGAAGGGACTCATGCGTTCGCGAAGGAGGCTTTTGGGGTCTGCTGGATTTTTCCCATCGCGTTTACTGGATTTTTCCCATCGCAAACGCGATGGGGGAGACGCGAACACGGTGAAGGGCTCGATGGACCTACACGAACGCGATTGGGCAGTCGCGAACGTGTAGAAGGAGGTAAGGATCCGGGCCTAAGGCTGTTTGGCCTACGCGAATGCGAGGCCGGGTGTGCGATCACGAAGCAGTGAGGGAGGAAGGCTTCGCAAACACGTCATGTGGAACGCGAACGCGAAGAAGGTTTTTCTGGGTGGATGGCTTTTGGCCTTCGCGATCGCGAGAGTGTTTCTGCGATCGCGAAGAAGGGCAGTGTCATTTTAAAGACGGGATTTGGCCCAGTTTCCTTCATATTTCATTTTGGTTGGGCAATTTTTGGAGCTTTCGAAGAGGAGATTTCATCATCTATTATGAGGTAAGTTATTCCCGCACATTGTGAGTTAAATACATGGGTTGTATATGGATTTATACATGAAAATTTATGAAAATTTAGGATTTTGAAGGAAAACCTAGAAATTTATATTTTGGATTTTGACCACGAAATTGGACATGGAATTTAGAATAAATTATATATTTGAGTTTGTGATGCCATGGGTAATGTTTATCATCGAAAAATTTCAGAATTCGGGCATGTGGGCCCGAGGGTGATTTTTATCGACTTTTCAAGCGGAGTTAAAAAATGGTGAAAATAGAATTATAATGAGTATTAGAGTATATATTTATGGATTTGCACCTTTATTGACTAGTTTTAGAGCGATGGGCATTGGTTTTTATTGTTGGAAAGGCTTTGGAGCCGGTTACGGAATTTCGGAGCTAGGTAAGTCTCCTTTCTAACTTTGTAAGATGGAATTAACCTCATAGGTGAATCAAATCATTATGTGTTTCTATTTGTGGGGGCTACGTACGTACGAGGTGACGAGAGTCCGTGCGTAGCTACTATTATGCTTATATCCGGGTAGTCTAGGACACATATCATGTTGTACATGTGATGTCTGTGCCCTACTTATTAATTTAATCGTTTAAAATATTTAGAAACTCTATAGAGGAATTGTAAAAAGGTTAAACTTCATTTACTTGACCGTTAAATGGAAATTTATAATTCTTGGAATATGTGCCCCTTAATAAATCTTGAATTGGTTTTTTAATGTATTTTTCTCTTTTGTGGAGTGGGCCGAATGCCTCGGTAGCAGATAGATGCATCTATGGTTCGCGTCATTCGACCCTCGGCAGTGCACACTTTAAATATTTATGTTAGATCGGGTTGTACGACCTCGGCATGATTTGCACACTATTGAATCGGTTGCTCTGGAATTTATGATAATTGATATTGCTTCATTGGCCTGAGATACAAAAAATGATAAACGACGAAAAAATAAATTTGGAGATTTCTTATTAACAAAATAATTGTTACTTATTTCATGATATTAAGCTTACATCCGTTCTACGTAATTCATGCGTACTTATATCATTGATATTTTATTTATAGCCCATAGTAAGTGTCGGAGTCGATCCCTCATCACTACTTCTTCGAGGTTAGGCGGGATACTTACTGGGTATGCGTTGATTTACATACTCATACTACACTTGCTGTACATTTTTGTGCAGATACATATATATCTAGTGACCTTGTGGGCGCAGAGACGCAGTTATTGCGGGGACTTAGGTGAACTGCATTCTATACTACGAGCCGCAGTGTCGCGCCCCAAACTCAGGGAGCGCGACCGGCACTCAACCGAGTAAACCCGGCTGAGCAAGTCTGTTAGATTTCCTTCTACACAAATTCATCCCTGAATAAAGAGGAGATGTATTCCATTAATCAATTACTGAAAAGATTTCATTAACCACTTCCATTTCATTCCCATTAACAACATCATTCAATATTTACAAAAGAGTACAAGTTTGTAGATATAATGAAAAATATGTTTGCCAAATACCAACATTTCTAGTTCAATTCCCCACATCAAACACCACCCACAACCTGTCTACGGAGCTTCGAAGTACAACAGAAGAGTAGTATGGAACTGCCAGCAACAAGGCGCCGGCTATACCTTAAAACACAATGTACAACTTAAATGACATCAGGACCGGAATAGAGTAGGGCTCACCAAAACTCGCTGAATAGAGAGTGACTGCTAACGAGGACCAAAGTTACCCGCAGATGAACCATCTGCATCCATTGAAGATGCAGCGCCCCCGGCAAAAGGGACGTTAGTACATATGGAATAGTACTAGTATGTAAAGTTAATTGTCCACATTCAAAATAGAATACAGATGTAAGAAAGGAAAAACTATGGAAACAACAATCAACAATCAATGATATTCAAATGCCAAGTTAAAATATAATAATTCCCAAATTATGAAGATAACACTGTGAAGCGATAATCAAAATATGATGATAAAATTATTTTTGGTTGGGAGATCTTTAGCACCGATATACCCGATCAGCTGGGCCGTGTCATCCGAGACATCAACCACAATCACAATTTCAATTACGATTTCCAGCACAATCACCACCATGTGTGCGGCATGGTGTCTAATCACGACCCGATCGGCTAGGCCATCTCACCACAATGTCGTGTGGATCGACATCATCCTTTTCTATCAATCATCTCATCTCAATTAAGAGGAATAATTTTATCATAACAATCTCATCCCAAATAAGGAGAATAATTACAATCCACTCCTACACCGGCACGTGTAGTTTCGAAGTTAGGTTATTTCAACCTACCCTTCCTTGGTGACTATCGATACTCCCAAAAATATTATTGATTTTCTTACAAAGGAAACAATAATACAAATGCATTTACCTCATAACCTTTCATACCATATATAACCTCATTGACACTTTCAACATCATTATTTCATTGGCTCTCTTGGCCATACATATAATTCTTTATTCATGGCACAATGGCCGTATTTCATATTCAACACTTTCATTCCTTCCCTTTCATGGATCATCATCATAAGTATCAACAAATAGAATATTCTAGAAATCACAACCTTAGGTTCATTAGTAATGAAGGCTTTAAATACAATGGATTCCTTTTCAAGAAATGGAGTAAAATGATTGGCAATCGAAGCACAAGTTAAAATCATAAATAAGTAACACATCATTTATTCTTGAAATACTTCTCCCCAAAAAGGGCAATGCACAATATCAACTCACGAATATGTAAGAACGCAAAACACATCGAAACTACTTACAAAGCATAGCATTAGTTAAAACAGCCACATATAAGCATCACTTGAGTTTATAAGCTTTTAGGCAATTCTATTTTCGAAGTCAATTTCGAAATAGTTGAATCAAAGCTCATTTCATAATCTTTCTCACATCATCTCATTTCATTGGCACCATTGGCCACAAGTATAACTTTCACTCTTGGCACGTTGGCCACACTTTATATCTCCAATTCACTTATTTCACTTCCAACCATATTTATAGATTATCAACAATAAGATATTTTCAATCAAAACTTTAGGCACACATATGAGAAATTAAGAGTCTTAAGCATAATGAGATTTTCTCATACAATTTGGCATCATAACTTTCATTTGAAACACGACTCAAAGACATAGCATTTTAATATACATATCATTCTTGAACACATTCCCAAAGGATAACATAACGTGATAGGAACATTCAGAACACGTTTTGAATACATAATTCTCGACCCTTTACTTATTCGGGACAATCGAATTTATTGGGAACAACCTGGAACATAGAATAAATAACTTGAGCCAACAATACTTGAAACATACGGGAAGATCATGAAATTCATTTCTAAAGAAGTAATTTAGCCAACATACCTCAAATTCTTCCCTAATGATACTACAACGCTCCACTACACTAAGCAACTTCAATCTACAATAACAACATCCAATGGAACCAATATTAGTAACAAATTCTATAGTTTAGGCCCTTTAGGCATTTTATCAAATACCTAGTAGGCATGAATCTTTACATCTCTTATCCATAGAATTAGTTCATCCAACTACTACCATTTACCAACAATTTATCCCACCATCATTCTTAAACAATTTATAACTTCCAACATCACATACATGACCATCCATCCACACTCAACCAACAAAATTTCATCAAATAATCACCTTTCAATCTCCACAATGGTTATGTATTTAAATTGGAAACTTATGGCTTCAATTACCATACCATAAGTTTTAATACTTAATTCATACTTATATACCCATAATATATCCATACATGAAAGTCTAAGGGTGTAGGATTACCTTTTGGAAGAAATCTTGCAAAACCCTCCTTTGAGTTCTTGAAGAAATTTCTTGGAAATTTATGTATCTTATGGAGGATTGAGCTAGTTTTAGGGTGGAATTGATGGAATGAAACACTAAATTAGTAGGGATTACTCACCTTGAAGATGGGGGGAGTTTGAGGTCTTGAGAGAGTGGAGAAAAATCCCAAATTTCGGCCAAGAAAAATGGGGTAAAATGAATCCCGAATGAGTATGCAACGTTTCGGGCGCCACAAGTGGTGTGGGGGCGCTGCCAGTGGCGCTGGTTCCAGTACTTGAACGAAATCCCAGCGCCAGGGATAGCGCCCCGCGCTACCCTAGGCGCTTGCGATGTGAAATCATTTTTATCTTGCCCGAAAATTGGCATAACTCTCTCATACGATGTCCGAATTCGATGATTATTTTTGCTATGGCTCCGTAATTTCAATACGGATCTAATGCTACAATCAAAACTGAATTTGGAGCTCATTTTCTTAATGTGATACTACTTATACTTGAAGAAACTACGTCGTTGAAATGCTTTTGATGTCAAAATAATGCGATTCTACCCCATAGGTCTCCTTTGATACTCGAATAAGTTATTTCCGAATACCGTTGTCACACTTTAAAATATTATATCATTAGGAAATTTTAACGGGGCCTTACACGCAGCCAACAGAATCTCTTTCAGAGTATTTATATTTCTCCCATCCAAATTTGTATTCCGGACAGATGTTGTATTTTATTTTACATTCCTAGTTGAGGCTCATGTACTTGTGACACCGGGTTTTAGGGTGATTATGGTTTGTCCTGTATTGAAATTGTTAAAAATATTATTATTTACTCTGTAAATTCCATCTTTTACTATTTAATTGAAGGAAAATATGATTTCAAAAATATTAAAATGAGACCCAAATTAAGTATTTATTTTTGGCTTGTCTGACAGCGGTGTCCGGCGCTATCACGACATTTAATGGATTTTAGGTCGTGACAAAGGACATCCAGGACAGGGCATGAGTGCGTCAAACTCATCTCATAAATCTCTGAGTTTTGAGAAATAATTAGTAACATTCATGGTACCCTGAGTTAGGGTGTGTATTTCCCTATGAAGGTGAAGTACTCTAGATTCATTCACCTTATCAAACATTTCCTTCAAGTCTTCCCACACTTTGATATACAACACTACTCAACAAGCCTGGTCGCACAACATAATGTGATAGGAACATTCGGAACACGTTTTGAATACATAATTCTCGACACTTTGCTTATTCGGGACAATCAAATTTATTGGGAACAACTCGGAACATAGAATAAGGAACTTGAGCCAACAATACTTGAAACTTACAGGAAGATCATGAAATTCATTTCTAAAAGAGTAGTTTAGCCAACATACCTCAACTTCGTCCCTAATGATACTACAATGCTCCACTACACTAAGCAACTTCAATCTACAATAACAACATCCTATGGAACCAATATTAGTAACAAATTCTATAGTTTAGGCCCTTTAGGCATTTTATCAAACACCTAGTAGGCATGAATCTTTACATCTCTTACCCGTAGAATAGTTCATCCAACTACTACCATTTACCAATAATTTATCCCACCATCATTATTAAACAATTTATAACTTCCAACATCACATACATGACCATCCATCCATACCCAACCAACAAAATTCCATCAAATAATCACCTTTCAATCTCTACAATGGTTATGTATATAAATTGAGAACTTATGGCTTCCAATCACCATACCATAAGTTTCAATACTTAATTCATACTCATATACCCATAATATATCCATACATGAAATTCTAAGGGCGTAGGATTACCTTTTGGAAGAAATCTTGCAAAACCCTCCTTTAAGTTCTTGAAGAAATTTCTTGAAAATCTATGTATCTTATGGAGGATTGAGTTAGTTTTAGGGTGGAATTGATGAAATGAAACACCAAATTAGTAGGTATTACTCACCTTGAATATGGGGGGAGTTGGAGATCTTGAGAGAGTGGAGGAAAACCCCAAAGTTCGGCCAAGAAAAATGGGGTAAAATGAACCCCGAATGAGTATATAGCATTTCGGGCGCCATAGTTGGCGTGGGGGCGCTGCCTGTGGCACTGATTCTAGTACCTGAAAGAAATCTCAGTGCCAGGGATAGCGCCCCGCACTACCCTAGGCGCTGGCGATGGAAAATCGTTTCTATCTTGCCCGAAAATTGCATAACTCTCTCATACGATGTCCGAATTCGACGATTCTTTTTGCTATGGTTCCGTAATTTCAATACGGATCTAATGCTTTAATCAAAACTGAATTTGAATCTCATTTGCTTAATGTGATGCCACTTATACTTGAAGAAACGACGTCGTTGAAAAACTTTTGATGTCAAAATAATGCGGTTCCACCCCATATGTGTCCTTTGATACTCGAATAAGTTATTCCCGAATACCGTTGTCATACTTTAAAATATTAAATCATTAAAAAATTTTAACGGGGCCTTACACGCAACCAGCAGAGTCTCCTTCAGAATATTTATATTTCTCCTGTCCAAATTTGTATTCCGGACATATGTTGTATTTTATTTTACATTCCTAGTTGAGGCTCATGCACTTGTGACACCGGGTTTTGGGGTGATTATGGGTTGTCCTGTATTGAAATTGTTAAAAATATTATTATTTACTCTGTAAATTCCATCTTTGACTATTTAATTAAAGGAAAATATGATTTCAAAAATATTAAAATGAGACCCAAATTAAGTATTTATTTTTGGCTTGCCTGACAACGGTGTCCGGCTCCATCACGACATTTAATGAATTTTGGGTCGTAACAAAGGACATCCAGGACAGGGCATGAGTGCGTCAAACTCATCCCATATATCTCTGAGTTTTGAGAAATAATCAGCAACATTCATGGTACCCTGAGTTAGGGTGTGTATTTCCATATGAAGGTGAAGTACTCTAGATTCATTCACTTTATCAAACCTTTTCTTCAAGTCTTCCCACACTTTGTGAGCATTAGAAGCATATTCAACACTACTCAACAAGCCTGGTCGCACAATATTCATTATCCATGACAGAATTACTGCATTAACCTTTTTCCATTGGTCATGCAATTCATGCTCAAACTTAGACTTAGGGTACCTTCCGTACACAAAACCTAACTTGCTCTTACCTATAGGCCTACTCCATATAGCATAGTTGTCTTAACCAGCTAATTGAAGAGAAATCAGAGAACTACTTAGAGTATCTATAAGTTGTAGGTAAAGAGGATGATTGTGGTCGATTGACGAGAAGTTGGTTGCACTAGAAGTAGGAGAGACAATCGCATAATCTGTAATCGGCATTTTAGCCGTTTCGAGTTGTAATTCCACGCAATTCCAGTAATTTTTAAACCTTAACTTTCAATTCTCTATCACTCTGAGACAATTCAACACTGTGTGACTGAATTAAGGTGAGACGAGAAGAAATTGAGCGAAAGTTTGAGCTTAGATCGAAGATGCAAGCTTTGATACCATATTAACTTCCATGGCTATGGCGGTTAAGCTGGAGAGGAAAATGAGAGAACTCGATAGAACAGTAAGCATAGAGAGAGAGTAACTGATTCTGTTGAACCGTAAAAAATGACTGTACAAACTAATTTGTTGCTACAGTATTTTATTTATACACATTTGTATATTAACTAACTAACCAACTTTGTTAACTATTATAATAAACTTAACCATAGTTAGATAGACTTGAGTACACTTAACAATTTTTGCCGCATTACCTTCACCACTGCACACACCTTCTCCGGCCACCTCGCTCGACTTGGGCCATCCGCGACCAGGTAACAATCTTCTTCTCTTCTCCTAGTCTGTCTTCTCTCATCCTCTCCGCAATTCTCCCCCTAGTTCCCTAGTTCTGTAGGGGTGTGAGTTTTATGTCTGCTGGTGAATTCAGGGTGATGCGATGACTGAATTGTGGTGTTGGGTGTGCTCTTTTCCTATGAACTTGAATTCCCACGTGGATTTGGGGGGGGGGGGGGGGGGGGGTTGTCGGGGTACTTTCGCTTGAGCGAAACGCACTCACTAAACTACACACAACATGTTTGATGAATTGTCGTAGTGGACAAAGTGAGCCCGCTGGTGAAGTTCTGAGTAACCACGGCCTACTTGACTAGGGTAGAGCATGAACTTAGTGATGGGTGTGCGTGCGTACTGTCATGGGCCGTTGTTGGCAGTGCAAGTTAGCACACCTGAATGTTAGTTGATAGTTTGGCACGATTGTTGGATGTATTATTTGTTTGCCTGAGTCCTGCTGCCGTGCTTTCTCAATATCACTCTCAATTGGACTATTAAAAGAAGATGTTATATGCCAATTAGAACTGCCTAAGTCTATTTTAGTTGGAAAATAATAAGGAGGATAAGTATATGTCGCGTACTGCCATGGACTTAAATTGATATTATCTTGTATGTTATTGTGTTTCAATTGTGATACCGAGCTGAATTTGGAAGTCAACTTGAGGTTTGTAAGTGTTACGCCCTGTCTCGACTTTCTTATGAAATCATCATCCTTTTATAATAATTTCTCTTCTTTATTGTTTCAGAATCCATCAAGTTTGCTGCTGCTAATGGGCATAAGATGGCCAAGGGTTTTAACGCCGAAGCAGCTCTCACAGATAATACAGAGCCAGAAGAATCCACTAAAAGCGCTTCAAGTCTTTGACGAAGCAAAATTCAAGTATCCAACTTACCATCATAATGGTCCTGTCTATGGCACTATGATTAATATTTTAGGCAGATCAGGTAGAACAGCTGAAATGAAGAGAGTAATTAATCAGATGAAAGATGACTCATGTGAGTGTCATGACTCAATATTTGTGAGTGCCATTAGAAGTTATGCACAAGCTGGATTAACAAATGAAGCCATGTCTCTTTTTAAGTCTCTTCCGGAGTTCAATTGTATAGATTGGACAAGATCTTTGAATACGCTTTTGGAGATATTGGTAGAAGAATCTAAGCTAGAATCAGTTTGTCAGTTATTCCTTGAGAACTCTTATAGATGGGAAGTGAAGTCTCGGGCCTATTTCTTAAATTTGTTGATGAATGTTCTTTGTAGAATGAAACGGTCAGATCTTGCATTGCATATTTTCCAAGAGATGAGTTACCAGAACTGCTATCCAAACAAAGAGAGTTATAGGATCTTGATGAGGGGTCTGTGTGAAGAAAAGCGGCTCAATGAGGCTACTCATCTGTTGTACTCAATGTTCTGGAGGATATCTCAGAAGGGTAGTGGTGAAGATGTTGTTGTATATCGGACTCTATTGGAAGCATTATGTGACAATGAAGAAGGGGAGGAAGCCATTAATATTCTCGGCAAGGTACTGCGGAAAGGACTTAAAGCTCCGAAAAGATGCTACAAGCAGATTGATCATTTTCGATGCCAAAATGGTGCTGATACAGAAGATATGAAAGTATTGATTAATGAAGCTCTGATAAGAGGCATAGTTCCCAGTTCAGATAGCTACAGTGCAATGGCTGTTGACTTCTACCCTGAAGGAAAGATTGATGAAGGTAACAAGGTTCTGACGGAAATGCATCACAGAGGCTTCAAACCATCGGTGGGGATTTATGAAGCTAAGGTAGCTGCATTGTGTAGTGATGGCCAGGTTGATGAAGCAGTTGCGGTCATTGATTCTGAGATGATGCGGAAAAACTGTGTTCCAAATATTCAGTTGTATAATGGTGTTATAAAAGGCCTATGCCATGAAAGAAAATCTACTTCAGCTGTTAAGTATTTGGAAAGGATGTCTAGGCAAGTAGGATGCGCGCCAAACTATGAGACTTATGAAACTTTGGTAGATGGGTTATGTAAAGATGGTAAATATGTTGAAGCAAGTAAGATATTGGAGCAAATGTCAAGCAATTCCTTTTGGCTTAGAGTTGAGACTTTGAATTCTCTTATCCAAGGTCTTTGCCAAGTAGGTGATTTACACACTGCAATAATGTGTTTGGAGGACATGATCTCTCTAGCCTCGACTCCAAATATCCAAGTGTGGCAGTCATTACTAGATGCAATCTGTTGTGAAAATTCTGGCATCGAAAAGCAGCTACAGACCTTATTATAGTTTTTAACTGCAGCTGTATTGCTAGATATAATTTTTTCGCCCGTAATACACATTTTCTGCTTAATCCTTCCTAGCATTCCTTTTTATTATCTCTTTTCCCTTTTCCTGAGCTCTGAATTTTAGTTACTTGTCTTGATACATTTGCCAAAACTCCTAATTTCTCTCTCTTAGATCTACCAATCAAATGCCAAAAACAAAAGTAGAATGATGAATAATAATCAAATCGAGTCAAGAACACTTACCCAATCCATGTATGTGAAAATCGCCTCAATTGGGGTGTGACAATACAGATACTATAGAGTTAATACCAAAATGGTGGTATTATCTATCAGAGGCGGGATAGATAATCCATGGAATATCCCGAACTTCATATTCAATATACCGTAATTATTCGTACAAGTCAACTTAATTATTCGCTAATGAGATGCAAGTCGTGGCATCCTTATTTTTTTTCTCCGCTTTTAATATTTTTCTGTAAATTATTTTTTCTGTCACCAGAAAAAAGCTAACCACTAAGTACTGGCCTATTATTTATTTGGACTATGCTATATCATCTTAGTGGCTAACCATGAAGACATTATAGAAAAGTTCGAGCCCATATTTTGACTTAGCTATAATCTTAGTGGGTGCCAATAACACAAACCTAAAGCGATAATATTATGTTGCTATATAAAAACCAGAGCTCCCTACTCAATATGCAAGTCAAGTTTAAGTTCTTTTCATTCTTTCTCCAAGTATTGTTGGCTGCATAAGCAAAATGACAAGCATAGGGAAGCTGGGGCAATGGCCTTTACTTGTAACTGCTTTGGCAATTTGCTTTATAGCCAGCACTGTTGTTGCTGATTACTCTTATGGGTATGCTTCTCCCTCACCTTCTTATAACTCTAAGAAGTATTACAAATCACCATCTCCACCAAAGTACCTAGTACCTACTCCTTACTATAAGTCACCTGCTATTGCAAAGCACTACTACAAGTCACCAGCTCCCGCAAAATACTACAAGTCGCCGGCTCTCGCAAAATACTATAAGTCGCCAGCTCCTTCGAAGAACTACTACAAGTCGCCATCACCTGCAAAGTACTACAAAGCGCCAGCTCCCGCAAAATACTACAAGTCGCCAGCTCCTTCAAAGAACTACTACAAGTCGCCATCACCAGCAAAGTACTACAAATTGCCTGCTCCCTCTAAATATTATAAGTCACCGCCGCCACCAAAATATTACAAGTCCCCAGTTTACTACAAATCTCCACCACCACCAACTTATTATGAGAAATCACCTTCGTATTACAAGTCACCTCCTCCAACATACTATGAGCAATCACCTAAGTCACCTCCACCCCCACCAAAATACTACGAGCAATCACAATCTTCTTACAAATCTCCTCCACCTCCACCAAAATACTATGAGCAACCATCGTCATACAACTCTCCACCACCACCACCAAAATACTATGAGCAATCACCAATCAATTATAAGTCTCCACCTCCACCGTACTACAAAGAATCTACACCTTCCTACAAATCTCCTCCACCTCCACCAAAATACTACGAGCAATCACCTATAACTTACAACTTACCATCTCTTCCAAAGACTTATGAAAAATCGCCATCATACTTCTCACCTCCACCACCAACAAACTACTATAAGCAAACTCCCGTCTATGCCTCACCTCCACCACCTGCAAAATACGAGCATGCCACCTATGTTTCACCTCCCCCAGCAACCTACTACTAATATTAATCAAACCATTCACTTCAATCAATTTTCACCATTTCTTTGATTTTTAGATCCTTTTCATCCTCCTATTTGGAGGATTTCTATTTTCTCTCCCAAAATCTTATGCGTGCTTCCCCAAAGGGTCGGCTTCTGTTGCTGTGTGCTCATTTTAATATATAATTTGCATTATTTGATATTCAAGATCCTCGAGATCTCAAACAGTACTTTGGCTCATTGTATCAATTAAGCTCCTTTCGGTGTAATCTCTTGAGAATTTTATTTTAATTGGTTGATAGTATCTTCTTCTTTATTACTACTATAGTTTGTTCTAATCGGGCTATTCTTTTCTCGGTCTATAAGTATATCTCCTGCTCTTCTGTTCGATCCGAACTCTTGTTGAGGAGCGACCACTGCGGAGTTTCGTATTTATTTTTCATAAACCTACTCTAGTAATATAAAAACATACATTACATATTATGTGCGAGAGCGAAACTAGCTTGAACGAGGTGGGTTCAATTGAAATTCATTCATTAAAAAATATGTTGTGTAAATAAGGCAAAAACTATTTTTTTTAGTTACATATTAGTTGTTGAATTCCCTTGACATAATGAAAAGTTCTAACTAATTAAGTGGCAAGGGGGAGTTCAAAAATTTCTTTAGATTACATGTCTAAATTTCAGGTATAACATTTTTGAATCGCCTTATATAAATTCCTAACTTTGCAACTGATTACACGAGCAATGCATTTAAGAATTTCATGAACACTTTTTGCAGCATGAACCCATGCATCAGTCTTGAGCTTTCTAATGTTGAGTCCTCCGATTTCGTCTTGCAGGGGAAGGGTAATCATCAATATATCAGAATGACGTCGTACCCCGACTGAAGGTCAGGGTTGGGACATTTTTGATAGTAGTTGAGATTTATAACGTAGAGTCCAGTGCTTCTTCCCTGAAAACAATTGTTATAACTTGTTTTGAGTGCATAAATATGAAGTATCCTTCCTTTATATAGAGTTAAAACTTCTATACATGGACGGTGTAAAATAATTTTTGCACTATCGGGTAAGTTAAAAGATAATGTACAGGTGCATAAGTCAAATTTCATGAACTGAAGAAGTTAAGTATCGGCCTAATCAAATTAATTTCAATACTTACTCAATGAGCGTGTTTAATCTTCCCCCTCACGAATTGACCTCTGCCCCCAGACGGAGCACCTCTGAACTCTCCAGAGTACCTGAACCGCTTATCTCTCATAATCTGCTCTCGGCTCCGCTGACGCACACCCTCAATCCTCCGGGCTATATCCACAACTCGCTCATAAGAAGTACCCATCTCAACCTCTCGAGCCATAGTGGCCTGAATACCAATATGTAAACCGGCTACAAACCTCCGCACTATCTCCGCCTCAGTAGGGAGTATCATAAGTGCATGGTGAGATAATTCATAAAACCTCGCCTCATAATCAGTCACTGACATCTGACCCTGCTGGAGCTGCTCAAACTGAAACCGCAACTCTTCCCTCTGGGAGGGTAGAATATACCTATCCAGGAAGATACGGGTGAACCTGTCCCAAGTCATGGGAGGAGAATCTACTGGTCTGCCAAGAACATAAGACTGCCACTATCTACGGGCTCTGCCCTCTAGTTGAAAAGTAGTGAAGTCAACCCCATGAGATTCCAATATCCTCATGTTGTGCAGTCTGTCCCTGCAATGATCAATGAAGTCCTGTGGATCCTCATGTCGCTCACCCCCGAAGACAGGGGGATATAATCTAGTCCATCGGTCCAATAATTTCTGAGGATCGGCGGCTACAGCTGGCCTAGGCTCAGGTGTAGCTACTGCCACTGGCTGGACTTCACCCACGGGTAGTGCACCCTGGGTCTGATATACAACAGCTGCCTATCCATCAGCCTGCGCGGTAGGGGTCTGTGCTCCGCCGCCCGCCTGAGATGTGGTTGGGTCTGCTAGAAATAAACCAGTCTGAGTCATATTGTCCATGAACCGCAGCATACGACCCATGACATCCTGAAATCCCGGTGCAGATGTGAAATTCACCGGAGTTGGCTCTGCCACAGGCACCTCATCTTGTTCCTCAACAATGTGGTTCTCTGCTGGACCCACTGGCGGCATAACTGGAATAGTCCTGGGACGTCCTCGCCCTCTACCACAGGATAGAGCCCTCCCTCGGCCTCTAGAAACTGGGGGAGTAGCTCTTCCCTGGCCTGGAACCTCATTCGAGCGCGTTCTCTCCATCTGAGAGAGAATAAAAGAATGATGTTTAGTACTACATTAATTGCACGATGGAATATGAAGAAAGGTAGTTTCCTAACACCCAAGAGCCTCTCGAAATAAGTACAGACGTCTCCGTACCGATCCGCAAGACTCTATTAGGTCTGCTCATAACTTGTGAGACCTATTTGAACCTAGTACTCTGATACCATGTTGTCATGACCAAATTTTACCTATAGGTCGTGATGGCGCCCAACACTACAGCTAGGCAAGCCAAGTTAATAAATTAAGCATATATTGACAAAATTTAAAACCAAAAATAATAATAAAACACAAATTCTACCAATGTGTGTGCCAAGACCTGGTGTCACAAGTGTATGAGCATCTAGTAGATTATACAAAACCTCAAATACTGTCTGAAATAAAATAGACAGAATAATAAAAAAACAATACAAGGAGAGACACTAGTAGCTGCAGAACGGCTCAGAAAGGCAGCTCACCACTATGCCCCTGGATAGCGTGGGTGTAAGACGATAGGTCCCCACTAGTACTTGCCTCAGGTCCTACACAAAAAGTGTAGTATGAGTACGTAAACAACGTGTACCCAGTAAGTATCAAGCCTAATCTCGAAGTGGTAGAGATGAGATGGCCGACTTTGATACTCACTATGGGTCAACAATAATAATTGAAATACAATTAGGATATTTAAATCAGCATGATTTACAGAATTTAAAATAATTTATTTAGTCAGCGAAAATAATCAAATTCCTTCAAATGCAACAATTCTCAATATATTAATTAAATTCCTTCAATTCAAATAATTTCCAATTTATCAATTAAATATCATTTACAGGAATAACAATTAATTCTTTAACAAGCAAGAATAATAATTCATTAAATTCCAAGGATTTTTCAATTTATCAATTAGCTTCGTAAGCTGAAATAAACTATTAAAGTATCGTGTAATTATTATTATTAAGCATGATTTCTGTCGAGGACGTACGGCCCGATCCAGAGTGTCGTGTACACTGTCGAGGGACGTGCGGCGCGATCCATAGATGCATCTATCCTGTCGAGGCATTCGGCCCGCTCCACAAGAAAGGAGGACATTTTTTATGTACCTCAGGAAGGCGAGTATATTTATCATAAGATAAGTTCGGGAGGAGAACAATTTCTTTTAACAATTAATTTATTTAAACAGAAAATCAAGCATATGAGATTTCCATCCTTCAATAACTTTATCTAACAATTCACAATATAGTCATATATATCAATTAATACTAATTAAACAAGAATTACAATTTATACAAGTAATTCATACTTTGAGTCCTAAACTACCCGGACTTTAGCATTTATAGTAGCTACGCACGGACTCTCGTCACCTCGTGCGTACGTATCCCCCGCAATTAGCAACATTTATTCAATTTAATCCCTATGGGATAATTTTCCTCTCACAAGATTAGACAAGAGACTTACCTCGTCTCAAAGTCCACTTTCCGATTATCGCGTCGCGTAAAATTCTCGATTCAATGCCGAAAAATCCGAAACTATCCAAAAGTTATATAAAATAATTAATATATGTTCAATAATTCGAAATTATCTATTAAATAAATTACCCTATCCAAAATGGTAAAATTCCTAAAATTCACCTCGGGCTCACGTGCCCGGATTCTGAAAATTTTCGGATGAAAATGTTACCTTTCAATTACTAGTTATAGTCTACCTATAATCTATGTATTTAACTCAATGAGTGTGGAATTAACTTACCTTTCAATTGCTAGTTGAAATCTCCTCTCAAAAAGCTCCAAAATCGCCCAAGAATGGAAGAAAATGGGCTCAAAATGACTGAGCCCCGATTTCTTTAACACATTCTGCCCAACAGTGATTTTCGCACCTGCAGACAGTTTACCGCACCTGCGGAAAAGCCTCGCAGGTGCGAGCTTAGCTTGACCGCCCAGTTTTCGCATCTGTGCTTTTTTTCTCGCACTTGCGCGTTCGCCGGTGCGCCCGAGATTCCGCACCTGCGATGGCAGGCCTCCCTTCCCTTTTTGCTTCTGCGCATAAACCTCGCATCTGCGAGAATCGCACCTGTGGCTGTCCAAGCGCAGGTGCGAACGCACCAGAAGCAGAAGGCTTCAACTCTTCTTCAATATTTTTCCAAAATTGATCTGAGCCTCGTCCGGTTAACACTCGGGGCCCCCCGGACCCCGCCCGAATATACCAACAGGTTCAAAATCATAAAACGGACTCGCTCGAACTCTCGGAATGCGTAAAACAACATCAAATCTAAGAATCATACCCTAAACCAAATTGATTCAAACTTAAGAATTTCAAGTTCTTCAATTTACTTCCAATGCGCCGAAATATATTTAAACTACTCGGAATGACACGAAAATTAGCGTGCAAGTCTTAAATCACTATACGAAACTATTCCCAAACTCAAAATTCCAAACGGATTTTAATTACTCAAAATCCTACTCCAAACCAAATTTAAAGAATTTTAAACCTTCAAATAGTTGATTTTTACTATTAAGCGTCAAAACACTCCCGGGTTATCCAAAACCCGATTCAGACATACGCCCAAGTCCAAAATTATCATACGAACCTATTGGAACCGTCAAATCCCGATTCCGGGGTCGTTTTCTCAAAATGTTGACCGAAGTCAAACTTGGCCTTTTAAGGCTAACTTAAGGAACCAAGTGTTCCGATTTCAACCCAAACGCTTCCAAATCCCGAACCAACCATCCCCTCAAGTCATAAATTAATAAAAGCATGTTCGGGGAGTTTTATTTTAGGGAACCGGTTTCTAAAAGTTAAAATGATCGGTTGGGTCATTACAGTTATTTTTGGCTTGATATATGAGAAGTCTCAATCAACCCTTCTTGTATCTTCTCTCTTATGAAGTGGTAATCTATTTATATGTATTTTGTTCTCTCATGATACATAGGATTTGCTGCAATTTGTAATCCAGCTTTGTTTTCACAAAACAGCTTCATTGGCAACTGCACATCCATTCTTAACTCTTTCAGCAAGCCATTGAGCCAAACCAGCTCTGCCACTGTGTGTGCCATGCTTCTATATTCTGCTTCTGCAGAACTTCTAGAGAAAGTACTCTGTTTCTTAGCTTTCCAAGAGATCAATGAATCTCCTAGCATGATACAGTAGTCAGTCACAAATTTCTTTGACATGGGACAAGATGCCCAATCAGAGTCACAATAAGCTTCACTGTTGTGTCCCTTTGCTTGACATGAGAATTCCTAGACCTGGCTGTCTTTTTATGTATCTAACTACATGTAGAGTTGCCTCATAATGAGATCTCTTGGGTGCATGCATGAACTAACTTAGGTATTGAACTGCATAAGAAATGTCTGGTCTGCTTATTGTGAGGTACAAAAGTTTTCCAATTAACTTTTGGAAACTCCCCCCGTCTTCCAGTGCTTCATCAGAGGTTCCAACATTGATACTTTTATCAAATTCTGTACTTGTAAGCTTTATATTCTGCTCCATAGGTGTATCTTTAGGCTTTGAGCCTGCTAGTCCCACATCTGAGATCATTTCCAATGCATATTTCTTTTGTGACATCAGTACTCCCTCTTTAGACCTTGCAAATTCTATCCCTAGGAAGTACCGCAACTCCCCTAGGTCTTTTAACTTGAACTTCTGGTGTAATACAACCTTTACATTCTGAATCTCATCTAGATCATTCCCTATTACAAGTAAGTCATCTACATATACCAGCACAAGCATAAACTTATTTTTGTCAGCTTTGGTAAACAATGAATAATCATGTTTGCTTTGTGCAAAATCAGAATCTAAGAGAGCTTGAGTTAGTTTTAAATTCATTTGCCTAGATGCTTGTTTTAAACCATATAGGAATTTTAGTAGCCTACATACTCTATGCTCCCCCTTGCTACTAAAGCCTTGGGTCGGGGACATGTACACCTCTTTCTCATGGTCACTATTAAGGAAGGAATTATGAATATCCATTTGGAAAACATGCCAGCCCTTAAGTGTTGCAGTAGTAACTACAGTCCTTATAGTAGTGAGCTTGGCCACAAAGGAGAAGGTGTCATGGAAATCCAGACCTTCTTGTTGTGTGTAGCCTTTAACAACTAGTCTAGCTTTGAATCTCTCTACTGAACCATCTGCATTATACTTAATATTATACACCCATTTGCAACCAATGGGAACCTTACCAGCAGGTAGATCCACTACTTCCCATGTGTGGTTTTGCTCTAATGCCTCAATTTCCAATTGCATGGCTTTAATCCACTTAGCATCTTTACTAGTTTGGGAGAAAGAAGAGGGTTCAGTGTCTGAAGAAAAAGAAGCAAGGAATGACTGAAAGTGTGAAGGTAGATGGGAGTAGGAAACAAATTGTTGAATGTGATAGGAAGAGGAAGAAGAAGTGGTAGTTAAGAGGAGATGTACATAATCAGTTAACCAAATAGAAGGTCTGGTTACCCTTCCTGATCTTCTAGGTTGATCAGGAGTGGTAGTTACAGGAGTAACAGAGGTAAGAGAAGGGGTAAGAGAGGTTGGCATATGTTCAGAGGAGATAACAGGTGATGATTACTCAGGGGAGATAGGTGTAGACTCAATTAAAGAAGTTGAATCAAAGGAAGGTTTAGGTATAGGATTAAGAAGGGGCTTAGGATGAAAAGAAGCAGGAGAGGATGCATTGGAAGGAAGGAAATGAGATCTGAGGAATTTAAAAGGAAAGATGTGTTCTTTGAACACAACATCCCTGTTGAAAAAGAATTTCCAAGACTCACTACCCGACCCGAGCGAACCAAATCATGTGATGCACCCAAATCATATGCATGAAAACCAATTTAACTGCGGAAGCTCCTTGAAAATCATATATATTTTCAAGTTAAGTGATAAAATATTTTCCAATTCAAAATCACACATGACATCTTTCATGATAATAACAATGAGACTAAGTAAAATAAATATACTTTCATGTATGTCATGTACAACCCCATTACTACAACCTTTCACAACTATATATGGAGCCTCTATACCATAGAATAGAATTAAACACTTGGGTTAATACCCGACTAGCATAAGTTAAGAAAATAACATGATAGCTACCACGAAATAGGAGTGGTGCCTCACCATATAACTCAGGAAGAGAGTCATCCTAGCCCTGACCGCATGTTACGTATCATACCTCATCCTGAAACATGTAAAGTAAGTGCGACCCTAGAGGGGGGCCCTAAGGGCTGAGTACACTACAACGGTACTCAATAAGTGTCATAGACTCTCTCTAACTTAAGTTCTTGGGACAAACTTTATAAAAATAATGCACCAATATTTGATATAAAACAATAGGAAATTTTATCAATTCACGACCCTTGTCATTTTAAATAACAACCAAGTGAAATATAACCCACAATATAAACTTTTAAAACATTTACATCAATCCAAGATTTTGGATAAAATCATACAAAATCATTTTGTTTGCTTTAAGTCATTGAAATCACTTTCGGCTCCTTAGGCCTAAACATAAGAAAATCATCCTTGCCTTTCACTCGGAGTATTATACCATCACCGACATAAGAAGGTCAACTAGGTTATGAACCTAGCGGCAAGATTATATACCCTACTTGCTCAGGTCTTCTCATCATAGTACCGTACGAATCAACTCAGTCATGCTAATAATAGCACAAAATAGTACCCTCTCGAGGGAGAGCACTCTGCCGTAGTCTATACCACAAAGTAGCCATCTACGCCTACACCGACATGTGTAGTTTCATGACAACGAACACGATATATCTGAAGTCAATCTCGGTGAACACAAGTAACTCCTAAAATATTTGATACTTCAAAAATAGATTCATAGCATAGTAGCCTCAAAGGATTTGTTTTTATCAAATCATAGCATTTATAGAAAATCTAAATCATTTGAACAAAATTTAAATAAATAACCTTTTACATGCTAAAGCTTTTTGCAATTTAACATCAATCTTTAAAAGATACCACAAGTGTTATTCAGCTCGTCAATTTACAAAAGAAATACTTTCCATAAAAACTTGTCTTTAGCACTCAAATATGTATACTCTTGTCAATACGTAAGTTTTGATAAAAACTTATAACATTTACCTTGAGTGTTATTTTGCCAACAAAATTTAAAATAAAATTTTATAAAGCAGCATAATACTACATATGCAACATAATATTTTAATACATGGAGACATCCGTACTTGTTCGTCTCCACAAGTACAAAAACACATTTGCAAATAGCTTAAGTATTAACTCGAAACATGCTTTTAGAGAAAGTCCCTCAAGAAGAGTAAGTTTTAATCAACTTACCTCGATTTCGCTTTATTAACAGTCAACAACTTTCAATCCTTCTCCATCATTCCAATGTTGATTAAAATGATCAACATCACCAACAAGTCGATATCTACAATTAGATATCCTAATTACATCAAAATATGACCTAAGATATTGATCAACATCCATATATGGCTCATAAGTTGGCTACAAGCCTCCAACAACTCAAATCGCCAAATAGTTTTACATGCTAGACCATTCAACTTCATTCTTATATTTTAATACCCATTCGAAGTTATTAATGATACTACATCAATTGTCTATTTCCACCAAGATACTATTCATCGTCTTCCATAATCAGCACTTGCAAAATATACAATTCGGGTGATTACTTATTTGATCACTTCCATTTTTTGCTAACAAATAATTCCATAGGTTCATTGTATTCATAAATTTCATTGCCAAGATTATCATTCATTTTCTCTCTTATTTTCGCAAAAGTACTATTCATGCCATGAACTAAAGTTTTATAATCCAATTTTTCAACCATTAAAACTTGTAACAAATGCTGCAAATACTTCTGGAGTTACCTCTAGTAGATCAATCTTGAAAAATTACAACTTTGGTAATTTTTGTGTTCTTGAGGATTTGATGATGAAATGTAGTATTTGAATGTAAGAATGATGTTGGAACTCATGTATATTGAGTAAGAATCAACCCAAAACATCATTAACAACTTTTCTTAGTTGATTGGACTTGATTTGAGCTCAAAATCGTCTCTTCACCTCAAGAACCCTAACCCCCAATACACAAAATACTCTCTTCCCTCGATTTTGTATTTATAAGCCCAGATTTTTGGGTTTCGGATGCGGCCCTGGATGCTTCGCATCCGCACTTCGCTCCTCTTGGAAGCTCGGATGCGGACTCGGATGCTATGGCAGTACTTCACTGCCAGCCTTCGATAATTTGATTATAACTTCTTGTAGGAATGTCCAAATGGCAAACGGTTTGAAAAGTTAGAAACTAGACTCGAAGACCTTTCATTTGATATATATATATATATATATATATATATATATATATATATATATATATATATATATATATAGATAGATATGCTCATCGAAAGTTAGTTCATGTGCGTACTCATTTGGAACTTTAATCTATTATGTAATTTCCAACTTGACTTGGACTTAGGGCTATTCTTAGACCCCACATCACTTATAATATGCCTAGTACACTTATTATCATATTCAATTGATATCCATCATATTAATAGTCCTTGTCTGCACATAAAATAATATAATTAACACACATCAACTTTCTTAATAGCGCTTAAGTACTTCGAAATCTTTCGGGGTGCTACAGTCATAGAGTTTGTAACCCTTTTGATTTAAGAAATAACCAATGAAGATAGCAGGCCAAGACTTGGCAGAGAACTTATCACTATAGTTAGTTCATGTGCGTACTCATTTGGAACTTTAATCTATCATGTAATTTCCAACTTGACTTGGACTTAGGGCTATCCTTAGACCCCACATCACTTATAATATGCCTAGTACACTTATTATCATATTCAATTGATATCTATCATATTAATAGTCCTTGTCTGCACATAAAATAACATAATTAACACACATCAACTTTCTTAATAGCGCTTAAGTACTTCGAAATCTTTCGGGGTGCTACAGTCATAGAGTTTGTAACCCTTTTGATTTAAGAAATAACCAATGAAGATAGCAGGCCAAGACTTGGCAGAGAACTTATCACTATAGTGGGGTCTTGTGGCATAACACAAACATCCTAAAGTTCTCATATGATGTAGGCTAGGAGAATGACCATGGAACAACTCATAAGGAGTCTTTCCATTCAAAACACTACTAGGTAATCTGTTAATCATGTAGGTGGCTGCAAGAATACACCAACCCCAGTATTTTAAAGGAATGTGGGCTTAAAATCTCAAGGCTCTACTAAATTCAAGAAGGTGTCTATGTTTCCTTTCCACTACCCCATTCTATTGAGGGGTGTGGACACAACTACTTTGATGTATAATTCTATTGGATTTAAAATGAGTTGAACAAATTGTATTAATGAATTCATAACCATTGTCGGATCTAAAGGTCTTAACACCAGAAGAAAATTGGTTTTCAATTAGTTGAAGGAAATCATTCAGAACAACAAATACATCACTTTTGACTCTTAACAAGAAGGTCCAAGTCATTCTAGAGTAATCATCAATAAGTGTACAAAAGTATCTGAAGCCACAATGAGTACATACTCTATATGGACCCCATGCATACATATGCACCAATTCAAATGCAGAAGTAGACTTAGAAGTATCAATAGGAAATGGCAACCTAGTTTGTATAGCTAAAGGACAAATTGAACAACTACATTCATTTGACTTTGACAAGTGATTTCTAATTGCAGGAATTTTCAGTAGAATAGTTTGAGGTGCATGACCAAGTCTTTGATGCTACAAAATATTTGAGTTATTCTGGAGAGAAGAGGATAAACACTTAGAGGCAGGAGCAGCAGCAGGTGTGCAAGGATTGAGAATGTACATCCCATTCTTTTCATTACCAGTCCCCTTCACCTTGCTACTGAAGAGGTCCTGAAACAAGCAGAAATGAGGATAAAAAGCTACCAAACACTTTAAATCCTTAGTGTATTTGGAGACAGACAACAAGTTGTATTTAAACTGTGAAACATATAATATATTGTGTAAGACTTATGAATTGGGCAGAGAACAAGACCCTGAATGAGTAATCTTAGTACTATCCCCATTAGGTAAGTGCACAGAGCTAGAATTAAAATTAGAATTAGAATTAGAATTAGAAGGTTTAGGTTGTGAGTGAGAAAACATATGCAAGGAGGAAGCCATATGATTTGAGGCTCCAGAATCAATTATCCAATAACCATAGTTAGTAACAGATTTATCTGCCATGTTAGCTGTCTCATTTGCAGTTGACTCTGCCATATTTGCCATCTCTATTGCAGTTGATCCTTTTTTTTTGTCCAGCAACATAAGTATCTGTTGATATTACTCATGAGTAAAAATAGGTGTAGATATTGGACCTCCTGTATGTCCAGTGTTTGTTGTTCCAGTAATATACATTTCCTCTTGTGCCTTCACATTTGCATTATGTGCCACTGCTGGAGCACCATTGTAACCTCCTCTTCTCCTATTGTTGTTATTGAACTTAGGCCCTATTGGATAACCAATCAGCTTGTAGTAATTTTCTTTTGTGTGTCCCTTCATGTGGCAATAGTCACACTGCAGGTTCCCATTAATCCTAGGCCTTGCATTGGGGGTGTTGATCGATATCAGAGCACTGGATTCTCCATCCATAGGTGCACTCCCTAGAATTCTACTTTGTACTCCTAAGTTGCTATTCAATCTCTGGCTTTCTTCATGGATCAACATCGAATAAGCTTGATCAATTGTAGGCGTAGAATTCATCATCAAGATTTGTCTTCTTTGTGGAGCATATGTGTCATTCAGTCCCATTAGAAACTTAATCAATTTTTATTCGCGTAAAAACTAAACAAATTCTCTAGATTTTACACAATCGCACCCAGGAAATGGTATAATTGACTGAAACTCTGCCCAGAGATCATTTAACTTTTACTAATAGATTGAGACACTCGATATTCCTTGAGTCAAACTGCTAATCTCTATGTTCATGTGATACACCTTAGTCGTGTTTACTTTGTTAAACCTTTCTCTAAATGCTTCCCAAACCTTTTGTGCATTCGAGGAGTAAACAATTCCTTTCCTAAATGCATACGCCACTGAACTCATGATCCATGACTATACAATGGCATTACATCGATCCTACTGGTGCGACCTGAACAAATCTGCTCCATACTTCTCCCTAGTATAGGTTCCGTCAATAAAACCTATTTTGTTCTTCACCAAACGTGACATTTTCATAGAGCGACTCCATTCCGAGTAGTTTTCTGTTCCGACCAACAATTGAGGAATCAACACAATCCCCAGCGTGTCTGAGGGATGAACAAATAACGTGTCATTGCAATCGAGCAATTGAGCGCTTGCATGTGAAGTTCCGACTCCAATTTGGGGAGAATCACTCGTCATCGTTGTTGAATTCGTCATTAGTCAGAAATTAGGGTTAGGATAAAAATCAGAGAAGAAAGAACTTGACTTGGTGAGATTGAGAGTAACTAAAAGCTTTAGATTACAGATCGTACTCGACCTGCTCTGATACCATGTCAAAACTAACCTAGATCTGCCATGGAAATGGAGGCAAGTTCTAGTGAGAAGAAGAGAGGAAATGAGAGTAAGAGACAAAAGATCATAGAGAGAGAAATTGTAATATGTATTTATTTTCTTATATGTACAGTGTATAAATTGTGTCTAATATATACAAAGTTGTCCTAACTAGCTAACTAATAGCTGCATCTAGAAGAGTATATGTTAAATAATACAATATACAAAATGCCTCAACTACATTTTATATCTCTACACCAATAACACTAGTAAGGCTTGGATGCAAAAATATTACTTCCCATCATGACTTTTGCTAAAGAAGTGGCTAATATTACTAAAGAAATGGCTAATATTTGAAGTGCATCACCAATGTTAATTACCAAAAGCTCCTTTAATCATAATGACGTGAACCCACGCATCAATCTCGAGCTTTCTAACGTAGAGTCCTCGGATTTCGTCTTGCAGGAGAAGGGTAGTCGTCAATATATCAGGAATGATGTCGTACCCGACTAAAAGGTCAGGGTTTGGATATTTTGGATAGTAGTTGAGATTTATGCTCTTTGAAGACACTATAAGGGATTCTTTCTCCCCAACAATGGATTCAACATCTAACCTCTCACACTTCTTCATATTCTCCAATGGGTCTTCCCTGAAATCAAATGTTATATTTTATTCAATGTAAGTCAAATGTGTCATTTTCTGTCATATAGTGTCATATTTGTGTACAAGTTAGCTAAAGTATAAAATGTGATAGTAGATTAGTTATATTTTTATCGGACTAATGCATATACATAAAATCTGACTTGTTATTACCTTATAACTAATTTAGTGTGTAAATATTTTTTTTAATAGCAAGAAAAAAATTAATTTTAAAAAAAGAAAGAGTGTAATAACCTGCATGAAGGAGACCAAAATACAGTAGCACCATCATCAGAATCATAAAAAAAATTAAGGTAATATTTCCATACCAAAATATTCTCAGCTTCAGGATTGAAGCTTGTTCGTATCTGACAATGTCGTACTTAACTGAGGGCCTATAACCAGGGGCGGCTCAAGAAGATTGAGGGCCTAAAACCAAACTATAATGAGATGCCTTAAATTTTTTCTTTAATTTTTTTTTATCATTCTAGCTTTTTTCCGTTGGTTGATTATCGAAATCACCTCTTGAAAAATAAAGGTCCTTGGGTCCAGACCCACAAATGAATAGGAAGCGAGACGAGGGTCCTTCATTAAAGGGGGGAAAAGAGGGGTGGGGCTTTATTCCGGGGGGGGGGGGTGCGCCTTCTGCAGCTTTAGAAAGGACAGAATTTTAGAGAGTCATTCTCTCTAACCTTTTCTATCTTGGCCCAAAACAGTAGCATGGTCTTCTATTTATCGAGTAATTCTCTACCCGTGGTCATCAGCTCGGCAGATAAGAAGAGCGAGCCAAAACGGAAAGAGGACTATGAGGGGCAGCGGCTCACCGAGCGGTTATGTAAATCCTTTTTTATTCGGCTCTTTCCTTTAATAAGAACAATCTAAATATGATACTTTCACGATGAAATACTGGGAATTTTTGTAGATGCAAAGTCATTAATGATTCATTTTCCATTAATAATACAACTAATATATTTAGTCTCTCTTGAATCATTTTTTATCTTAGATAAAATTTTATCAATTTAATTTTCTTCTTTCCGCTGAGGAAATTAAACCGTTACATGAATTGTTAAAATTATTCTATAAGCAATATAGGCCTTTAGAAAAGAATCAACGTTAAAGGCAATATTTTTTTCACATAATCTAAGGATCTCAATATGCACATTCAAGGTTGCAAATTATTTTTCTCTATACTTTTAGGGATTAAAAAGAATAGACCTCTTAACGGTCTATGGCAACATCAACATATATATTTTGATGGTAAACCATTGCTAACTGAACTAGCCGCAATCAGTATATTATACCAAATAGTCATGCCTAATAAATACTCAAAAATTTCAAGCTCATATGTTGAACAAATAGCTTCATTTTTAATTTTTGGATCCTAATAAGCTTCTACTGATTTAAATATCTCATATTTGTGGAACTTGAAATCTTAGCTTTGATGCTTTTGATACGACTTTCTGATATGTTTGAGACAATGATTAAAGAGTTTGTTTAGATACACTATCTTTTAAAATATTTGATGGCTTATTAGAAGAAGAAAAAATAGTGGATTTATATATTGTACTATTCCAAAACTTTATATAACTTTTGTATAAGAATTAATCATGTCACATAATACCAATTTAAATTATAATAATTTTTATAAAAAATATATATATTAATATGAAAAATTAGGGCCCCCAAAATTTTGGGGCCTTTAGTTGCTTTAGGCTTCAGCCGCCCCTGCCTATAACATGTCTCCTTTATGTTTTTCAGAACTTCCACGGAAACCCCATGATTGATAACCTAAAAACAACAGCAATAACAATAATATGAAGTCTCGATTGTAAGCAAGTTAGAGTCGGTAATATAAATCGTTATTATTCATGTCGCCAATGACGGAGCCAGGAATTTCGCTAAGGATATTCAAGAATATTTAAGATTTTATATAAAAATAACTTATAGAAATTTAGTTGGGATATAAAATAGAAAACTTTCATGGGTATGCAGATAAAAGTTAATGCGGAAAAGATCCAAATATACCCATGTACTATGAAAAAATGTTTAAATATACCTCTCGTTATACTTTTGGTCCAAATATACCCCTATCGTTATACTATTGGTTCTAATATACCCCGTTTCCGTTAAGTTTGTCCATGATGAACATCCAATCCTACGTGACACTGACATTTGATGAGGTAGATGCCATGTGACATGCCACCTTAGCGCCCCTAATTACATTCAGGAAAAAGAGGTTGCCAACAGTGCGATTAGGAGGTGAAAAGAACCCTCGTCGGAGATTCTCCTTTCGTGAAGCTTTTCCGGCGAGTTCGACTGAGGTGGCTGAAATTGCACTACACAGTGGCGGACGCACGTGGCGGCAAGCGGGTTCAACTGAACCCGCTTCATCAAAAAATAATACTGTGTATATATATAAATTAGGATTAAAGCTGCGTAAAATTTGTATAAATATTTTAGTTGAATCCACTTGACAACTACTATTTTACGACTAAAGTTATGTACTTCTAAGATTAAACACGCTTGTACAAAATCCTAG
This sequence comes from Nicotiana tabacum, assembly GCF_000715075.1. Classification (NCBI taxonomy): domain Eukaryota; kingdom Viridiplantae; phylum Streptophyta; class Magnoliopsida; order Solanales; family Solanaceae; genus Nicotiana; species Nicotiana tabacum. The sequence continues at coordinate 126,624,888 of NC_134088.1, read as the reverse complement.
GTCCGCTACTGACACTACACGTGTATGCTGTAAAAGCTGAAAGAATATTACCAGTCTGCCGTGAAAGATATAATGGAAAGTGGCGAAGCATTGGACGCTTTCCAGCAACGTCTACATTGCAGATAACAAATATCTTTCCTTCAATACTTTTCCCAATCACCATGGCACTTGAAATTGCAGTAAACAAATTCTTTTCGGTAAATATTCACATTTTCTAGGTATCTTTTCAAGCTTATTAAATAAAGTCCCCTTCTTAGAAATATAAGATTTTTTTTCTTTTTTGAAAAAAATAATTCCTCTTATATTGATGGTCTTGGAAAGGAAGTGGGATAATGAGAATCATAAACACTTATTGTGTGCAGCAGTGAAGCACAAGATTATACAAAGTGATAAAAGAAACTAGAATATCACAGTTGGGATTTAAATATGTGATCTAAAGCCACTTTTATACCTCTTTACTACTACTAGAATTGGATTCAAAAGTTAATATACAACCAAAACAAATTAGTCTTTGCCCAATGTGCAAAGTCAAATTTTCTAACGATTGGGATTCAATTGAAACCCCTTATTTATAAATTTTGGTGTAAGACGTGATTGAATTAGAAGAAGATGCAACTTTTACCTTGGCTTAGGAAATTGTATACAACAATTATGTAATTTATTTATTTTTTATAACTAATCAACTACTTGAAATTTAAGTAATTTGCAAGGTTCATATCAAGGTTCATATCATGCATGTGTTTGTGCACATTTATGCTTTATTTTTGGGGAGTTTAACCAATGTATCACGTAAAACTCCAGGAAGGTAAAAGTGCCTCGTGGTGTGAGAGCTAAATTAGGGTACAAGAGTCTGCCCACTAATCTTTTATATCCCCCTGGGTCTTTAAGGAGCTCATCCATACAGTCCTTGTCACTTCCTATATGTTTGTCATATTCTTCAGATGTCAATTTCTGATTCAGTTCAAGTGGAGTGCCAACAGGCTTTGCTCCCCTAGCCCTGATTCAGAGACAAGTTCCAGAGCATACTTTCTCTAGCACATCATAATACCTTCACTGAATCTTGCAAACTCAATACCAAGAAAGAACTTCAACTCACCTAGGTCTTTCATCTTGAATTGATTCAGTAGGCCTTCCCTTGTTTGACTGAGTAGTGAAGGATTGTTTCCTGTGATAAGAAGATCATCTATATATACTAGGATAACTATTAGATCACTGTCTGCTTTCTTTGTAAACAAGGAGTAGTCAAAATGACTTTGTTGAAAGCCCATCTGCAGCAATGACTTAGTAAGTTTCTTGTTCCACTGTCTTGGTGCTTGTTTGAGCCCATACAGTGACTTGTGAAGTTTACAGACCTTCAATGACTCCCCCCGTCTGGTAAATCCCTCAGGAACTTGCATATAACCTTCCTCTAGTAGGTCACCATTGAGTAAATCATTGTGAACATCCATTTGGTGTATCAGCCAGTGCTTGGCTGCAACTAGAGCAACTACTATCCTGACAGTCACCATCTTAGCTACAGGGGAGAAGGTCTATGTGTAGTTAAGACCTTCCCTCTGACTGTAGCCTTTTGCAACCAACCGAGCTTTATACTTTTCTACCTCCCCTGAAGCCATGTACTTAACCTTAAAGATCCACTTGCATCCAATTGGGACCTTGCTAGGTGGTACATCAACTATACTTTAAGTATTGTTGTCCTCCAAAGCAGCTATCTCAAGCTGCATAGCCTATATCCATTTTGGATCAGTAAAGGCTTTCTTAAATGTCTTTGGCTCTGACATAGTTGAGAAAGCTGAGAGTGCATGCAGATAAGCTGGTTTGAGTCTGTTATAAAAGACATACGAAGACAAAGGGTAGGAGAAAAGTTGTTTTGAGCCTTTGGTCACATAGTCCTGCAGTCATAATGGTGGTCTGCTTGGTCTAGAAGATCTCCTGAGCTCTGGAGAAGGAGGTACATCAAGAGAAGGTTGTGCAGTGGATAGCTGCTCAGTATTAATTTCATGAGCCTCTGTGGAGTGTGCAGGGAACTCCATGTGAAGGGTAGTAGCAGGTGACTCCATGTGATGAGGCTGAATTGTTTGTGACTCAGGAGGAAGAGGTGAAACACCTGGAGCCTGCCTGGTATCATCCAATACAACAGGATACAGAAGATCCAGAACTGGAAAGATAGGAGTAGTTGCTGCCTTCATGTGTCTGAAGGGAAATAAATCTTCTTGGAAAACCACACGCCTGCTCATAAGGAAGTGAGAGTGGAGATCATATAATCTGTAATCTTTTTGAGTAGAGGAATACCCCATGAACACATAGGTATAGCTCTAGAAGCAAATTTGTCCACAACCTTAGGAGTAGCAGCATAGCTCAGGCAGCCAAATACTCTTAGATGAGATAGTTAGGGAGCATAAGAATACAGTACTTCAAATTATGATTTGTCTGCAATAACTTTGGAGGGCAGTCTGTTGAGTAGGTAGACAATAGTTAAGACACTTTCCCCAGAATCTGCAGCTTGAAATCTGAGGGACCTCGCCATATTCAGAATAGTCCTATGTCTTCTCTCAGTTACTCCATTTTGATGTGGAGTATAGGCACAAGTACTTTGATGCTCAATACCAGAGTCAGACATAAAAGCTCTGAACTCATAAATAAAAAATGCACCTCCATTATATGTTCTTAGTAGTTTAATAGAGCTGGAAAATACATTCTTTACTTTATTCACAAACTCTCTCAACACAACTATAGTGTCTGATTTAGAAACAGTCAGAAACACCCAGGTGTACCTGGTAAAATCATCTACAATTATAATAAAGAACCTCTTACCATCATATGTTGGAACCCTATAGGGTCCCCAGACATCACAATGTACTAGCTCAAAAGCAGAATGTGACACAGTAGAACTCAATTGAAAGGGAAGCTTTGTTTGTTTAGCAAGAGGGCATACAATACAATATGACTGATCACAGTTTTTCAGATGTCTCATTAACTCATGCTTTATTATTACATCAATTGGGGCATGGCCTAGCCTTGTGTGCCACAATGAACTAGAATCAGAAGCCTTATTATACCTACTAGTTGTAAAATAACTCTTATTAACTACCTTAACTGCATTATTTCCTCACTTAGCTGAAGTAAGTAGTGGACTCTACTTCCTTGGATTTCCTTGTAGAATGTAGAGCCCCAGCTCCTCCTTACCAATCCATTTCATCTGACCACTGTAGAGATCCTGAAATATACAGAAGTCAGGGAAGAAAGCTACTAGGCACTGCAATTCCTTGGTAAACTTAGACACTAACAACATGTTATATTTGAAATCAGGCATGTACAGTACATTACTAATCTCCTGATTATTAAACACAGATGATCTCCCTGTATGTGTAACTAGTGCTACATCTCCTGTAGAAAAATGTACTTTGCTTCTTTCAGATGTTGGAACTGACTGACAGGTTTTTAACAACTGCAGTGTAGAAGTCATATGGTTGGAAGCTCATGTATCTATTATCCACATAGGATTAAAATACTTAGATACCAAGGAGATCAGAGTACATGCTGCTTCAGTTTTGTAATAAGGTCCTTCATCTGATCCTTTGTTCAGCAGCTGAACAATTTGTTGATATTGCTCCTGTGTGAAGAATGAGACTGGCTGCTGAGAGGATTTCTGAGACATTTGTTAAGTGTGTTGGTGTTGTTCCTGTAGGAATAGAGGTACAGATTGATGGATTGGTTGCTGAAGCATATGATGTGCCTGTTGCTGCTGCATTCCATAGACCATCTGTGGGTTGTTGTTGTTATTGAAGTTACAGGTATCACTGGAAACAGGACCTTCTATTGGACTTGCATAATTTCCATACAGATCAGGACTACCTCCCTTCTTCTTAGGTTTGAAGTCTGAGGGGTATCCAATCAACTTGCAGCAGTTCTCCATAGTATGCCCTTTCCAGTGACAATACTCACATTGAACTAGCTTCCTCTATGGTCTGGGATTTCCTTTTGAAGATACTGAGCCCCTGTTACTGTATAGTGCAGTCCCTTCAGCAACTTCTACACCTTGAACTAACTGTGTAAAATTAGCTAGGATTTTTTGACTCTCAAGGTCCACAAGTAGGGAATAAGCTTTATTGATATTTGGAACTGGGGACATCATCATAATAATCTTGTGAGTAAGAGATATTTAGACCCATAAGAAACTGTAATAGTCTGTGATACTCAAAGTGAGCAACATACGTCTTAGACTCTGGCAAGGATGTAACGATCCGATCGGTCGTTTTGAGCTATAGCACATCGTTTGCCAATTTAAGGCCTTGAGTAACTTTACTTTAGGTATTATGACTTGTACGCGTGGTCGGAATTGAATTTCGGGAAGTTCAGAGTTGATTTGGAAAGAGAATTCTAATTTCGGAAGCCTTAAGTTGGAGGAATTGACTAAAGTCTGATTTTTGAGTAAACGACCTCGGAACTGGGATTTGAAGATTTTAACAGGTTCGTATGATAATATTGAACTTGGGCGTATGTCCGGATCGGGTTTTGAATAACCCGGGAGCGTTTCGGTGCCTATTGTAGAAGTTGACATTTTGGAAGAATTTCATAAATTTGGGTTAAAGTGTATTTCAATGTTATTGATGTTCGTTTGGGATTTCGAGTCTGGGAATAGCTCCGTAAGGTGATTCTGGTATTGGGAGCGCATCCGGGTGTGGATTTGAAAGTCCGTAGGTCATTTTGGGGTCATTTGGCGAAAGGCTATAGGACTGTTAGGAGCACTTCCCTTCTTGATTCCTCATCCTGCGAGTTGATTCCTTTGAGAATTATGCCTTCATTTCCTTCCTATTCAATCTTGTGAGACGTGAAGCGCTTGTTATAAATTGGGAATCGAGAAATTTAAATGGTACTACAGATGTGGTGCAGGATGTTTCTCCCTGCGTATTTGCTTTGGGCTATTGTCGTCTCCTTGTGGAAGGCTGTTCTGTTGTTTCAGCTCAGTATCAGTATTACCTAAGGTTTTGAGATTTGGCATTGATTGTTATGATGATTCGTGCGTTGCTATTGCACAGTATTTGTGTAATGGTAGGATGCTTGTCTATGCGTCGAGGCAGTGAATGATTTGAAAAGAGGTTTACTCAGTGCATGATTCAGAGATTCGGTATATTATTTTCTGTGGAGGAAAGGCAATCGGACTATGAACGTTTAGGTCTGGGCTGTTGGAGAAACAAGACTTGGTATTTTAAGGCATAGTGGAATTATCATCTGTGATGTGGTGCCGTCGTCCTTGATTGAATGTGTTAAGTTCGCCGATGTTATGGTCTTCTTCAATTCTCCTTGGGCAGGGTATTGTGAAATAGTACTGGGGAAGCGGTTGTCAGAGATCGCGGGGTGCAGTGGTTTAGGATCGAATCGGTGTTCCTAGTGTTGATGGATCGAGAAGGATGATCTTCGGAGAGGGTTAAAGTTGGTAGCGATCTATTGGTTCAAGTGCTACAGAGACGGATTTTGATTTAATGCAACAGCTGGGCAGCGGAGGATGAGGAAGGACATGAGGGAGGTGTCTGGCAGTGGATAAACTTCTAGAAGGCCAAGTGTGAGAAACAGGAGTCTAGTAGCTGCTTAAAGGAGTGAGTTTGACCAAAGTGGGAGAGTGGCAGCGCAGTATATGAGTTCTGTGGTAGGATGACTACACGCCTTGAGAAAGTTTAGAGTGATTTGGGATTCATGGTGGACAGCGGCTCGGTCTACGGGCTTAATTTGGAATATTGGCTGCTATACGGAGGAAGGTTGGATACAACAGAAAGGAGTTGCTTGATATGAAGAAGGATACAACATGACTTTGGATTGGGATATATTGTCGCACCTTTAATTGATGTCCATGAGGAGTGAACGGACTTGTACAGCTGGTGAATAAGCACGGGCTCAGGATTAGTTACTGATTTCGTAGTAATTGTACCCACTGCAGCGGCATTGGATGATGTAGGCATTGAGTTTCCACAGGTGGGTTATCTCTTGTGAGCAGGTTAGCGGTTTCGTGGTGTTGATGAAGCTTCTACGAAGAATTTCTATTGATTATTCAAGAAGAGATCGAATATGTGCATGTGGCTAGTAATTCAGAGTGACCATGAAGAGTTTAACAGAAAGGTTTCGAGAAATTTGGTGGGTTGATTGTGCAAGATCATGTCAATGGGGGAAGGAATCTTGGTGGGTTCCAGAGTTATGCAATGGTAGCTTCGAGCTAAGTGGGAGAGCCCCACCGCCTACGATTGGATTGTATGATTATCTACTTGTGAGGTTTCTGGTTAGCAGCATATTGAAAGGTTATTACAACTAATGAAAGAAAACATCAGTGGCAATTGGAGCAAAGGATTTGAGGAATGTATGCAATAATTGGCCTTATCGATTCATGTTCAGGCTTTGGGAAGACTCAAGATTTATGCTTCGTGTAGAGGTGAGTTACAAGGAACGTGATTCAGCCAGGTGCTTCTTTGAGAGGATGTCCATGTGCTACCAGGGCTTTGGAATTTGATTATATTCGAGACCAAGTCACAGTGGGTGACTCCCATCAACGATCCTAGCGGATTCAAAAGTTAAAGTGTGGTGCCTAAGGATTTCGAATCCGTAGTATGGTTAAGTATTGAGCTTTTGTAGTGGATTATGAAAATTGTCTTGGAGTGTTCTATGTTATCTTCGGTCTGCGGAGTGGAATTGGAGGAATGGGAGAATGACTTCAGATTCATAGAGGGATTTTCAGAGTACAGAATGAGTGCGGATTTGGGTTCATGATATTTTGAATAGAGCTATTATTATTTCTAGGGCAAGTCCCGAGTAAATTAGAAGTGGCTCGGTTAGTAATGGTTGAATCAGCACGGTTATGGCAGTGACCAGTTTCTCCAGCGTGAAGTTATACATGTAATTTGTGGTTGTACACTTAGGCTTGAGCACCACCACAACTTGGTTGATTTGGGAGGTATTCGATTCATATGGCTTTGTTGTGTAAAGGGATTTCCGGAAGAGTTATGGCAGTTTAGATTACGACATGAGGTTGTATTTTCTGCGGTTTGGGAATTTAGTTGCGTGTTGCATTGGTTCTTCTGAAATGAGCTAAGTAAAAGGTTTCTATATGATGAAGTGTTTATTCTATTAGTGGATCAGGGGTTATTATGGAATTCTGGTACTCTCACGTATTGGCATGTAAGGCACAGTGAGCGACATGGGAAATTGGAAGCTTAGGATCAAGGTTTCGGTTCGGTGTTGACAAGAATGTCACGAGCTCGGATGATCAGGGAAGAATTCAGATGTTTAGAGTAAGCTGGTATTGTCTTTAGCATCTCCTGAGTTTGGTGTCCTGTGTAAAAGGCTTTGTGTACTGATTTGCGGCATCTTGATTTGCTTTACAGCATTATTGTGGCTGGTGGTATGGATGTGCAGACTTGTTACCTAGCGCGGAAGGTCGTGGGAGCGTATCCCACGAGAAGATTGTATAAGTGTGACATGTAGTTACTTGATTGATTAAAGATTGAAACCAAGTATGGAGATTTGGTACTATCGCTAATGTGAGAGTTTAGGCCTGAGAAGCGCTCTATTCAGTTGGTTGTGAATTATGAAAGTTTATTCCGGATTAGATGGTTGTTCTTGTGTGTCATAGGAAAAAAGGTCATTGTGGATCCTTGAGAGGTTATTTGCTCAAGCATGGTATGATCAGAATCGGTGTGAGGTCCGTTGATGGGTCTAGATGTGGATGTGTATTCTACACTAGCATGGGTGTATTCATTCAGCATAGCATTCCTTATGGAGGAGTATTCGGGCGTGGGATGTTAATTTCGTCACCAGCTATTTTGTGTAATACTGTATTGTGCCATGTGGGTCGTGAGTCGGCTTGATTATTTGTACAATATGTTGAGATCCCATGTAGCAGTGGTGTTATGTGAGCAGGATGGCTCTCGAGATGCAGATCATATATCGCACCTTAGTTGTGCTTGAGTTTTATAGCGTATGACGCTACCCGTCTCCCCAGGATTTGTATTATACACTTGGTATGCTTATGGTTGATATTCGGGAAATTTTGTGAGTATGAGCGTTACAGCTCGGTGTGTGTTTTCCTTCGATTATTATGTGTGGATCGGGTGGCACGCCACCACGGAGATGTTGTTTGGATCGGGTTGCACACCACAACAATATGATATTGAGTACAGTTTCCCATATCTATTATTGTGTGTGTTGCTTTTCATTTCCCGAGGAAGGTTCATAATATCTTTTCGGCTGTTTAAATTAGTTACGTGGGTTGAGTAGTTCATTCTAGAGTTCGTTTTCCTTATGTATCACAATCGAGTTTGTAGCTTGTTAGCACAACGTGGCATCATATGAGGCTTTTGCAGTATCTGAGGTGGCTTATTGCCTGAGCAGCTTGTACTGGGTGAAACGAGATTTATTGGACCTGGGATCAGTGCGATCAGATTTATATAAGGCATATTAAAGAGTAAATATTGTTATTCAGTCCAGAATGAGGTAATGGTTCTTGTACAGAGGCGAAACTTAATGATTTGTTGACTCGGCAGTTGGTTATGAATTTCTACACATCTCTTCCGTTGTGGCATCATTACAAGAGTTGGAACAGGACTTATATGTGTCATGAGGTATGTTGTGGGCATAAGATTCGTGGAATTTGGGCTATTGTTATTGGAGGACATTATTGTGGTCATGTGAATTATGTGATGCATGGCGTGAATTCAGCAAAGGTATGCAATCATGTATTGGTACATCGCGTAGTGATGGATACGATGTTCGTATGTTGGAAACAGACCTGGTAGAGGATTTCAGATGTTGGAATTTGGCTCTAAGGCTTATTTGACTAGATAAAAGGGAGGATTTTCAGGTTTGCTCGAGCTAATATACTCAACTGGGTTGTGGTAGCACGGGTAGGGGCACGAGGTATTAAACAATAATTTCGGACAACTCCAGAGTAGTTCTTAACATGTTCGGAGACAAACGTATATTTAAGTGGGAGAGAATGTAACGACCCGGCATGATTTGCGCATGATTGAATTGGTTGCTCTGGAATTTATGATAATTGATATTGCTTCATTGGCCTGAGATACAAAAAATGATAAATGACGAAAAAATAAATTTGGAGATTTCTTATTAACAAAAGAATTGTTACTTATTTCATGATATTAAGCTTACATCCGTTCTACGTAATTCATGCTTACTTATATCATTGGTATTTTATTTATAGACCATAGTAAGAGTCGGAGTCGACCCCTTGTCACTACTTCTTCGAGGTTAGGCGGGATACTTACTGGGTACGCGTTGATTTACGTACTCATACTACACTTGCTGCACATTTTTGTGCAGGTACATATATGTCTAGTGAACTTGTGGGCACAGAGGCGAGGTTATTGCGGGGACTTAGGTGAGCTGCATTCTATACTACGATCCGCAGTGTCACGCCGCAAACTCGGGGAGCGCGACCGGCACTTAACCGAGTAACCCCGGCTGAGCAAGCCTATTAGATTTCCTTCTTCACAAATTCATCCCTGAATAAAGAGGAGATGTACTCCATTAATCAATTATTGAAAAGATTTCATTAACCACTTCCATTTCATCCCTATTAACAGCATCGTTCAATATTTTCAAAATAGTACAAGTTTGTAGATATAATGAAAAACATGTTTGCCAAATACCAACATTTCTAGTTCAATTTCCCACATCAAACACCACCCACAACCTGTCTACAGAGACTCGAAGTACAACAGAAGAGTAGTATGGAACTGCCAGCAACAAGGCCCCGGCTATACCTTAAAACACAATGTACAACTCAAATGACATCAGGCCCGGAATAGAGTAGGGCTCACCAAAACCTGCTGAATAGAGAGTGACTGCTAACGAGGACCAAAGTTGCCCGCAGATGAACCACCTGCATCCATTGAAGATGCAGCACCCCCGGCAAAAGGGACGTTAGTACATATGGAATAGTACTAGTATGTAAAGTTAACTATCTACTTTCAAAATAGAATGCATATGCAAGAAAGGGAAAACCATGGAAACAACAATTAATGATATTCAATTGCCAAGTGAAAACATAATAATTCCCACATTATGAAGATAACACTGTGAAGTGATAATCAAAATATGATGATACTATTATTTTTGGTTGGGAGATCTTTAGCACTGATATACCACTGTTCACAATACCACTGCTCACAATACCACTGTTCACAATACCAATATTCATAATACCAATGTTCATAATACCAATACCACCGTACTTTTAGCATGGAGTCCGATCACGACCCGATCGTCTAGGCCGTCTCATCCGAGACACCAACCCCAATAACAATTTCAATTACAGTTTCCAGCACAAACACCACCATGTGTACGGCATGGTGTCTGATCACGACCCGATCGGCTAGGCCTTCACACCACAATACTATGTGGATCGACATCATCCTTTTCTATCAATCATCTCATCCCAATTAAGGGGAATAATTTTATCACACCAATCTCATCCCAAATAAGGGGAATAATTACAATCCACTCCTATATCAGCACGTGCAGTTTTGAAGTTAGGTTATTTCAACCTACCCTTGCTCGGTGATTATCAATACTCCCAAAAATATTATTGATTTGCTTACAAAGGAAACAACAATACAAATGCATTTACCTCATAACCTTTCATACCATATATAGCCTCATTGGCACTTTCAATATCATTATTTTATGGGCTCTCTTGGCCATACATATGATTCTTCATTCATGGCACAATGGTTGTATTTCATATTTAACACTTTCATTCCTTCCTTTTCATGTATCATCATCATAAATATCAACAAATAGAATATTCCGAAAATCACAACCTTAGGCTCATTAGTAATGAAGGCTTTAAACACAATGGATTCCTTTTCAAGAAATTGAGTAAAATGATTGGCAATCGAAACACAAGTTAAAATCATAAACAAGTAACACATCATTTATTCTTGAAGTACTTTTCCCCAAAAAGGGAAATACACAATTTCAACTCACGAATATGTAAGAACGCAAAACACATCGAAACTACTTACAAAGCATAGCATTAGTTAAAACAGCCACATATGAGCATCACTTGAGTTTATAAGCTTTTAGGCAATTCTATTTTCGAAGTCAATTTCGGAACAGTTGAATCAAAGCTCATTTTATAATCTTTCTCATATCATCTCATTTTATTGGCACCATTGGCTACAAGTATAACTTTCACTCTTGGCACGTTGGCCACACTTTATGTCTCCAATTCACTTATTTCACTTCCAACCATCTTTATAGATTATCAACAATAAGACATTTCCAATCAAGACTTTAGGTGCACATATGAGCAATTAAGAGTCTTAAGCATAATGAGATTTTCTCACACAATTTGGCATCATAACTTTCATTTGAAACACGACTCAAAGACATAGCATTTTAATACACATATTATTCTTGAACACATTCCCAAAGGATAACATAATGTGATAGGAATATTCGGAACACGTTTTGAATACATAATTCTCGACACTTTGCTTATTCGGGATAATCAAATTTATTGGGAACAACTCGGAACATAGAATAAGGAACTTGAGCCAACAATACTTGAAACTTACAGGAAGATCATGAAATTCATTTCTAAAAGAGTAGTTTAGCCAACATACCTCAACTTCGTCCCTAATGATACTACAATGCTCCACTACACTAAGCAACTTCAATCTACAATAACAACATCCTATGGAACCAATATTAGTAACAAATTCTATAGTTTAGGCCCTTTAGGCATTTTATCAAACACCTAGTAGGCATGAATCTTTACATCTCTTACCCGTAGAAAAGTTCATCCAACTACTACCATTTATCAATAATTTATCCCACCATCATTATTAAACAATTCATAACTTCCAACATCACATACATGACCATCCATCCATACCCAACCAACAAAATTCCATCAAATAATCACCTTTCAATCTCTACAATGGTTATGTATATAAATTGGGAACTTATGGCTTCCAATCACCATACCATAAGTTTCAATACTTAATTCATACTCATATACCCATAATATATCCATACATGAAATTCTAAGGGCGTAGGATTACCTTTTGGAAGAAATCTTGCAAAACCCTCCTTTAAGTTCTTGAAGAAATTTCTTGAAAATCTATGTATCTTATGGAGGATTGAGTTAGTTTTAGGGTGAAATTGATGAAATGAAACATTAAATTAGTAGGTATTACTCACCTTGAATATGGGGGGAGTTGGAGATCTTGAGAGAGTGGAGGAAAACCCCAAAGTTCGGCCAAGAAAAATGGGGTAAAATGAACCCCGAATGAGTATATAGCATTTCGGGCGCCATAGGTGGCATGGGGGCGCTGCCTGTGGCACTGGTTCTAGTACCTGAAAGAAATCTCAGTGCCAGGGATAGCGCCCCGCACTACCCTAGGCGCTGGCGATGGGAAATCGTTTCTATCTTGCCCGAAAATTGCATAACTCTCTCATACGATGTCCGAATTCGACGATTCTTTTTGCTATGGTTCCGTAATTTCAATACGGATCTAATGCTTCAATCAAAACTGAATTTGAATCTCATTTGCTTAATGTGATGCCACTTATAATTGAAGAAACGACGTCGTTGAAAAACTTTTGATGTCAAAATAATGCGGTTCCACCCCATATGTGTCCTTTGATACTCGAATAAGTTATTCCCGAATACCGTTGTCATACTTTAAAATATTAAATCATTAAAAAAATTTAACGGGGCCTTACACGCAACCAGCAGAGTCTCCTTCAGAATATTTATATTTCTCCTGTCCAAATTTGTATTCCGGACATATGTTGTATTTTATTTTACATTCCTAGTTGAGGCTCATGCACTTGTGACACCGGGTTTTGGGGTGATTATGGGTTGTCCTGTATTGAAATTGTTAAAAATATTATTATTTACTCTGTAAATTCCATCTTTGACTATTTAATTAAAGGAAAATATGATTTCAAAAATATTAAAATGAGACCCAAATTAAGTATTTATTTTTGGCTTGCCTGACAACGGTGTCCGGCTCCATCACGACATTTAATGAATTTTGGGTCGTAACAAAGGACATCCAGGACAGGGCATGAGTGCGTCAAACTCATCCCATATATCTCTGAGTTTTGAGAAATAATCAGCAACATTCATGGTACCCTGAGTTAGGGTGTGTATTTCCATATGAAGGTGAAGTACTCTAGATTCATTCACTTTATCAAACCTTTTCTTCAAGTCTTCCCACACTTTGTGAGCATTAGAAGCATATACAACACTACTCAACAAGCCTGGTCGCACAATATTCATTATCCACGACAGAACTACTGCTTTAACCTTTTTTCATTGGTCATGCAATTCATGCTCAAACTTAGACTTAGGGTACCTTCCGTACACAAAACCTAACTTGCTCTTACCTATAGGCCTACTCCATATAGCATAGTTGTCTTAACCAGCTAATTGAAGAGAAATCAGATAACTACTTAGAGTATCTATAAGTTGTAGGTAAAGAGGATGATTGTGGTCGATTGACGAGAAGTTGGTTGCACTAGAAGTAGGAGAGACAATCGCATAATCTGTAATCGGCATTTTAGCCGCTTCGAGTTGTAATTCCACGCAATTCCAGCAATTTTTAAACCTTAACTTTCAATTCTCTATCACTCTGAGACAATTCAACACTGTGTGACTGAATTAAGGTGAGACGAGAAGAAATTGAGCGAAAGTTTGAGCTTAGATCGAAGATGCAAGCTTTGATACCATATTAACTTCCATGGCTATGGCGGTTAAGCTGGAGAGGAAAATGAGAGAACTCGATAGAACAGTAAGCATAGAGAGAGAGTAACTGATTCTGTTGAACCGTAAAAAATGACTGTACAAACTAATTTGTTGCTACAGTATTTTATTTATACACATTTGTATATTAACTAACTAACCAACTTTGTTAACTATTATAATAAACTTAACCATAGTTAGATAGACTTGAGTACACTTAACAATTTTTGCCGCATTACCTTCTCCCCCCCCCCCCCCCGAAACTCCTCGCATTACCTTCACCACTGCACACACCTTCTCCGGCCACCTCGCTCGACTTGGGCCACCCGCGACCAGGTAACAATCTTCTTCTCTTCTCCTAGTCTGTCTTCTCTCATCCTCTCCGCAATTCTCCCCCTAGTTCCCTTGTTCTGTAGGGGTGTGAGTTTTATGTCTGCTGGTGAATTCAGGGTGATGCGATGACTGAATTGTGGTGTTGGGTGTGCTCTTTTCCTATGAACTTGAATTCCCACGTGGATTTGGGGGGGGGGGGGTTGTCGGGGTACTTTCGCTTGAGCGAAACGCACTCACTAAACTACACACAACATGTTTGATGAATTGTCGTAGTTGCTGTGTGCTCATTTTAATATATAATTTGCATTATTTGATATTCAAGATCCTCGAGATCTCAAACAGTACTTTGGCTCATTGTATCAATTAAGCTCCTTTCGGTGTAATCTCTTGAGAATTTTATTTTAATTGGTTGATAGTATCTTCTTCTTTATTACTACTATAGTTTGTTCTAATCGGGCTATTCTTTTCTCGGTCTATAAGTATATCTCCTGCTCTTCTGTTCGATCCGAATTCTTGTTGAGGAGCGACCACTGCAGAGTTTCGTATTTATTTTTCATAAACCTACTCTAGTAATATAAAAACATACATTACATATTATGTGCGAGAGCGAAACTAGCTTGAACGAGGTGGGTTCAATTGAAATTCATTCATTAAAAAATATGTTGTGTAAATAAGGCAAAAACTATTTTTTTTAGTTACATATTAGTTGTTGAATTCCCTTGACATAATGAAAAGTTCTAACTAATTAAGTGGCAAGGGGGAGTTCAAAAATTTCTTTAGATTACATGTCTAAATTTCAGGTATAACATTTTTGAATCGCCTTATATAAATTCCTAACTTTGCAACTGATTACACGAGCAATGCATTTAAGAATTTCATGAACACTTTTTGCAGCATGAACCCATGCATCAGTCTTGAGCTTTCTAATGTTGAGTCCTCCGATTTCGTCTTGCAGGGGAAGGGTAATCATCAATATATCAGAATGACGTCGTACCCCGACTGAAGGTCAGGGTTGGGACATTTTTGATAGTAGTTGAGATTTATAACGTAGAGTCCAGTGCTTCTTCCCTGAAAACAATTGTTATAGCTTGTTTTGAGTGCATAAATATGCAGTATCCTTCCTTTATATAGAGTTAAAACTTCTATACATGGACGGTGTAAAATAATTTTTGCACTATCGGGTAAGTTAAAAGATAATGTACAGGTGCATAAGTCAAATTTCATGAACTGAAGAAGTTAAGTATCGGCCTAATCAAATTAATTTCAATACTTACTCAATGAGCGTGTTTAATCTTCCCCCTCACGAATTGACCTCTGCCCCCAGACGGAGCACCTCTGAACTCTCCAGAGTACCTGAACCGCTTATCTCTCATAATCTGCTCTCGGCTCCGCTGACGCACACCCTCAATCCTCCGGGCTATATCCACAACTCGCTCATAAGAAGTACCCATCTCAACCTCTCGAGCCATAGTGGCCTGAATACTAATATGTAAACCGGCTACAAACCTCCGCACTATCTCCGCCTCAGTAGGGAGTATCATAAGTGCATGGCGAGATAATTCATAAAACCTCGCCTCATAATCAGTCACTGACATCTGACCCTGCTGGAGCTGCTCAAACTGAAACCGCAACTCTTCCCTCTGGGAGGGTAGAATATACCTATCCAGGAAGATACGGGTGAACCTGTCCCAAGTCATGGGAGGAGAATCTACTGGTCTGCCAAGAACATAAGACTGCCACTATCTACGGGCTCTGCCCTCTAGTTGAAAAGTAGTGAAGTCAACCCCATGAGATTCCAATATCCTCATATTGTGCAGTCTGTCCCTGCAATGATCAATGAAGTCCTGTGGATCCTCATGTCGCTCACCCCCGAAGATAGGGGGATGTAATCTAGTCCATCGGTCCAATAATTTCTGAGGATCGGCGGCTACAGCTGGCCTAGGCTCAGGTGTAGCTACTGCCACTGGCTGGACTTCACCCACGGGTAGTGCACCGTGGGTCTGATATACAATAGCTGCCTATCCATCAGCCTGCGCGGTAGGGGTCTGCGCTCCGCCGCCCGCCTGAGATGTGGTTGGGTCTGCCAGAAATAAACCAGTCTGAGTCATATTGTCCATGAACCGCAGCATACGACCCATGACATCCTGAAATCCCGGTGCAGATGTGAAATTCACCGGAGTTGGCTCTGCCACAGGCACCTCATCTTGTTCCTCAACAATGTGGTTCTCTGCTGGACCCACTGGCGGCATAACTGGAATAGTCCTGGGACGTCCTCGCCCTCTACCACGGGATGGAGCCCTCCCTCGGCCTCTAGAAACTGGGGGAGTAGCTCTTCCCTGGCCTGGAACCTCATTCGAGCGCGTTCTCTCTATCTGAGAGAGAATAAAAGAATGATGTTTAGTACTACATTAATTGCACGATGGAATATGAAGAAAGGTAGTTTCCTAACACCCAAGAGCCTCTCGAAATAAGTACAGACGTCTCCGTACCGATCCGCAAGACTCTATTAGGTCTGCTCATAACTTGTGAGACCTATTTGAACCTAGTACTCTGATACCATGTTGTCATGACCAAATTTTACCTATAGGTCGTGATGGCGCCCAACACTACAGCTAGGCAAGCCAAGTTAATAAATTAAGCATATATTGACAAAATTTAAAACCAAAAATAATAATAAAACACAAATTCTACCAATGTGTGTGCCAAGACCTGGTGTCACAAGTGTATGAGCATCTAGTAGATTATACAAAACCTCAAATACTGTCTGAAATAAAATAGACAGAATAATAAAAAAAAATGCAAGGAGAGACACTAGTAGCTGCAGAACGGCTCAGAAAGGCAGCTCACCACTATGCCCCTGGATAGCGTAGGTGTAAGACGATAGGTCCCCACTAGTACTTGCCTCAGGTCCTACACAAAAAGTGTAGTATGAGTACGTAAACAACGTGTACCCAGTAAGTATCAAGCCTAATCTCGAAGTGGTAGAGACGAGATGGCCGACTTTGATACTCACTATGGGTCAACAATAATAATTGAAATACAATTAGGATATTTAAATCAGCATGATTTACAGAATTTAAAATAATTTATTTAATCAGCGAAAATAATCAAATTCCTTCAAATGCAACAATTCTCAATATATTAATTAAATTCCTTCAATTCAAATAATTTCCAATTTATCAATTAAATATCATTTACAGGAATAACAATTAATTCTTTAACAAGCAAGAATAATAATTCATTAAATTCCAAGGATTTTTCAATTTATCAATTAGCTTCGTAAGCTGAAATAAACTATTAAAGTATCGTGTAATTATTATTATTAAGCATGATTTCTGTCGAGGACGTACGGCCCGATCCAGAGTGTCGTGTACACTGTCGAGGGACGTGCGGCGCGATCCACAAGAAAGGAGGACATTTTTTATGTACCTCAGGAAGGAGAGTATATTTATCATAAGATAAGTTCGGGAGGAGAACAATTTCTTTTAACAATTAATTTATTTAAACAGAAAATCAAGCATATGAGATTTCCATCCTTCAATAACTTTATCTAACAATTCACAATATAGTCATATATATCAATTAATACTAATTAAACAAGAATTACAATTTATACAAGTAATTCATACTTTGAGTCCTAAACTACCCGGACTTTAGCATTTATAGTAGCTATGCACGGACTCTCGTCACCTCGTGCGTACGTATCCCCCGCAATTAGCAACATTTATTCAATTTAATCCCTATGGGATAATTTTCCTCTCACAAGATTAGACAAGAGACTTACCTCGTCTCAAAGTCCACTTTCCGATTATCGCATCGCGTAAAATTCTCGATTCAATGCCGAAAAATCCGAAACTATCCAAAAGTTATATAAAATAATTAATATATGTTCAATAATTCGAAATTATCTATTAAATAAATTACCCTATCCAAAATGGTAAAATTCCTAAAATTCACCTCGGGCTCACGTGCCCGGATTCTGAAAATTTTCGGATGAAAATGTTACCTTTCAATTACTAGTTATAGTCTACCTATAATCTATGTATTTAACTCAAGGAGTGTGGAATTAACTTACCTTTCAATTGCTAGTTGAAATCTCCTCTCAAAAAGCTCCAAAATCGCCCAAGAATGGAAGAAAATGGGCTCAAAATGACTGAGCCCCGATTTCTTTAACACGTTCTGCCCAACAGTGATTTTCGCACCTGCAGACAGTTTACCGCACCTGCGGAAAAGCCTCGCAGGTGCGAGCTTAGCTTGACCGCCCAGTTTTCGCATCTGTGCTCTTTTTCTCGCACTTGCGCGTTCGCCGGTGCGCCCGAGATTCCGCACCTGCGATGGCAGGCCTCCCTTCCCTTTTTGCTTCTGCGCATAAACCTCGCATCTGCGAGAATCGCACCTGTGGCTGTCCAAGCACAGGTGCGAACGCACCAGAAGCAGAAGGCTTCAACTCTTCTTCAATATTTTTCCAAAATTGATCTGAGCCTCGTCCGGTTAACACTCGGGGCCCCCCGGACCCCGCCCGAACATACCAACAGGTTTGAAATCATAAAACGGACTCACTCGAACTCTCGGAATGCGTAAAACAACATCAAATCTAAGAATCATACCCTAAACCAAATTGATTCAAACTTAAGAATTTCAAGTTCTTCAATTTACTTCCAATGCGCCGAAATATATTTAAACTACTCGGAATGACACGAAAATTAGCGTGCAAGTCTTAAATCACTATACGAAACTATTCCCAAACTCGAAATTCCAAACGGATTTTAATTACTCAAAATCCTACTCCAAACCAAATTTAAAGAATTTTAAACCTTCAAATAGTTGATTTTTACTATTAAGCGACAAAATGCTCCCGGGTTATCCAAAACCCGATTCAGACATACGCCCAAGTCCAAAATTATAATACGAACCTATTGGAACTGTCAAATCCCGATTCCGGGGTCGTTTTCTCAAAATGTTGACCGAAGTCAAACTTGGCCTTTTAAGGCTAACTTAAGGAACCAAGTGTTCCGATTTCAACCCAAACGCTTCCAAATCCCGAACCAACCATCCCCTCAAGTCATAAATTAATAAAAGCATGTTCGGGGAGTTTTATTTTAGGGAACCGGTTTCTAAAAGTTAAAATGATCGGTTGGGTCATTACAGTTGTTTTTGGCTTGATATATGAGAAGTCTCAATCAACCCTTCTTGTATCTTCTCTCTTATGAAGTGGTAATCAATTTATATGTATTTTGTTCTCTCATGATACATAGGATTTGCTGCAATTTGTAATCCAGCTTTGTTTTCACAAAACAGCTTCATTGGCAACTGCACATCCATTCTTAACTCTTTCAGCAAGCCATTGAGCCAAACCAGCTCTGCCACTGTGTGTGCCATGCTTCTATATTCTGCTTCTGCAGAACTTCTAGAGAAAGTACTCTGTTTCTTAGCTTTCCAAGAGATCAATGAATCTCCTAGCATGATACAGTAGTCAGTCACAAATTTCTTTGACATGGGACAAGATGCCCAATCAGAGTCACAATAAGCTTCACTGTTGTGTCCCTTTGCTTGACATGAGAATTCCTAGACATGGCTGTCTTTTTATGTATCTAACTACATGTAGAGTTGCCTCATAATGAGATCTCTTGGGTGCATGCATGAACTGACTTAGGTATTGAACTGCATAAGAAATGTCTGGTCTGCTTATTGTGAGGTACAAAAGTTTTCCAATTAACTTTTGGAAACTCCCCCCGTCTTCCAGTGCTTCATCAGAGGTTCCAACATTGATACTTTTATCAAATTCTGTACTTGTAAGCTTTATATTCTGCTTCATAGGTGTATCTTTAGGCTTTGAGCCTGCTAGTCCCACATCTGAGATCATTTCCAATGCATATTTCTTTTGTGACATCAGTATTCCCTCTTTAGACCTTGCAAATTCTATCCCTAGGAAGTACCGCAACTCCCCTAGGTCTTTTAACTTGAACTTCTGGTGTAATACAACCTTTACATTCTGAATCTCATCTAGATCATTCCCTATTACAAGTAAGTCATCTACATATACCAGCACAAGCATAAACTTGTTTTTGTCAGCTTTGGTAAACATTGAATAATCATGTTTGCTTTGTGCAAAATCAGAATCTAAGAGAGCTTGAGTTAGTTTTAAATTCATTTGCCTAGATGCTTGTTTTAAACCATATAGGAATTTTAGTAGCCTACATACTCTATGCTCCCCCTTGCTACTAAAGCCTTGGGTCGGGGACATGTACACCTCTTTCTCATGGTCACTATTAAGGAAGGAATTATGAATATCCATTTGGAAAACATGCCAGCCCTTAAGTGTTGCAGTAGTAACTACAGTCCTTATAGTAGTGAGCTTGGCCACAAAGGAGAAGGTGTCATGGAAATCCGGACCTTCTTGTTGTGTGTAGCCTTTAACAACTAGTCTAGCTTTGAATCTCTCTACTGAACCATCTGCATTATACTTAATATTATACACCCATTTGCAACCAATGGGAACCTTACCAGCAGGTAGATCCACTACTTCCCATGTGTGGTTTTGCTCTAATGCCTCAATTTCCAATTGCATGGCTTTAATCCACTTAGCATCTTTACTAGTTTGGGAGAAAGAAGAGGGTTCAGTGTCTGAAGAAAAAGAAGCAAGGAATGACTGAAAGTGTGAAGGTAGATGGGAGTAGGAAACAAATTGTTGAATGTGATAGGAAGAGGAAGAAGAAGTGGTAGTTAAGAGGAGATGTACATAATCAGTTAACCAAATAGAAGGTCTGGTTACCCTTCCTGATCTTCTAGGTTGATCAGGAGTGGTAGTTACAGGAGTAACAGAGGTAAGAGAAGGGGTAAGAGAGGTTGGCATATGTTCAGAGGAGATAACAGGTGATGATTACTCACGGGAGATAGGTGTAAACTCAATTAAAGAAGTTGAATCAAAGGAAGGTTCAGGTATAGGATTAAGAAGGGGCTTAGGATGAAAAGGAGCAGGAGAGGATGCATTGGAAGGAAGGAAATGAGATCTGAGGAATTTAAAAGGAAAGATGTGTTCTTTGAACACAACATCCCTGTTGAAAAAGAATTTCCAAGACTCACTACCCGACCCGAGCGAACCAAATCATGTGATGCACCCAAATCATATGCATGAAAACCAATTTAACTGCGGAAGCTCCTTGAAAATCATATATATTTTCAAGTTAAGTGATAAAATATTTTCCAATTCAAAATCACACATGACATCTTTCATGATAATAACAATGAGACTAAGTAAAATAAATATACTTTCATGTATGTCATGTACAACCCCATTACTACAACCTTTCACAACTATATATGGAGCCTCTATACCATAGAATAGAATTAAACACTTGGGTTAATACCCGACTAGCGTAAGTTAAGAAAATAACATGATAGCTACCACGAAATAGGAGTAGTGCCTCACCATATAACTCAGGAAGAGAGTCATCCTAGCCCTGACCGCATGTTACGTATCATACCTCATCCTGAAACATGTAAAGTAAGTGCGACCCTAGAGGGGGGCCCTAAGGGCTGAGTACACTACAACGGTACTCAATAAGTGTCATAGACTCTCTCTAACTTAAGTTCTTGGGACAAACTTTATAAAAATAATGCACCAATATTTGATATAAAATGATAGGAAATTTTATCAATTCACGACCCTTGTCATTTTAAATAACAACCAAGTGAAATACAACCCACAATATAAACTTTTAAAATATTTACATCAATCCAAGATTTTGGATAAAATCATACAAAATCATTTTGTTTGCTTTAAGTCATTGAAATCACTTTCGGCTCCTTAGGCCTAAACATAAGAAAATCATCCTTGCCTTTCACTCGGAGTATTATACCATCACCGACATAAGAAGGTCAACTAGGTTATGAACCTAGCGGCAAGATTATATACCCTACTTGCTCAGGTCTTCTCATCATAGTACCGTACGAATCAACTCAGTCATGCTAATAATAGCACAAAATAGTACCCTCTTGAGGGAGAGCACTCTGCCGTAGTCTATACCACAAAGTAGCCATCTACGCCTACACCGACATGTGTAGTTTCATGACAACGAACACGATATATCTGAAGTCAATCTCGGTGAACACAAGTAACTCCTAAAACATTTGATACTTCAAAAATAGATTCATAGCATAGTAGCCTCAAAGGATCTGTTTTTATCAAATCATAGCATTTATAGAAAATCTAAATCATTTGAACAAAATTTAAATAAATAACCTTTTACATGCTAAAGCTTTTTGCAATTTAAC
Organism: Nicotiana tabacum; assembly: GCF_000715075.1. Taxonomy (NCBI): domain Eukaryota; kingdom Viridiplantae; phylum Streptophyta; class Magnoliopsida; order Solanales; family Solanaceae; genus Nicotiana; species Nicotiana tabacum. The sequence goes on along the minus strand of NC_134088.1, from coordinate 126,602,522 downwards.
ATCAATCTTTAAAAGATACCACAAGTGTTATTCAGCTCGTCAATTTACAAAAGAAATACTTTTCATAAAAACTTGTCTTTAGCACTCAAATATGTATACTCTTGTCAATACGTAAGTTTTGATAAAAACTTATAACATTTACCTTGAGTATTATTTTTCCAACAAAATTTAAAATAAAATTTTATAAAGCAGCATAACACTACATATGCAACATAATATTTTAATACATGGAGACATCCGTACTTGTTCGTCCCCACAAGTACAAAAACACATTTGCAAACAGCTTAAGTATTAACTCGAAACATGCTTTTAGAGAAAGTCCCTCAAGAAGAGTAAGTTTTAATCAACTTACCTCGATTTCGCTTTATTAACAGTCAACAACTTTCAATCCTTCTCCATCATTCCAATGTTGATTAAAATGATCAACATCACCAACAAGTCGATATCTACAATTAGATATCCTAATTACATCAAAATATGACCTAAGATATTGATCAACATCCATATATGGCTCATAAGTTGGCTACAAGCCTCCAACAACTCAAATCGCCAAATAGTTTTACATGCTAGACCATTCAACTTCATTCTTATATTTTAATACCCATTCGAAGTTATTAATGATACTACATCAATTGTCTATTTCCACCAAGATACTATTCATCGTCTTCCATAATCAGCACTTGCAAAATATACAATTCGGGTGATTACTTATTTGATCACTTCCATCTTTTGCTAACAAATAATTCCATAGGTTCATTGTATTCATAAATTTCATTGCCAAGATTATCATTCATTTTCTCTCTTATTTTCGCAAAAGTACTATTCATGCCATGAACTAGAGTTTTATAATCCAATTTTTCAACCATTAAAACTTGTAACAAATGCTGCAAATACTTCTGGAGTTACCTCTAGTAGATCAATCTTGAAAAATTACAACTTTGGTAATTTTTGTGTTCTTGAGGATTTGATGATGAAATGTAGTATTTGAATGTAAGAATGATGTTGGAACTCATGTATATTGAGTAAGAATCAACCCAAAACATCATTAACAACTTTTCTTAGTTGATTGGACTTGATTTGAGCTCAAAATCGTCTCTTCACCTCAAGAACCCTAACCCCCAATACACAAAATACTCTCTTCCCCCGATTTTGTATTTATAAGCCCAGATTTTTGGGTTTCGGATGCGGCCCTGGATGCTTCGCATCCGCACTTCGCTCCTCTTGGAAGCTCGGATGCGGACTCGGATGCTATGGCAGTACTTCACTGCCAGCCTTCGATAATTTGATTATAACTTCTTGTAGGAATGTCCAAATAGCAAACGGTTTGAAAAGTTAGAAACTAGACTCGAAGACCTTTCATTTGATATATATATATATATATATATATATATATATATATATATAGATAGATATGCTCATCGAAAGTTAGTTCATGTGCGTACTCATTTGGAACTTTAATCTATTATGTAATTCCCAACTTGACTTGGACTTAGGGCTATCCTTAGACCCCACATCACTTATAATATGCCTAGTACACTTATTATCATATTCAATTGATATCCATCATATTAATAGTCCTTGTCTGTACATAAAATAATATAATTAACACACATCAACTTTCTTAATAGCGCTTAAGTACTTCAAAATCTTTCGGGGTGCTACAGTCATAGAGTTTGTATATATATATATATATATATATATATATATATATATATATATATATATATATATATATAGATAGATAGATAGATAGATAGATATGCTCATCGAAAGTTAGTTCATGTGCGTACTCATTTGGAACTTTAATCTATCATGTAATTTCCAACTTGACTTGGACTTAGGGCTATCCTTAGACCCCACATCACTTATAATATGCCTAGTACACTTATTATCATATTCAATTGATATCTATTATATTAATAGTCCTTGTCTGCACATAAAATAATATAATTAACACACATCAACTTTCTTAATAGCCCTTAAGTACTTCAAAATCTTTCGGGGTGCTACAGTCATAGAGTTTGTAACCCTTTTGATTTAAGAAATAACCAATGAAGATAGCAGGCCAAGACTTGGCAGAGAACTTATCACTATAGTGGGGTCTTGTGGCATAACACAAACATCCTAAAGTTCTCATATGATGTAGGCTAGGAGAATGACCATGGAACAACTCATAAGGAGTCTTTCCATTCAAAACACTACTAGGTAATCTGTTAATCATGTAGGTGGCTGCAAGAATACACCAACCCCAGTATTTTAAAGGAATGTGGGCTTAAAATCTCAAGGCTCTACTAACTTCAAGAAGGTGTCTATGTTTCCTTTCCACTACCCCATTCTATTGAGGGGTGTGGACACAACTACTTTGATGTATAATTCTATTGGATTTAAAATGAGTTGAACAAATTGTATTAATGAATTCATAACCATTGTCGGATCTAAAGGTCTTAACACCAGAAGAAAATTGGTTTTCAATTAGTTGAAGGAAATCATTCAGAACAACAAATACATCACTTTTGACTCTTAACAAGAAGGTCCAAGTCATTCTAGAGTAATCATCAACAAGTGTACAAAAGTATCTGAAGCCACAATGAGTACATACTCTATATGGACCCCATACATACATATGCACCAATTCAAATGCAGAAGTAGACTTAGAAGTATCAATAGGAAATGGCAACCTAGTTTGTATAGCTAAAGGACAAATTGAACAACTACATTCATTTGACTTTGACAAGTGATTTCTAATTGCAGGAATTTTCAGTAGAATAGTTTGAGGTGCATGACCAAGTCTTTGATGCTACAAAATATTTGAGTTATTCTGGAGAGAAGAGGATAAACACTTAGAGGCAGGAGCAGCAGCAGGTGTGCAAGGATTGAGAATGTACATCCCATTCTTTTCATTACCAGTCCCCTTCACCTTGCTACTGAAGAGGTCCTGAAACAAGCAGAAATGAGGATAAAAAGCTACCAAACATTTTAAATCCTTAGTGTATTTGGAGACAGACAACAAGTTGTATTTAAACTGTGGAACATATAATATATTGTGTAAGACTTATGAATTGGGCAGAGAACAAGACCCTGAATGAGTAATCTTAGTACTATCCCCATTAGGTAAGTGCACAGAGCTAGAATTAAAATTAGAATTAGAATTAGAATTAGAAGGTTTAGGTTGTGAGTGAGAAAACATATGCAAGGAGGAAGCCATATGATTTGAGGCTCCAGAATCAATTATCCAATAACCATAGTTAGTAACAGATTTATCTGCCATGTTAGCTGTCTCATTTGCAGTTGACTCTGCCATATTTGCCATCTCTATTGCAGTTGATCCTTTTTTTTTGTCCAGCAACATAAGTATCTGTTGATATTACTCATGAGTAAAAATAGGTGTAGATATTGGACCTCCTGTATGTCCAGTGTTTGTTATTCCAGTAATATACATTTCCTCTTGTGCCTTCACATTTGCATTATGTGCCACTGCTGGAGCACCATTGTAACCTCCTCTTCTCCTATTGTTGTTATTGAACTTAGGCCCTATTGGATAACCAATCAGCTTGTAGCAATTTTCTTTTGTGTGTCCCTTCATGTGGCAATAGTCACACTGCAGGTTCCCATTACTCCTAGGCCTTGCATTGGGGGTGTTGATCGATATCAGAGCACTGGATTCTCCATCCATAGGTGCACTCCCTAGAATTCTACTTTATACTCCTAAGTTGCTATTCAATCTCTGGCTTTCTTCATGGATCAACATCGAATAAGCTTGATCAATTGTAGGCGTAGAATTCATCATCAAGATTTGACTTCTTTGTGGAGCATATGTGTCATTCAGTCCCATTAGAAACTTAATTAATTTTTGTTCGCGTAAAAACTAAACAAATTCTCTAGATTTTACACAATCGCACCCAGGAAATGGTATAATTGACTGAAACTCTGCCCAGAGATCATTTAACTTTTACTAATAGATTGAGACACTCGATATTCCTTGAGTCAAACTGCTAATCTCTATGTTCATGTGATACACCTTAGTCGTGTTTACTTTGTTAAACCTTTCTCTAAATGCTTCCCAAACCTTTTGTGCATTCGAGGAGTAAACAATTCCTTTCCTAAATGCATACGCCACTGAACTCATGATCCATGACTATACAATGGCATTACATCGATCCTACTGGTGCGACCTGAACAAATCTGCTCCATACTTCTCCCTAGTATAGGTTCCGTCAATAAAACCTATTTTGTTCTTCACCAAACGTGACATTTTCATAGAGCGACTCCATTCCGAGTAGTTTTCTGTTCCGACCAACAATTGAGGAATCAACACAATCCCCAGCGTGTCTGAGGGATGAACAAATAACGTGTCATTGCAATCGAGCAATTGAGCGCTTGCATGTGAAGTTCCGACTCCAATTTGGGGAGAATCACTCGTCATCGTTGTTGAATTCGTCATTAGTCAGAAATTAGGGTTAGGATAAAAATCAGAGAAGAGAGAACTTGACTTGGTGAGATTGAGAGTAACTAAAAGCTTTAGATTACAGATCGTACTCGACCTGCTCTGATACCATGTCAAAACTAACCTAGATCTGCCATGGAAATGGAGGCAAGTTCTAGTGAGAAGAAGAGAGGAAATGAGAGTAAGAGACAAAAGATCATAGAGAGAGAAATTGTAATATGTATTTCTTTTCTTATATGTACAGTGTACAAATTGTGTCTAATATATACAAAGTTGTCCTAACTAGCTAACTAATAGCTGCATCTAGAAGAGTATATGTTAAATAATACAATATACAAAATACCTCAACTACATTTTATATCTCTACACCAATAACACTAGTAAGGCTTGGATGCAAAAATATTACTTCCCATCATGACTTTTGCTAAAGAAGTGGCTAATATTACTAAAGAAATGGCTAATATTTGAAGTGCATCACCAATGTTAATTACCAAAAGCTCCTTTAATCATAGTGACGTGAACCCACGCATCAATCTCGAGCTTTCTAACGTAGAGTCCTCGGATTTCGTCTTGCAGGAGAAGGGTAGTCGTCAATATATCAGGAATGATGTCGTACCCGATTAAAAGGTCAGGGTTTGGATATTTTGGATAGTAGTTGAGATTTATGCTCTTTGAAGACACTATAAGGGATTCTTTCTCCCTAACAATGGATTCAACATCTAACCTCTCACACTTCTTCATATTCTCCAATGGGTCTTCCCTGAAATCAAATGTTATATTTTATTCAATGTAAGTCAAATGTGTCATTTTCTGTCATATAGTGTCATATTTGTGTACAAGTTAGCTAAAGTATAAAATGTGATAGTAGATTAGTTATATTTTTATCGGACTAATGCATATACATAAAATCTGACTTGTTATTACCTTATAACTAATTTAGTGTGTAAATATTTTTTTTAATAGCAAGAAAAAAATTAATTTTAAAAAAAGAAAGAGTGTAATAACCTGCATGAAGGAGACCAAAATACAGTAGCACCATCATCAGAATCATAAAAAAAACTAAGGTAATATTTCCATACCAAAATATTCTCAACTTCAGGATTGAAGCTTGTTCGTATCTGACAATGTCGTACTTAACTGAGGGCCTATAACCAGGGGCGGCTCAAGAAGATTGAGGGCCTAAAGCCAAACTATAATGAGATGCCTTAAATTTTTTCTTTAATTTTTTTTTATCATTCTAGCTTTTTTCCGTTGGTTGATTATCGAAATCACCTCTTAAAAAATAAAGGTCCTTGGGTCCAGACCCACAAATGAATAGGAAGCGAGACGAGGGTCCTTCATTAAAGGGGGGAAAAGAGGGGTGGGGCTTTATTCCGGGGGGGGGGGGTGCGCCTTCTGCAGCTTTAGAAAGGACAGAATTTTAGAGAGTCATTCTCTCTAACCTTTTCTATCTTGGCCCAAAACAGTAGCATGGTCTTCTATTTATCGAGTAATTCTCCACCCGTGGTCATCAGCTCGGCAGATAAGAAGAGCGAGCCAAAACGGAAAGAGGAGTATGAGGGGCAGCGGCTCACCGAGCGGTTATATAAATCCTTTTTTATTCGGCTCTTTCCTTTAATAAGAACAATCTAAATATGATACTTTCACGATGAAATACTGGGAATTTTTGTAGATGCAAAGTCATTAATGATTCATTTTCCATTAATAATACAACTAATATATTTAGTCTCTCTTGAATCATTTTTTATCTTAGATAAAATTTTATCAATTTAATTTTCTTCTTTCCGCTGAGGAAATTAAACCGTTACATGAATTGTTAAAATTATTCTATAAGCAATATAGGCCTTTAGAAAAGAATCAACGTTAAAGGCAATATTTTTTTCACATAATCTAAGGATCTCAATATGCACATTCAAGGTTGCAAATTATTTTTCTCTATACTTTTAGGGATTAAAAAGAATAGACCTCTTAACGGTCTATGGCAACATCAACATATATATTTTGATGGTAAACCATTGCTAACTGAACTAGCCGCAATCAGTATATTATACCAAATAGTCATGCCTAATAAATACTCAAAAATTTCAAGCTCATATGTTGAACAAATAGCTTCATTTTTAATTTTTGTATCCTAATAAGCTTCTACTGATTTAAATATCTCATATTTGTGGAACTTGAAATCTTAGCTTTGATGCTTTTGATACGACTTTCTGATATGTTTGAGACAATGATTAAAGAGTTTGTTTAGATACACTATCTTTTAAAATATTTGATGGCTTATTAGAAGAAGAAAAAATAGTGGATTTATATATTGTACTATTCCAAAACTTTATATAACTTTTGTATAAGAATTAATCATGTCACATAATACCAATTTAAATTATAATAATTTTTATAAAATATATATATATTAATATGAAAAATTAGGGCCCCCAAAATTTTGGGGCCTTTAGTTGCTTTAGGCTTCAGCCACCCCTGCCTATAACATGTCTCCTTTATGTTTTTCAGAACTTCCACGGAAACCCCATGATTGATAACCTAAAAACAACAGCAATAACAATAATATGAAGTCTCGATTGTAAGCAAGTTAGAGTCGGTAATATAAATCGTTATTATTCATGTCGCCAATGACGGAGCCAGGAATTTCGCTAAGGATATTCAAGAATATTTAAGATTTTATATAAAAATAACTTATAGAAATTTAGTTGGGATATAAAATAGAAAACTTTCATGGGTATGCAGATAAAAGTTAATGCGGAAAAGATCCAAATATACCCATGTACTATGAAAAAATGTTTAAATATACCTCTCGTTATACTTTTGGTCCAAATATACCCCTATCGTTATACTATTGGTTCTAATATACCCCGTTTCCGTTAAGTTTGTCCATGATGAACATCCAATCCTACGTGACACTGACATTTGATGAGGTAGATGCCATGTGACATGCCACCTTAGCGCCCCTAATTACATTCAGGAAAAAGAGGTTGCCAACAGTGCGATTAGGAGGTGAAAAGAACCCTCGTCGGAGATTCTCCTTTCGTGAAGCTTTTCCGGCGAGTTCGACTGAGGTGGCTGAAATTGCACTACACAGTGGCGGACGCACGTGGCGGCAAGCGGGTTCAACTGAACCCGCTTCATCAAAAAATAATACTGTGTATATATATAAATTAGGATTAAAGCTGCGTAAAATTTGTATAAATATTTTAGTTGAATCCACTTGACAACTACTATTTTACGACTAAAGTTATATACTTCTAAGATTAAACACGCTTGTACAAAATTCTAGGTCCGCTACTGACACTACACGTGTATGCTGTAAAAGCTGAAAGAATATTACCAGTCTGCCGTGAAAGATATAATGGAAAGTGGCGAAGCATTGGACGCTTTCCAGCAACGTCTACATTGCAGATAACAAATATCTTTCCTTCAATACTTTTCCCAATCACCATGGCACTTGAAATTGCAGTAAACAAATTCTTTTCGGTAAATATTCACATTTTCTAGGTATCTTTTCAAGCTTATTAAATAAAGTCCCCTTCTTAGAAATATAAGATTTTTTTTCTTTTTTGAAAAAAATAATTCCTCTTATATTGATGGTCTTGGAAAGGAAGTGGGATAATGAGAATCATAAACACTTATTGTGTGCAGCAGTGAAGCACAAGATTATACAAAGTGATAAAAGAAACTAGAATATCACAGTTGGGATTTAAATATGTGATCTAAAGCCACTTTTATACCTCTTTACTACTACTAGAATTGGATTCAAAAGTTAATATACAACCAAAACAAATTAGTCTTTGCCCAATGTGCAAAGTCAAATTTTCTAACGATTGGGATTCAATTGAAACCCCTTATTTATAAATTTTGGTGTAAGACGTGATTGAATTAGAAGAAGATGCAACTTTTACCTTGGCTTAGGAAATTGTATACAACAATTATGTAATTTATTTATTTTTTATAACTAATCAACTACTTGAAATTTAAGTAATTTGCAAGGTTCATATCAAGGTTCATATCATGCATGTGTTTGTGCACATTTATGCTTTATTTTTGGGGAGTTTAACCAATGTATCACGTAAAACTCCAGGAAGGTAAAAGTGCCTCGTGGTGTGAGAGCTAAATTAGGGTACAAGAGTCTGCCCACTAATCTTTTATATCCCCCTGGGTCTTTAAGGAGCTCATCCATACAGTCCTTATCACTTCCTATATGTTTGTCATATTCTTCAGATGTCAATTTCTGATTCAGTTCAAGTGGAGTGCCAACAGGCTTTGCTCCCCTAGCCCTGATTCAGAGACAAGTTCCAGAGCATACTTTCTCTAGCACATCATAATACCTTCACTGAATCTTGTAAACTCAATACCAAGAAAGAACTTCAACTCACCTAGGTCTTTCATCTTGAATTGATTCAGTAGGCCTTCCCTTGTTTGACTGAGTAGTGAAGGATTGTTTCCTGTGATAAGAAGATCATCTATATATACTAGGATAACTATTAGATCACTGTCTGCTTTCTTTGTAAACAAGGAGTAGTCAAAATGACTTTGTTGAAAGCCCATCTGCAGCAATGACTTAGTAAGTTTCTTGTTCCACTGTCTTGGTGCTTGTTTGAGCCCATACAGTGACTTGTGAAGTTTACAGACCTTCAATGACTCCCCCCGTCTGGTAAATCCCTCAGGAACTTGCATATAACCTTCCTCTAGTAGGTCACCATTGAGTAAATCATTGTGAACATCCATTTGGTGTATCAGCCAGTGCTTGGCTGCAACTAGAGCAACTACTATCCTGACAGTCACCATCTTAGCTACAGGGGAGAAGGTCTATGTGTAGTTAAGACCTTCCCTCTGACTGTAGCCTTTTGCAACCAACCGAGCTTTATACTTTTCTACCTCCCCTGAAGCCATGTACTTAACCTTAAAGATCCACTTGCATCCAATTGGGACCTTGCTAGGTGGTACATCAACTATACTTTAAGTATTGTTGTCCTCCAAAGCAGCTATCTCAAGCTGCATAGCCTATATCCATTTTGGATCAGTAAAGGCTTTCTTAAATGTCTTTGGCTCTGACATAGTTGAGAAAGCTGAGAGTGCATGCAGATAAGCTGGTTTGAGTCTGTTATAAAAGACATACGAAGACAAAGGGTAGGAGAAAAGTTGTTTTGAGCCTTTGGTCACATAGTCCTGCAGTCATAATGGTGGTCTGCTTGGTCTAGAAGATCTCCTGAGCTCTGGAGAAGGAGGTACATCAAGAGAAGGTTGTGCAGTGGATAGCTGCTCAGTATTAATTTCATGAGCCTCTGTGGAGTGTGCAGGGAACTCCATGTGAAGGGTAGTAGCAGGTGACTCCATGTGATGAGGCTGAATTGTTTGTGACTCAGGAGGAAGAGGTGAAACACCTGGAGCCTGCCTGGTATCATCCAATACAACAGGATACAGAAGATCCAGAACTGGAAAGATAGGAGTAGTTGCTGCCTTCATGTGTCTGAAGGGAAATAAATCTTCTTGGAAAATCACACGCCTGCTCATAAGGAAGTGAGAGTGGAGATCATATAATCTGTAACCTTTTTGAGTAGAGGAATACCCCATGAACACATAGGTATAGCTCTAGAAGCAAATTTGTCCACAACCTTAGGAGTAGCAGCATAGCTCAGGCAGCCAAATACTCTTAGATGAGATAGTTAGGGAGCATAAGAATACAGTACTTCAAATTATGATTTGTCTGCAATAACTTTGGAGGGCAGTCTGTTGAGTAGGTAGACAATAGATAAGACACTTTCCCCAGAATCTGCAGCTTGAAATCTGAGGGACCCCGCCATATTCAGAATAGTCCTATGTCTTCTCTCAGTTACTCCATTTTGATGTGGAGTATAGGCACAAGTACTTTGATGCTCAATACCAGAGTCAGACATAAAAGCTCTGAACTCATAAATAAAAAATGCACCTCCATTATATGTTCTTAGTAGTTTAATAGAGCTGGAAAATACATTCTTTACTTTATTCACAAACTCTCTCAACACAACTATAGTGTCTGATTTAGAAACAGTCAGAAACACCCAGGTGTACCTGGTAAAATCATCTACAATTATAATAAAGAACCTCTTACCATCATATGTTGGAACCCTATAGGGTCCCCAGACATCACAATGTACTAGCTCAAAAGCAGAATGTGACACAGTAGAACTCAATTGAAAGGGAAGCTTTGTTTGTTTAGCAAGAGGGCATACAATACAATATGACTGATCACAGTTTTTCAGATGTCTCATTAACTCATGCTTTATTATTACATCAATTGGGGCATGGCCTAGCCATGTGTGCCACAATGAACTAGAATCAGAAGCCTTATTATACCTACTAGTTGTAAAATAACTCTTATTAACTACCTTAACTGCATTATTTCCTCACTTAGCTGAAGTAAGTAGTGGACTCTACTTCCTTGGATTTCCTTGTAGAATGTAGAGCCCTAGCTCCTCCTTACCAATCCATTTCATCTGACCACTGTAGAGATCCATTTCATCTGACCACTGTAGAGATCCTGAAATATACAGAAGTCAGGGAAGAAAGCTACTAGGCACTGCAATTCCTTGGTAAACTTAGACACTAACAACATGTTATATTTGAAATCAGGCATGTACAGTACATTACTAATCTCCTGATTATTAAACACAGATGATCTCCCTGTATGTGTAACTAGTGCTACATCTCCTGTAGAAAAATGTACTTTGCTTCTTTCAGATGTTGGAACTAACTGACAGGTTTTTAACAACTGCAGTGTAGAAGTCATATGGTTGGAAGCTCATGTATCTATTATCCACATAGGATTAAAATACTTAGATACCAAGGAGATCAGAGTGCATGCTGCTTCAGTTTTGTAATAAGGTCCTTCATCTGATCCTTTGTTCAGCAGCTGAACAATTTGTTGATATTGCTCCTGTGTGAAGAATGAGACTGGCTGCTGAGAGGATTTCTGAGACATTTGTTAAGTGTGTTGGTGTTGTTCCTGTAGGAATAGAGGTACAGATTGATGGATTGGTTGCTGAAGCATATGATGTGCCTGTTGCTGCTGCATTCCATAGACCATCTGTGGGTTTTTGTTGTTATTGAAGTTACAGGTATCACTGGAAACAGGACCTTCTATTGGACTTGCATAATTTCCATACAGATCAGGACTACCTCCCTTCTTCTTAGGTTTGAAGTCTGAGGGGTATCCAATCAACTTGCAGCAGTTCTCCATAGTATGCCCTTTCCAGTGACAATACTCACATTGAACTAGCTTCCTCTATGGTCTGGGATTTCCTTTTGAAGATACTGAGCCCCTGTTACTGTATAGTGCAGTCCCTTCAACAACTTCTACACCTTGAACTACCTGTGTAAAATTAGCTAGGATTTTTTGACTCTCAAGGTCCACAAGTAGGGAATAAGCTTTATTGATATTTGGAACTGGGGACATCATCATAATAATCTTGTGAGTAAGAGATATTTAGACCCATAAGAAACTGTAATAGTCTGTGATACTCAAAGTGAGCAACATACGTCTTAGACTCTGGCAAGGATGTAACGATCCGATCGGTCGTTTTGAGCTATAGCATATCGTTTGCCAATTTAAGGCCTTGAGTAACTTTACTTTAGGTATTATGACTTGTACGCATGGTCGGAATTGAATTTCGGGAAGTTCAGAGTTGATTTGGAAAGAGAATTCTAATTTCGGAAGCCTTAAGTTGGAGGAATTGACTAAAGTCTGATTTTTGAGTAAACGACCTCGGAACTGGGATTTGAAGATTTCAACAGGTTTGTATGATAATATTGAACTTGGGCGTATGTCCGGATCGGGTTTTGAATAACCCGGGAGCGTTTCGGTGCCTATTGTAGAAGTTGACATTTTGGAAGAATTTCATAAATTTGGGTTAAAGTGTATTTCAATGTTATTGATGTTCGTTTGGGATTTCGAGTCTAGGAATAGCTCCGTAAGGTGATTTTGGTATTGGGAGCGCGTCCGGGTGTGGATTTGAAGGTCCGTAGGTCATTTTGGGGTCATTTGGCGAAAGGCTACAGGACTGTTAGGAGCACTTCCCTTCTTGATTCCTCATCCTGCGAGTTGATTCCTTTGAGGATTATGCCTTCATTTCCTTCCTATTCAATCTTGTGAGACGTGAAGCGCTTGTTATAAATTGGGAATCGAGAAATTTAAATGGTACTACAGATGTGGTGCAGGATGTTTTTCCCTGCGTATTTGCTTTGGGCTATTGTCGTCTCCTTGTGGAAGGCTGTTCTGTTGTTTCAGCTCAGTATCAGTATTACCTAAGGTTTTGAGATTTGGCATTGATTGTTATGATGATTCGTGCGTTGCTATTGCACAGTATTTGTGTAATGGTAGGATGCTTGTCTATGCGTCGAGGCAGTGAATGATTTGAAAAGAGGTTTACTCAGTGCATGATTCAGAGATTCGGTATATTATTTTCTGTGGAGGAAAGGCAATCGGACTATGAACGTTTAGGTCTGGGCTGTTGGAGAAACAAGACTTGGTATTTTAAGGCATAGTGGAATTATCATCTGTGATGTGGTGCCGTCGTCCTTGATTGAATGTGTTAAGTTCGCCGATGTTATGGTCTTCTTCAATTCTCCTTGGGCAGGGTATTGTGAAATAGTACTGGGAAAGCGGTTGTCAGAGATCGCGGGGTGCAGTGGTTTAGGATCGAATCGGTGTTCCTAGTGTTGATGGATCGAGAAGGATGATCTTCGGAGAGGGTTAAAGTTGGTAGCGATCTATTGGTTCAAGTGCTACAGAGACGGATTTTGATTTAATGCAACAGCTGGGCAGCGGAGGATGAGGAAGGACATGAGGGAGGTGTCTGGCAGTGGATAAACTTCTAGAAGGCCAAGTGTGAGAAACAGGAGTCTAGTAGCTGCTTAAAGGAGTGAGTTTGACCAAAGTGGGAGAGTGGCAGCGCAGTATATGGGTTCTGTGGTAGGATGACTACACGCCTTGAGAAAGTTTAGAGTGATTTGGGATTCATGGTGGACAGCGGCTCGGTCTACGGGCTTAATTTGGAATATTGGCTGCTATACGGAGGAAGGTTGGATACAACAGAAAGGAGTTGCTTGATATGAAGAAGGATACAACATGACTTTGGATTGGGATGTATTGTCGCACCTTTAATTGATGTCCATGGGGAGTGAACGGACTTGTACAGCTGGTGAATAAGCACGGGCTCAGGATTAGTTACTGATTTCGTAGTAATTGTACCCACTGCAGCGGCATTGGATGATGTAGGCATTGAGTTTCCACAGGTGGGTTATCTCTTGTGAGCAGGTTAGCGGTTTCGTGGTGTTGATGAAGCTTCTACGAAGAATTTCTATTAATTATTCAAGAAGAGATCGAATATGTGCATGTGGCTAGTAATTCAGAGTGACCATGAAGAGTTTAACAGAAAGGTTTCGAGAAATTTGGTGGGTTGATTGTGCAAGATCATGTCAATGGGGGAAGGAATCTTGGTGGGTTCCAGAGTTATGCAATGGTAGCTTCGAGCTAAGTGGGAGAGCCCCACCGCCTACGATTGGATTGTATGATTATCTACTTGTGAGGTTTCTGGTTAGCAGCATATTGAAAGGTTATTACAACTAATGAAAGAAAACATCAGTGGCAATTGGAGCAAAGGATTTGAGGAATGTATGCAATAATTGGCCTTATCGATTCATGTTCAGGCTTTGGGAAGACTCAAGATTTATGCTTCGTGTAGAGGTGAGTTACAAGGAACATGATTCAGCCAGGTGCTTCTTTGAGAGGATGTCCATGTGCTACCAGGGCTTTGGAATTTGATTATATTCGAGACCAAGTCACAGTGGGTGACTCCCATCAACGATCCTAGCGGATTCAAAAGTTAAAGTGTGGTGCCTAAGGATTTCGAATCCGTAGTATGGTTAAGTATTGAGCTTTTGTAGTGGATTATGAAAAGTGTCTTGGAGTGTTCTATGTTATCTTCGGTCTGCGGAGTGGAATTGGAGGAATGGGAGAAAATGACTTCAGATTCATAGAGGGATTTTCAGAGTACAGAATGAGTGCGGATTTGGGTTCATGATATTTTGAATAGAGCTATTATAATTTCTAGGGCAAGTCCCGAGTAAATTTGAAGTGGCTCGGTTAGTAATGGTTGAATCAGCACGGTTATGGCAGTGACCAGTTTCTCCAGCGTGAAGTTATACATGTAATTTGTGGTTGTACACTTAGGCTTGAGCACCACCACAACTTGGTTGATTTGGGAGGTATTCGATTTATATGGCTTTGTTGTGTAAAGGGATTTCCGGAAGAGTTATGGCAGTTTAGATTACGACATGAGGTTGTATTTTCTGCGGTTTGGGAATTTAGTTGCGTGTTGCATTGGTTCTTCTGAAATGAGCTAAGTAAAAGGTTTCTATATGATGAAGTGTTTATTCTATTAGTGGATCAGGGGTTATTATGGAATTCTGGTACTCTCACGTATTGGCATGTAAGGTACAGTGAGCGACATGGGAAATTGGAAGCTTAGGATCAAGGTTTCGGTTCGGTGTTGACAAGAATGTCACGAGCTCGGATGATCAGGGAAGAATTCAGATGTTTAGAGTAAGCTGGTATTGTCTTTAGCATCTCCTGAGATTGGTGTCCTGTGTAAAAGGCTTTGTGTACTGATTTGCGGCTTCTTGATTTGCTTTACAGCATTATTGTGGCTGGTGGTATGGATGTGCAGACTTGTTACCTAGCGCGGAAGGTCGTGGGAGCGTATCCCACGAGAAGATTGTATAAGTGTGACATGTAGTTACTTGATTGATTAAAGATTGAAACCAAGTATGGAGATTTGGCATCATATGAGGCTTTTGCAGTATCTGAGGTGGCTTATTGCCTGAGCAGCTTGTACTGGGTGAAACGAGATTTATTGGACCTGGGATCAGTGCGATCAGATTTATATAAGGCATATTAAAGAGTAAATATTGTTATTCAGTCCAGAATGAGGTAATGGTTCTTGTACAGAGGCGAAACTTAATGATTTGTTGACTCGGCAGTTGGTTATGAATTTCTACACATCTCTTCCGTTGTGGCATCATTACAAGAGTTGGAACAGGACTTATATGTGTCATGAGGTATGTTGTGGGCATAAGATTCGTGGAATTTCGGCTATTGTTATTGGAGGACGTTATTGTGGTCATGTGAATTATGTGATGCATGGCGTGAATTCAGCAAAGGTATGCAATCATGTATTGGTACATCGCGTAGTGATGGATACGATGTTCGTATGTTGGAAACAGACCTGGTAGAGGATTTCAGATGTTGGAATTTGGCTCTAAGGCTTATTTGACTAGATAAAAGGGAGGATTTTCAGGTTTGCTCGAGCTAATATACTCAACTGGGTTGTGGTAGCACGGGTAGGGGCACGAGGTATTAAACAATAATTTCGGACAACTCCAGAGTAGTTCTTAACATGTTCGGAGACAAACGTATATTTAAGTGGGAGAGAATGTAACGACCCGGCATGATTTGCGCATGATTGAATTGGTTGCTCTGGAATTTATGATAATTGATATTGCTTCATTGGCCTGAGATACAAAAAATGATAAATGACGAAAAAATAAATTTGGAGATTTCTTATTAACAAAAGAATTGTTACTTATTTCATGATATTAAGCTTACATCCGTTCTACGTAATTCATGCTTACTTATATCATTGGTATTTTATTTATAGACCATAGTAAGAGTCGGAGTCAACCCCTTGTCACTACTTCTTCGAGGTTAGGCGGGATACTTACTGGGTACGCGTTGATTTACGTACTCATACTACACTTGCTGCACATTTTTGTGCAGGTACATATATGTCTAGTGAACTTGTGGGCACAGAGGCGAGGTTATTGCGGGGACTTAGGTGAGCTGCATTCTATACTACGATCCGCAGTGTCACGCCGCAAACTCGGGGAGCGCGACCGGCACTTAACCGAGTAACCCCGGCTGAGCAAGCCTATTAGATTTCCTTCTTCACAAATTCATCCCTGAATAAAGAGGAGATGTACTCCATTAATCAATTATTGAAAAGATTTCATTAACCACTTCCATTTCATCCCCATTAACAGCATCATTCAATATTTTCAAAATAGTACAAGTTTGTAGATATAATGAAAAACATGTTTGCCAAATACCAACATTTCTAGTTCAATTTCCCACATCAAACACCACCCACAACCTGTCTACAGAGACTCGAAGTACAACAGAAGAGTAGTATGGAACTGCCAGCAACAAGGCCCCGGCTATACCTTAAAACACAATGTACAACTCAAATGACATCAGGCCCGGAATAGAGTAGGGCTCACCAAAACCTGCTGAATAGAGAGTGACTGCTAACGAGGACCAAAGTTGCCCGCAGATGAACCACCTGCATCCATTGAAGATGCAGCACCCCCGGCAAAAGGGACGTTAGTACATATGGAATAGTACTAGTATGTAAAGTTAACTATCTACTTTCAAAATAGAATGCATATGTAAGAAAGGGAAAACCATGGAAACAACAATTAATGATATTCAATTGCCAAGTGAAAACATAATAATTCCCACATTATGAAGATAACACTGTGAAGTGATAATCAAAATATGATGATACTATTATTTTTGGTTGGGAGATCTTTAGCACTGATATACCACTGTTCACAATACCACTGTTCACAATACCACTGTTCACAATACCAATATTCATAATACCAATGTTCATAATACCAATACCACCGTACTTTTAGCATGGAGTCCGATCACGACCCGATCGTCTAGGCCGTCTCATCCGAGACACCAACCCCAATAACAATTTCAATTACAGTTTCCAGCACAAACACCACCATGTGTACGGCATGGTGTCTGATCACGACCCGATCGGCTAGGCCTTCACACCACAATACTATGTGGATCGACATCATCCTTTTCTATCAATCATCTCATCCCAATTAAGGGGAATAATTTTATCACACCAATCTCATCCCAAATAAGGGGAATAATTACAATCCACTCCTATATCAGCACGTGCAGTTTTGAAGTTAGGTTATTTCAACCTACCCTTCCTCGGTGATTATCAATACTCCCAAAAATATTATTGATTTGCTTACAAAGGAAACAACAATACAAATGCATTTACCTCATAACCTTTCATACCATATATAGCCTCATTGACACTTTCAATATCATTATTTCATGGGCTCTCTTGGCCATACATATGATTCTTCATTCATGGCACAATGGTTGTATTTCATATTTAACACTTTCATTCCTTCCTTTTCATGTATCATCATCATAAATATTAACAAATAGAATATTCCAAAAATCACAACCTTAGGCTCATTAGTAATGAAGGCTTTAAACACAATGGATTCCTTTTCAAGAAATTGAGTAAAATGATTAGCAATCGAATCACAAGTTAAAATCATAAACAAGTAACACATCATTTATTCTTGAAGTACTTTTCCCCAAAAAGGGAAATACACAATTTCAACTCACGAATATGTAAGAACGCAAAACACATCGAAATTACTTACAAAGCATAGCATTAGTTAAAACAGCCACATATGAGCATCACTTGAGTTTATAAGCTTTTAGGCAATTCTATTTTCGAAGTCAATTTCGGAACAGTTGAATCAAAGCTCATTTTATAATCTTTCTCATATCATCTCATTTTATTGGCACCATTGGCTACAAGTATAACTTTCACTCTTGGCACGTTGGCCACACTTTATGTCTCCAATTCACTTATTTCACTTCCAACCATCTTTATAGATTATCAGCAATAAGACATTTCCAATCAAGACTTTAGGTACACATATGAGCAATTAAGAGTCTTAAACATAATGAGATTTTCTCACACAATTTGGCATCATAACTTTCATTTGAAACACGACTCAAAGACATAGCATTTTAATACACATATTATTCTTGAACACATTCCCAAAGGATAACATAATGTGATAGGAACATTCGGAACACGTTTTGAATACATAATTCTCGACACTTTGCTTATTCGGGATAATCAAATTTATTGGGAACAACTCGGAACATAGAATAAGGAACTTGAGCCAACAATACTTGAAACTTACAGGAAGATCATGAAATTCATTTCTAAAAGAGTAGTTTAGCCAACATACCTCAACTTCGTCCCTAATGATACTACAATGCTCCACTACACTAAGCAACTTCAATCTACAATAACAACATCCTATGGAACCAATATTAGTAACAAATTCTATAGTTTAGGCCCTTTAGGCATTTTATCAAACACCTAGTAGGCATGAATCTTTACATCTCTTACCCGTAGAAAAGTTCATCCAACTACTACCATTTATCAATAATTTATCCCACCATCATTATAAAACAATTCATAACTTCCAACATCACATACATGACCATCCATCCATACCCAACCAACAAAATTCCATCAAATAATCACCTTTCAATCTCTACAATGGTTATGTATATAAATTGGGAACTTATGGCTTCCAATCATCATACCATAAGTTTCAATACTTAATTCATACTCATATACCCATAATATATCCATACATGAAATTCTAAGGGCGTAGGATTACCTTTTGGAAGAAATCTTGCAAAACCCTCCTTTAAGTTCTTGAAGAAATTTCTTGAAAATCTATGTATCTTATGGAGGATTGAGTTAGTTTTAGGGTGGAATTGATGGAATGAAACACCAAATTAGTAGGTATTACTCACCTTGAATATGGGGGGAGTTGGAGATCTTGAGAGAGTGGAGGAAAACCCCAAAGTTCGGCCAAGAAAAATGGGGTAAAATGAACCCCGAATGAGTATATAGCATTTCGGGCGCCATAGGTGGCATGGGGGCGCTGCCTGTGGCACTGGTTCTAGTACCTGAAAGAAATCTCAGTGCCAGGGATAGCGCCCCGCACTACCCTAGGCGCTGGCGATGGGAAATCGTTTCTATCTTGCCCGAAAATTGCATAACTCTCTCATACGATGTCCGAATTCGACGATTCTTTTTGCTATGGTTCCGTAATTTCAATACGGATCTAATGCTTCAATCAAAACTGAATTTGAATCTCATTTGCTTAATGTGATGCCACTTATACTTGAAGAAACGACGTCGTTGAAAAACTTTTGATGTCAAAATAATGCGGTTCCACCCCATATGTGTCCTTTGATACTCGAATAAGTTATTCCCAAATACCGTTGTCATACTTTAAAATATTAAATCATTAAAAAATTTTAACGGGGCCTTACACGCAACCAGCAGAGTCTCCTTCAGAATATTTATATTTCTCCTGTCCAAATTTGTATTCCGGACATATGTTGTATTTTATTTTACATTCCTAGTTGAGGCTCATGCACTTGTGACACCGGGTTTTGGGGTGATTATGGGTTGTCCTGTATTGAAATTGTTAAAAATATTATTATTTACTCTGTAAATTCCATCTTTGACTATTTAATTAAAGGAAAATATGATTTCAAAAATATTAAAATGAGACCCAAATTAAGTATTTATTTTTGGCTTGCCTGACAACGGTGTCCGGCTCTATCACGACATTTAATGAATTTTGGGTCGTAACAAAGGACATCCAGGACAGGGCATGAGTGCGTCAAACTCATCCCATATATCTCTGAGTTTTGAGAAATAATCAGCAACATTCATGGTACCCTGAGTTAGGGTGTGTATTTCCATATGAAGGTGAAGTACTCTAGATTCATTCACTTTATCAAACCTTTTCTTCAAGTCTTCCCATACTTTGTGAGCATTAGAAGCATATACAACACTACTCAACAAGCCTGGTCGCACAATATTCATTATCCACGACAGAACTACTGCATTAACCTTTTTTCATTGGTCATGCAATTCATGCTCAAACTTAGACTTAGGGTACCTTCCGTACACAAAACCTAACTTGCTCTTACCTATAGGCCTACTCCATATAGCATAGTTGTCTTAACCAGCTAATTGAAGAGAAATCAGATAACTACTTAGAGTATCTATAAGTTGTAGGTAAAGAGGATGATTGTGGTCGATTGACGAGAAGTTGGTTGCACTAGAAGTAGGAGAGACAATCGCATAATCTGTAATCGGCATTTTAGCAGTTTCGAGTTGTAATTCCACGCAATTCCAGCAATTTTTAAACCTTAACTTTCAATTCTCTATCACTCTGAGACAATTCAACACTGTGTGACTGAATTAAGGTGAGACGAGAAGAAATTGAGCGAAAGTTTGAGCTTAGATCGAAGATGCAAGCTTTGATACCATATTAACTTCCATGGCTATGGCGGTTAAGCTGGAGAGGAAAATGAGAGAACTCGATAGAACAGTAAGCATAGAGAGAGAGTAACTGATTCTGTTGAACCGTAAAAAATGACTGTACAAACTAATTTGTTGCTACAGTATTTTATTTATACACATTTGTATATTAACTAACTAACCAACTTTGTTAACTATTATAATAAACTTAACCATAGTTAGATAGACTTGAGTACACTTAACAATTTTTGCCGCATTACCTCCCCCCCCCCCCCGAAACTCCTCGCATTACCTTCACCACTGCACACACCTTCTCCGGCCACCTCGCTCGACTTGGGCCACCCGCGACCAGGTAACAATCTTCTTCTCTTCTCCTAGTCTGTCTTCTCTCATCCTCTCCGCAATTCTCCCCCTAGTTCCCTAGTTCTGTAGGGGTGTGAGTTTTATGTCTGCTGGTGAATTCAGGGTGATGCGATGACTGAATTGTGGTGTTGGGTGTGCTCTTTTCCTATGAACTTGAATTCCCACGTGGATTTAGGGGGAGGGGGGGTTGTCGGGGTACTTTCGCTTGAGCAAAACGCACTCACTAAACTACACACAACATGTTTGATGAATTGTCGTAGTGGACAAAGTGAGCCCGCTGGTGAAGTTCTGAGTAACCACGGCCTACTTGACTAGGGTAGAGCATGAACTTAGTGATGGGTGTGCGTGCGTACTGTCATGGGCGGCTTTCCAGCCATGCCCCATGATCCCTTGGACGCGCCCCGTGGCATCCTGGCCAGCCTCCCAACGCCCGTCGCCACGGTCGGCCCCGTGGTCTCGGCAGCTCCAAGTGACAAGCGCGCATGTGCCTCTGTCGCCCCACCGATAGCCATCGCCAGCGCCCAGCCACAGGCAAAAGCCAACAGCGCCGCGCGCGCAGACAATGCCGCGCGCGCAGACCCTGATGCTAAAGACAAAGTTGCTGCCAACGGACTTGCTACTGCTTTGTAGAAGACTAAGTCCTTTTCATTGTAAATATAGAGTAGTTTTGCTGCATTTTCTTTAAGTGTGATTTTCCAGCTTTCATAGGTCTAGTCATGTAACTTTGGTTTATTTTTTTTAAGCATTATTAAGGGGGACCAAGCAATCAAAACTTTCAAGCAAGCAAACAATTCTCTGTACTGGTGTCTCTCCCCCCCGACACCGTCTTGTTTTCTGTAATAGCTTTCATTCAATGCAATCAAGCTTTCTTTCATTCTCAATTCTCTTTTCTGCTCTCTTCCAATTGCTCATGACATTGGTTTTCCCGTACGGCACTGACAATCTAGTCTAGCATACGGAGGGGACCTCAGTTGGCGGACAGCAACCGTACTGACATCGGTTGCCTAGCCTTACGTCACCCTTCCAAGGAACTTCAGGAAGGTGCCGCGTAACAGTTGGTATCAGAGCCTAGGCTCGACATCGGACGAGGGATCACATTGCAATTACCACCATTTCTGACCATGGTGAATTATGGGGATCGCATCGCGACCCTTGAGGGAACGGTTGACGCATTACGGCCCATCGTGGAAATGGTGCCCGATCTAAAAACCAGCCTAGTGCAAAGGTTGGACGACCTGGACCGCAGACTCATCCAGGCCGAAGTTGACATAGAAAACATCAGCCGCGACTCTGAAGGAGACCGGCAAATAGCAGCCACAGAGGCAGCTGAAATTTTTGGTAAATTTGAGGTCCTCCAGCAGGAGCGTGTCGAGGATTTAGCCAACAGGGAACAAGAGGCAGACAGGGTGACTGCCATGCAACAAACCATTGACAACTTGACAGGCCAGCTCAATGTTGTCAATGCTGCTTTACAAGGCCTACTTCGAGGAGGCGGAAACCAATTTGGGGGTGGTGTGAACCTCGCCCCCATGGCACAAAAGCTGAAAATTCCTGAGCCAAAGCCATACAGTGGAGCTCGGAATGCCAAAGAAGTGGAAAATTTCATTTTCGACATCGAGCAATACTTCGATGCCGTGGGAAGCCTGGAAGAAGCTAAGAAGGTAGCAACTGCTGCCATGTATCTTCAGGGTGATGCCAAACTCTGGTGGCGGGTGAAGTACGAAGCCATCAAGGCAGGTGAAGATGCCCTCGACACATGGGCGGAACTGAAGGCAGCCATACGCCTACAGTTCTTCCCCGAAAATGTTGAGTACAATGCCAGGAGAAAGTTACGGGAGCTCCGCCAGACCAAATCAGTGCGAGATTACGTGCGGGAATTCTCCGCGCTCATGCTGAACATCCGTGACATGGGGGACAAAGACAAACTCTTCACCTTCCTGGAAGGGTTGAAACCTTATGCCCGGATGGAGTTGCAGAGACAAAGGGTAGACACGTTGCCTAAGGCAATCCAAGCAGCAGAGTGCCTTGGGGATTACCAAGTGGAAGCCCGGAAGGATAGGCCTCAACAGCCTGTCCGAGGAGGATACAAAGGGGGCCAACCAAACACTAGTGGCCCTAGCAGAAGTGGAAGAGACCGGAGTGCACCCAAATCCAAGACTCCCTCTTCCGGCAGTACTAGTGCTGCATCTAACAACAATGATCGGGGGAGGAAGCCCCCCTCAGGATGTCGCCATTGCGGCGGACCACATTGGAATAATGAATGTCCACATGCACAGATGAATGCCCATCAAGCTTTTGAGGATGGGACGGATGATGACGCCGATGATGCGGACCAGACCGAGCCAGTAGGTGCATTCAATGCAATTGTTGGCTCCATTTCTGAGCCCTTAGCGGGTACCAGTGCCGGTATCCGCAAGAAGAAGGACCCCTGTCCAATTGCCAGGAAAGGAAATAAGAAGGCGAATTTGAGGACTCCTCCTCATCAAGAGAGGACCCTAATGTTCGTTGACATGAAGGTAAATGGCAAGCCCATTCGGGCAATGATAGACACAGGTGCCACCCACAACTACTTAGCCTCGACTCAGGTGGAGCATCTTGGACTAGTCGTAGGAAAGGGCAAAGGTCGTGTGAAGGCTATCAACTCACCACCTCAACCAGTGGGTGGAATAGCCAAAGAAGTACCAGTGAAGCTTGGCCCTTATGAAGGAAAGTTCAACCTGCGCGTAGTGATCATAGATGACTTTGAGTTAATCGTGGGGATGGAATTCCTGAGACAGACCAATACCATGCCCGCACCGTATGCAGACATGCTGCTGATGATGGGGGCAAATGGGGCCAAGCCCTGCATTATTCCGTGCATTCCCATGAAGATGGCAGCCGAGAACATCTCGGCCTTGCAGTTGAAGAAGGGGGTAAAAAGACATGAACCCACATTCCTGGCTACCCTCTGCATGGAAGATATAGAACGCTCCTCGGGTCCCATTCCTGCACCCGTGAAGGAGTTACTTCTGGAATTTGAAGACATCATGCCACAAGACATGCCAAAGCGTCTTCCGCCTAGGCGAACTGTGGACCATGAGATTGAGTTGGTGCCGGGTGCGAAGCCACCTGCCCGAGCGCCATACAGAATGTCACAACCCGAACTCGCCGAGCTTCGGAGATAATTGACGGAAATGCTAGACACAGGGATCATTGTGCCCTCTAAGTCCCCATACGGGTCCCCTGTGCTATTCCAAAAGAAACATGATGGTAGTTTGCGACTCTGCGTGGATTACCGGGCTCTAAACAAAATCACCGTGAAAAACAAGTACCCTATTCCGCTAATGGCAGACTTGTTTGATAGACTGGGTAGTGCGACGGTATTCACCAAAATAGACCTGAAGACAGGTTATTGGCAAGTTCGGATTGCCGATGGTGATGAGCACAAGACGACCTGTTTGACAAGATATGGGTCGTACGACTTCCTGGTTATGCCCTTTGGCTTGACTAATGCGCCAGCCACATTTTGCACCTTGATGAACCAAGTCTTCCGAGAATACATTGATGAATTCGTTGTGTTTTATTTGGATGACATTGTGGTATATAGCCAGACACTAGAAGAACACCTGGAGCATTTGCGGAAGGTCCTAGCCCGATTGCGGGAGCACGAACTATATGCGAAGCTATCCAAGTGCTCCTTTGCTCAGAAACAAATTGACTTCCTCGGACATGTCATCGAGGAAGGGAGGATCAAGATGGACCAGCAGAAGATTCAGGCCATTACAGAATGGCCGCCTCCTAAGGATATACATGCCTTGAGGTCGTTCCTTGGCCTATGCAACTTCTATCGGCGGTTTGTGAAAAGTTACTCCCTCATTGCAGTGCCGCTGACAGAACTTCTCAAGAAGGCCACCCTGTGGGATTGGGGCCCCAAGCGGGCAAAGGCCTTCGACGCATTGAAGATGGCTATGTCCAGTAGCCCAGTCTTGGCCCTCCCTGACTTGGCCAAGCCATTCGAAGTGCAAACGGATGCCTCCGACTATGCACTTGGTGGAGTATTGCTACAAGGAGGGCATCCCGTAGCGTACGAGAGCCGGAAACTGAAGGATGCAGAGCGACGCTATGCCGCCCATGAGAAAGAATTATTGGCTGTCATTCATTGCTTACGCCTTTGGAGGCATTATCTACTGGGAGCCCCATTCGTGGTCAAGACAGACAATACAGCTGTTAGCCATTTCATGACCCAGCCAAAGCTGAATGGACGACAGGCTAGGTGGCAGGAACTCCTAGCGGAATTTCACTTCAACCTGGAGTACCGAAGTGGAAAGACCAATCATGTTGCTGATGCACTCAGTCGGAGAGCTGATCTAGCATCGATGTGTGTACTCGCCGCCCTAAAGGGAAGCGAAGTAACCACCACCATAAAAGACCAGATACAGGATCTACTCATCAAGGATCCTGCTGCACAGTATTTGGTTGATTTGGTAGGACAGGGCAAGACTCGCCAGTTCTACACCGAAGATGGGTTCCTGAAGGTGAAAGGGAACCGACTTTATGTTCCTAAAGGAGGAGATCTGCGACGGACTCTTCTTGCAGAATGCCACGATACTTTGTGGGCCGGTCATCCCGGCGAGGAACGCACCATGGCATTGCTTCGCCGTGCATATTATTGGCCTCAAATGGTCGATGACGTCGCTCAGTATGTGAAGACTTGTCTAGTATGCCAGAAAGATAAGTCAGACCGCTTGACGCAGGCAGGGCTCTTGGAACCACTAGCTGTACCAAAAAGACCTTGGGAAAGCGTTTCCCTGGACTTCATCACCGGATTGCCCAAGGTCGGAGATCTCACAACTATCTTGGTTGTGGTGGATCGGTTTTCCAAGTATGCTACCTTTATAGCAGCCCCACAATATATATTAGCAGAAGATACAGCTCGACTATTCTTCTCTCATGTCGTCAAGTATTGGGGCTTACCTAAAGACATTGTTAGTGATCGCGACTCACGCTTCACTAGCAATTTTTGGACCCAACTCTTTAAGTGCCTCGGGTCAAAATTGAGTCATAGCTCAAGTTTTCATCCGCAATCTGATGGCCAGACGGAGCGATTCAATGGCATGCTAGAGGAATATCTCCGGCACTTTGTGACCGGATCGCAGAAGAATTGGGTGAAGCTTCTGGATGCTGCTCAACTGTGTTTCAATTCACAAAAGAGCTCAAGTACCAACAAAAGCGCTTTTGAAATTGTTACCGGACAGCAACCGCTACTCCCACATACAGTGAACGCACCAAACATGTCAAAATCTCCTCGGGCTGCCAGCTTCTCAAAAGAATGGAAGCAAAATTTGGAGATAGTGCGGAGCTATCTTGTCAAAGCCCAAAAGCGGATGAAGAGGCATGCTGATCAGAATCGCCGCTTTGTGGAATACCAGGTGGGAGACAAAGTGATGGTCAAAATCCCAAAGAGGTACTTGTTTGCAGGGGTCCATGACCCTCGCCTACTGCAAAAATATATTGGACCCTTGTCCATTGAAAGGCGCATTGGGAAAGTTGCATACCGGGTGGATACCCCAGCTTGGTGGAAAATCCATCCTGTTTTCCATGTCAGTCTCCTGAAACCTTTTCGGGAAGATGTGGAAGATACTTCACGAAGCCAACTCACAATACCAAGTATTCGAGGCCCCAATTCAACCGGAAAAAGGCGTGCTGAAGCTATTCTTGATGATCGAGTGATTCACGCCTCAAGAAAAGATCACCAGGATTTCTTGGTGAAATGGCAGGGATGTGATGCAGAGGAGAATACTTGGGAGAGGGGAACAAACCTCAAAGCCTACAAGAGCCTGATTGATGATTACCTTGCAAGGAAGGCGCCGAGGACGTCGCCAACTCAGGTGGGGGAGAATGTCATGGGCGGCTTTCCAGCCATGCCCCATGATCCCTTGGACGCGCCCCGTGGCGTCCTGGCCAGCCTCCCAACGCCCGTCGCCACGGTCGGCCCCGTGGTCTCGACAGCTCCAAGTGACAAGTGCGCATGTGCCTCTGTCGCCCCACCGATAGCTATCGCCAGCGCCCAGCCACAGGCAAAAGCCAACAGCGCCGCGCGCGCAGACAATGCCGCGCGCGCAGACCCTGATGCTAAAGACAAAGTTGCTGCCAACGGACTTGCTGCTGCTTTGTAGAAGACTAAGTCCTTTTCATTATAAATATAGAGTAGTTTTGCTGCATTTTCTTTAAGTGTGATTTTCCAGCTTTCATAGGTCTAGTCATGTAACTTTGGTTTATTTTTTTTAAGCATTATTAAGGGGGACCAAGCAATCAAAACTTTCAAGCAAGCAAACAATTCTCTGTACTGGTGTCTCTCCCCCCCGACACCGTCTTGTTTTCTGTAATAGCTTTCATTCAATGCAATCAAGCTTTCTTTCATTCTCAATTCTCTTTTCTGCTCTCTTCCAATTGCTCATGACATTGGTTTTCCCGTACGGCACTGACAATCTAGTCTAGCGTACGGAGGGGACCTCAGTTGGCGGACAGCAACCGTACTGACATCGGTTGCCTAGCCTTACGTCGCCCTTCCAAGGAACTTCAGGAAGGCGCCGCGTAACAGTACCCATGTCGTAGTGTCGTTGTTGGCAGTGCAAGTTAGCACACCTGAATGTTAGTTGATAGTTTGGCACGATTGTTGGATGTATTATTTGTTTGCCTGAGTCCTGCTGCCGTGCTTTCTCAATATCACTCTCAATTGGACTATTAAAAGAAGATGTTATATGCCAATTAGAACTGCCTAAGTCTATTTTAGTTGGAAAATAATAAGGAGGATAAGTATATGTCGCGTACTGCCATGGACTTAAATTGATATTATCTTGTATGTTATTGTGTTTCAATTGTGATACCGAGCTGAATTTGGAAGTCAACTTGAGGTTTGTAAGTGTTATGCCCTGTCTCGACTTTCTTATGAAATCATCATCCTTTTATAATAATTTCTCTTCTTTATTGTTTCAGAATCCATCAAGTTTGCTGCTGCTAATGGGCATAAGATGGCCAAGGGTTTTAACGCCGAAGCAGCTCTCACAGATAATACAGAGCCAGAAGAATCCACTAAAAGCGCTTCAAGTCTTTGACGAAGCAAAATTCAAGTATCCAACTTACCATCATAATGGTCCTGTCTATGGCACTATGATTAATATTTTAGGCAGATCAGGTAGAACAGCTGAAATGAAGAGAGTAATTAATCAGATGAAAGATGACTCATGTGAGTGTCATGACTCAATATTTGTGAGTGCCATTAGAAGTTATGCACAAGCTGGATTAACAAATGAAGCCATGTCTCTTTTTAAGTCTCTTCCGGAGTTCAATTGTATAGATTGGACAAGATCTTTGAATACGCTTTTGGAGATATTGGTAGAAGAATCTAAGCTAGAATCAGTTTGTCAGTTATTCCTTGAGAACTCTTATAGATGGGAAGTGAAGTCTCGGGCCTATTTCTTAAATTTGTTGATGAATGTTCTTTGTAGAATGAAACGGTCAGATCTTGCATTGCATATTTTCCAAGAGATGAGTTACCAGAACTGCTATCCAAACAAAGAGAGTTATAGGATCTTGATGAGGGGTCTGTGTGAAGAAAAGCGGCTCAATGAGGCTACTCATCTGTTGTACTCAATGTTCTGGAGGATATCTCAGAAGGGTAGTGGTGAAGATGTTGTTGTATATCGGACTCTATTGGAAGCATTATGTGACAATGAAGAAGGGGAGGAAGCCATTAATATTCTCGGCAAGGTACTGCGGAAAGGACTTAAAGCTCCGAAAAGATGCTACAAGCAGATTGATCATTTTCGATGCCAAAATGGTGCTGATACAGAAGATATGAAAGTATTGATTAATGAAGCTCTGATAAGAGGCATAGTTCCCAGTTCAGATAGCTACAGTGCAATGGCTGTTGACTTCTACGCTGAAGGAAAGATTGATGAAGGTAACAAGGTTCTGACGGAAATGCATCACAGA
Organism: Nicotiana tabacum; assembly: GCF_000715075.1. Lineage (NCBI taxonomy): Eukaryota > Viridiplantae > Streptophyta > Magnoliopsida > Solanales > Solanaceae > Nicotiana > Nicotiana tabacum. The sequence continues at coordinate 126,573,500 of NC_134088.1, read as the reverse complement.
GGCTTCAAACCATCGGTGGGGATTTATGAAGCTAAGGTAGCTGCATTGTGTAGTGATGGTCAGGTTGATGAAGCAGTTGCGGTCATTGATTCTGAGATGATGCGGAAAAACTGTGTTCCAAATATTCAGTTGTATAATGGTGTTATAAAAGGCCTATGCCATGAAAGAAAATCTACTTCAGCTGTTAAGTATTTGGAAAGGATGTCTAGGCAAGTAGGATGCGCGCCAAACTATGAGACTTATGAAACTTTGGTAGATGGGTTTTGTAAAGATGGTAAATATGTTGAAGCAAGTAAGATATTGGAGCAAATGTCAAGCAATTCCTTAGTGGGTGCCAATAACACAAACCTAAAGCGATAATATTATGTTGCTATATAAAAACCAGAGCTCCCTACTCAATATGCAAGTCAAGTTTAAGTTCTTTTCATTCTTTCTCCAAGTATTGTTGGCTGCATAAGCAAAATGACAAGCATAGGGAAGCTGGGGCAATGGCCTTTACTTGTAACTGCTTTGGCAATTTGCTTTATAGCCAGCACTGTTGTTGCTGATTACTCTTATGGGTATGCTTCTCCCTCACCTTCTTATAACTCTAAGAAGTATTACAAATCACCATCTCCACCCAAGTACCTAGTACCTACTCCTTACTATAAGTCACCTGCTATTGCAAAGCACTACTACAAGTCACCAGCTCCCGCAAAATACTACAAGTCGCCGGCTCCCGCAAAATACTACAAGTCGCCAGCTCCTTCGAAGAACTACTACAAGTCGCCATCACCTGCAAAGTACTACAAAGCGCCAGCTCCCGCAAAATACTACAAGTCGCCAGCTCCTTCAAAGAACTACTACAAGCCGCCATCACCAGCAAAGTACTACAAATTGCCTGCTCCCTCTAAATATTATAAGTCACCGCCGCCACCAAAATATTACAAGTCCCCAGTTTACTACAAATCTCCACCACCACCAACTTATTATGAGAAATCACCTTCGTATTACAAGTCACCTCCTCCAACATACTATGAGCAATCACCTAAGTCACCTCTACCCCCACCAAAATACTACGAGCAATCACAATCTTCTTACAAATCTCCTCCACCTCCACCAAAATACTATGAGCAACCATCGTCATACAACTCTCCACCACCACCACCAAAATACTATGAGCAATCACTAATCAATTATAAGTCTCCACCTCCACCGTACTACAAAGAATCTACACCTTCCTACAAATCTCCTCCACCTCCACCAAAATACTACGAGCAATCACCTATAACTTACAACTTACCATCTCTTCCAAAGACTTATGAAAAATCGCCATCATACTTCTCACCTCCACCACCAACGAACTACTATAAGCAAACTCCCGTCTATGCCTCACCTCCACCACCTGCAAAATACGAGCATGCCACCTATGTTTCACCTCCCCCAGCAACCTACTACTAATATTAATCAAACCATTCACTTCAATCAATTTTCACCATTTCTTTGATTTTTAGATCCTTTTCATCCTCCTATTTGGAGGATTTCTATTTTCTCTCCCAAAATCTTATGCGTGCTTCCCCAAAGGGTCGGCTTCTGTTGCTGTGTGCTCATTTTAATTTATAATTTGCATTATTTGATATTCAAGATCCTCGAGATCTCAAACAGTAGTTTGGCTCATTGTATCAATTAAGCTCCTTTCGGTGTAATCTCTTGAGAATTTTATTTTAATTGGTTGATAGTATCTTCTTCTTTATTACTACTATAGTTTGTTCTAATCGGGCTATTCTTTTCTCGGTCTATAAGTATATCTCCTGCTCTTCTGTTCGATCCAAACTCTTGTTGAGGAGCGACCACTGCAGAGTTTCGTATTTATTTTTCATAAACCTACTCTAGTAATATAAAAACATACATTACATATTATGTGCGAGAGCGAAACTAGCTTGAACGAGATGGGTTCAATTGAAATTCATTCATTAAAAAATATGTTGTGTAAATAAGGCAAAAACTATTTTTTTTAGTTACATATTAGTTGTTGAATTCCCTTGACATAATGAAAAGTTCTAACTAATTAAGTGGCAAGGGGGAGTTCAAAAATTTCTTTAGATTACATGTCTAAATTTCAGGTATAACATTTTTGAATCGCCTTATATAAATTCCTAACTTTGCAACTAATTACACGAGCAATGCATTTAAGAATTTCATGAACACTTTTTGCAGCATGAACCCATGCATCAGTCTTGAGCTTTCTAATGTTGAGTCCTCCGATTTCGTCTTGCAGGGGAAGGGTAATCATCAATATATCAGAATGACGTCGTACCCCGACTGAAGGTCAGGGTTGGGACATTTTTGATAGTAGTTGAGATTTATAACGTAGAGTCCAGTGCTTCTTCCCTGAAAACAATTGTTATAGCTTGTTTTGAGTGCATAAATATGCAGTATCCTTCCTTTATATAGAGTTAAAACTTCTATACATGGACGGTGTAATATAATTTTTGCACTATCGGGTAAGTTAAAAGATAATGTACAGGTGCATAAGTCAAATTTCATGAACTGAAGAAGTTAAGTATCGGCCTAATCAAATTAATTTCAATACTTACTCAATGAGCGTGTTTAATCTTCCCCCTCACGAATTGACCTCTGCCCCCAGACGGAGCACCTCTGAACTCTCCAGAGTACCTGAACCGCTTATCTCTCATAATCTGCTCTCGGCTCCGCTGACGCACACCCTCAATCCTCCGGGCTATATCCACAACTCGCTCATAAGAAGTACCCATCTCAACCTCTCGAGCCATAGTGGCCTGAATACCAATATGTAAACCGGCTACAAACCTCCGCACTATCTCCGCCTCAGTAGGGAGTATCATAAGTGCATGGCGAGATAATTCATAAAACCTCGCCTCATAATCAGTCACTGACATCTGACCCTGCTGGAGCTGCTCAAACTGAAACCGCAACTCTTCCCTCTGGGAGGGTAGAATATACCTATCCAGGAAGATATGGGTGAACCTGTCCCAAGTCATGGGAGGAGAATCTACTGGTCTACCAAGAACATAAGACTGCCACTATCTACGGGCTCTGCCCTCTAGTTGAAAAGTAGTGAAGTCAACCCCATGAGATTCCAATATCCTCATGTTGTGCAGTCTGTCCCTGCAATGATCAATGAAGTCCTGTGGATCCTCATGTCGCTCACGCCCGAAGACAGGGGGATGTAATCTAGTCCATCGGTCCAATAATTTCTGAGGATCGGCGGCTACAGCTGGCCTAGGCTCAGGTGTAGCTACTGCCACTGGCTGGACTTCACCCATGGGTAGTGCACCCTGGGTCTGATATACAACAGCTGCCTATCCATCAGCCTGCGCGGTAGGGGTCTGTGCTCCGCCGCCCGCTTGAGATGTGGTTGGGTCTGCCAGAAATAAACCAGTCTGAGTCATATTGTCCATGAACCGCAGCATACGACCCATGACATCCTGAAATCCCGGTGCAGATGTGAAATTCACCGGAGTTGGCTCTGCCACAGGCACCTCATCTTGTTCCTCAACAATGTGGTTCTCTGCTGGACCCACTGGCGGCATAACTGGAATAGTCCTGGGACGTCCTCGCCCTCTACCACGGGATGGAGCCCTCCCTCGGCCTCTAGAAACTGGGGGAGTAGCTCTTCCCTGGCCTGGAACCTCATTCGAGCGCGTTCTCTCCATCTGAGAGAGAATAAAATAATGATGTTTAGTACTACATTAATTGCACGATAGAATATGAAGAAAGGTAGTTTCCTAACACCCAAGAGCCTCTCGAAATAAGTACAGACGTCTCCGTACCGATCCGCAAGACTCTATTAGGTCTGCTCATAACTTGTGAGACCTATTTGAACCTAGTACTCTGATACCATGTTGTCATGACCAAATTTTACCTATAGGTCGTGATGGCGCCCAACACTACAGCTAGGCAAGCCAAGTTAATAAATTAAGCATATATTGACAAAATTTAAAACCAAAAATAATAATAAAACACAAATTCTACCAATGTGTGTGCCAAGACCTGGTGTCACAAGTGTATGAGCATCTAGTAGATTATACAAAACCTCAAATACTGTCTGAAATAAAATAGACAGAATAGTAAAAAAACAATACAAGGAGAGACACTAGTAGCTGCAGAACGGCTCAGAAAGGTAGCTCACCACTATGCCCCTGGATAGCGTGGGTGTAAGACGATAGGTCCCCACTAGTACTTGCCTCAGGTCCTAGACAAAAAGTGTAGTATGAGTACGTAAACAATGTGTACCCAGTAAGTATCAAGCCTAATCTCGAAGTGGTAGAGACGAGATGGCCGACTTTGATACTCACTATGGGTCAACAATAATAATTGAAATACAATTAGGATATTTAAATCAGCATGATTTACAGAATTTAAAATAATTTATTTAATCAGCGGAAATAATCAAATTCCTTCAAATGCAACAATTCTCAATATATTAATTAAATTCCTTCAATTCAAATAATTTCCAATTTATCAATTAAATATCATTTACAGGAATAACAATTAATTCTTTAACAAGCAAGAATAATAATTCATTAAATTCCAAGGATTTTTCAATTTATCAATTAGCTTCGCAAGCTGAAATAAACTATTAAAGTATCGTGTAATTATTATTATTAAGCATGATTTCTGTCGAGGACGTACGGCCCGATCCAGAGTGTCGTGTACACTGTCGAGGGACGTGCGGCGCGATCCATAGATGCATCTATCCTGTCGAGGCATTCGGCCCGCTCCACAAGAAAGGAGGACATTTTTTATGTACCTCAGGAAGGAGAGTATATTTATCATAAGATAAGTTCGGGAGGAGAACAATTTTTTTAACAATTAATTTATTTAAACAGAAAATCAAGCATATGAGATTTCCATCCTTCAATAACTTTATCTAACAATTCACAATATAGTCATATATATCAATTAATACTAATTAAACAAGAATTACAATTTATACAAGTAATTCATACTTTGAGTCCTAAACTACCCGGACTTTAGCATTTATAGTAGCTACGCACGGACTCTCGTCACCTCGTGCGTACGTATCCCCCGCAATTAGCAACATTTATTCAATTTAATCCCTATGAGATAATTTTCCTCTCACAAGATTAGACAAGAGACTTACCTCGTCTCAAAGTCCACTTTCCGATTATCGCGTCGCGTAAAATTCTCGATTCAATGCCGAAAACTCCGAAACTATCCAAAAGTTATATAAAATAATTAATATATGTTCAATAATTCGAAATTATCTATTAAATAAATTACCCTATCCAAAATGGTAAAATTTCTAAAATTCACCTCGGGCTCACGTGCCCGGATTCTGAAAATTTTCGGATGAAAATGTTACCTTTCAATTACTAGTTATAGTCTACCTATAATCTATGTATTTAACTCAAGGAGTGTGGAATTAACTTACCTTTCAATTGCTAGTTGAAATCTCCTCTCAAAAAGCTCCAAAATCGCCCAAGAATGGAAGAAAATAGGCTCAAAATGACTGAGCCCCGATTTCTTTAACACATTCTGCCCAACAGTGATTTTCGCACCTGCAGACAGTTTACCGCACCTGCGGAAAAGCCTCGCAGGTGCGAGCTTAGCTTGACCGCCCAGTTTTCGCATCTGTGCTCTTTTTCTCGCACTTGCGCGTTCGCCGGTGCGCCCGAGATTCCGCACCTACGATGGCAGGCCTCCCTTCCTTTTTGGCTTCTGCACATAAACCTCGCATCTGCGAGAATCGCACCTGTGGCTGTCCAAGCGCAGGTGCGAACGCACCAGAAGCAGAAGGCTTCAACTCTTTTTTAAGATTTTTCCAAAATTGATCTGAGCCTCGTCCGGTTAACACTCGGGGCCCCCCGAACCCCGCCCGAACATACCAACAGGTTCGAAATCATAAAACGGACTCGCTCGAACTCTCGGAATGCGTAAAACAACATCAAATCTAAGAATCATACCCTAAACCAAATTGATTCAAACTTAAGAATTTCAAGTTCTTCAATTTACTTCCAATGCGCCGAAATATATTTAAACTACTCGGAATGACACGAAAATTAGCGTGCAAGTCTTAAATCACTATACGAAACTATTCCCAAACTCAGAATTCCAAACGGATTTTAATTACTCAAAATCCTACTCCAAACCAAATTTAAAGAATTTTAAACCTTCAAATAGTTGATTTTTACTATTAAGCGTCAAAATGCTCCCGGGTTATCCAAAACCCGATTCAGACATACGCCCAAGTCCAAAATTATCATACGAACCTATTGGAACCGTCAAATTCCGATTCCGGGGTCGTTTTCTCAAAATGTTGACCGATGTCAAACTTGGCCTTTTAAGGCTAACTTAAGGAACCAAGTGTTCCGATTTCAACCCAAACGCATCCAAATCCCGAACCAACCATCCCCTCAAGTCATAAATTAATATAAGCATGTTCGGGGAGTTTTATTTTAGGGAACCGGTTTCTAAACGTTAAAATGATCGGTTGGGTCATTACAGTTGTTTTTGGCTTGATATGTGAGAAGTCTCAATCAACCCTTCTTGTATCTTCTCTCTTATGAAGTGGTAATCTATTTATATGTATTTTGTTCTCTCATGATACATAGGATTTGCTGCAATTTGTAATCCAGCTTTGTTTTCACAAAACAGCTTCATTGGCAACTGTACATCCATTCTTAACTCTTTCAGCAAGCCATTGAGCCAAACCAGCTCTGCCACTGTGTGTGCCATGCTTCTATATTCTGCTTCTGCAGAACTTCTAAAGAAAGTACTCTGTTTCTTAGCTTTCCAAGAGATCAATGAATCTCCTAGCATGATACAGTAGTCAGTCACAAATTTCTTTGACATGGGACAAGATGCCCAATCAGAGTCACAATAAGCTTCACTGTTGTGTCCCTTTGCTTGACATGAGAATTCCTAGACCATGGCTGTCTTTTTATGTATCTAACTACATGTAGAGTTGCCTCATAATGAGATCTCTTGGGTGCATGCATGAACTGACTTAGGTATTGAACTGCATAAGAAATGTCTGGTCTGCTTATTGTGAGGTACAAAAGTTTTCCAATTAACTTTTGGAAACTCCCCCCGTCTTTCAGTGCTTCATCAGAGGTTCCAACATTGATACTTTTATCAAATTCTGTACTTGTAAGCTTTATATTCTGCTCCATAGGTGTATCTTTAGGCTTTGAGCCTGCTAGTCCCACATCTGAGATCATTTCCAATGCATATTTCTTTTGTGACATCAGTTTTCCCTCTTTAGACCTTGCAAATTCTATCCCTAGGAAGTACCGCAACTCCCCTAGGTCTTTTAACTTGAACTTCTGGTGTAATATAACCTTTACATTCTGAATCTCATCTAGATCATTCCCTATTACAAGTAAGTCATCTATATATACCAGCACAAGCATAAACTTGTTTTTGTCAGCGTTGGTAAACAATGAATAATCATGTTTGCTTTGTGCAAAATCAGAATCTAAGAGAGCTTGAGTTAGTTTTAAATTCATTTGCCTAGATGCTTGTTTTAAACCATATAGGAATTTTAGTAGCCTACATACTCTATGCTCCCCCTTGCTACTAAAGCCTTGGGTCGGGGACATGTACACCTCTTTCTCATGGTCACTATTAAGGAAGGAATTATGAACATCCATTTGGAAAACATGCCAGCCCTTAAGTGTTGCAGTAGTAACTACAGTCCTTATAGTAGTGAGCTTGGCCACAAAGGAGAAGGTGTCATGGAAATCCAGACCTTCTTGTTGTGTGTAGCCTTTAACAACTAGTCTAGCTTTGAATCTCTCTACTGAACCATCTGCATTATACTTAATATTATACACCCATTTGCAACCAATGGGAACCTTACCAGCAGGTAGATCCACTACTTCCCATGTGTGGTTTTGCTCTAATGCCTCAATTTCCAATTGCATGGCTTTAATCCACTTAGCATCTTTACTAGTTTGGGAGAAAGAAGAGGGTTCAGTGTCTGAAGAAAAAGAAGCAAGGAATGGCTGAAAGTGTGAAGGTAGATGGGAGTAGGAAACAAATTGTTGAATGTGATAGGAAGAGGAAGAAGAAGTGGTAGTTAAGAGGAGATGTACATAATCAGTTAACCAAATAGAAGGTCTGGTTACCCTTCCTGATCTTCTAGGTTGATCAGGAGTGGTAGTTACAGGAGTAACAGAGGTAAGAGAAGGGGTAAGAGAGGTTGGCATATGTTCAGAGGAGATAACAGGTGATGATTACTCAGGGGAGATAGGTGTAGACTCAATTAAAGAAGTTGAATCAAAGGAAGGTTCAGGTATAGGATTAAGAAGGGGCTTAGGATGAAAAGGAGCAGGAGAGGATGCATTGGAAGGAAGGAAATGAGATCTGAGGAATTTAAAAGGAAAGATGTGTTCTTTGAACACAACATCCCTGTTGAAAAAGAATTTCCAAGGCTCACTACCCGACCCGAGCGAACCAAATCATGTGATGCACCCAAATCATATGCATGAAAACCAATTTAACTGCGGAAGCTCCTTGAAAATCATATATATTTTCAAGTTAAGTGATAAAATATTTTCCAATTCAAAATCACACATGACATCTTTCATGATAATAACAATGAGACTAAGTAAAATAAATATACTTTCATGTATGTCATGTACAACCTCATTACTACAACCTTTCACAACTATATATGGAGCCTCTATACCATAGAATAGAATTAAACACTTGGGTTAATACCCGACTAGCGTAATTTAAGAAAATAACATGATAGCTACCACGAAATAGGAGTGGTGCCTCACCATATAACTCAGGAAGAGAGTCATCCTAGCCCTGGCCGCATGTTACGTATCATACCTCATCCTGAAACATGTAAAGTAAGTGCGACCCTAGAGGGGGGCCCTAAGGGCTGAGTACACTACAACGGTACTCAATAAGTGTCATAGACTCTCTCTAACTTAAGTTCTTGGGACAAACTTTATAAAAATAATGCACCAATATTTGATATAAAACGATAGGAAATTTTATCAATTCACGACCCTTGTCATTTTAAATAACAACCAAGTGAAATATAACCCACAATATAAACTTTTAAAACATTTACATCAATCCAAGATTTTGGATAAAATCATACAAAATCATTTTGTTTGCTTTAAGTCATTGAAATCACTTTCGGCTCCTTAGGCCTAAACATAAGAAAATCATCCTTGCCTTTCACTCGGAGTATTATACCATCACCGACATAAGAAGGTCAACTAGGTTATGAACCTAGCGGCAAGATTATATACCCTACTTGCTCAGGTCTTCTCATCATAGTACCGTACGAATCAACTCAGTCATGCTAATAATAGCACAAAATAGTACCCTCTCGAGGGAGAGCACTCTGTCGTAGTCTATACCACAAAGTAGCCATCTACGCCTACACCGACATGTGTAGTTTCATGACAACGAACACGATATATCTGAAGTCAATCTCGGTGAACACAAGTAACTCCTAAAACATTTGATACTTCAAAAATAGATTCATAGCATAGTAGCCTCAAAGGATCTGTTTTTATCAAATCATAGCATTTATAGAAAATCTAAATCATTTGAACAAAATTTAAATAAATAACCTTTTACATGCTAAAGCTTTTTGCAATTTAACATCAATCTTTAAAAGATACCACAAGTGTTATTCAGCTCGTCAATTTACAAAAGAAATACTTTTCATAAAAACTTGTCTTTAGCACTCAAATATGTATACTCTTGTCAATACGTAAGTTTTGATAAAAACTTATAACATTTACCTTGAGTGTTATTTTGCCAACAAAATTTAAAATAAAATTTTATAAAGGAGCATAACACTACATATGCAACATAATATTTTAATACATGGAGACATCCGTACTTGTTCGTCCCCACAAGTACAAAAACACATTTGCAAACAGCTTAAGTATTAACTCGAAACATGCTTTTAGAGAAAGTCCCTCAAGAAGACTAAGTTTTAATCAACTTACCTCGATTTCGCTTTATTAACAGTCAACAACTTTCAATCCTTCTCCATCATTCCGATGTTGATTAAAATGATCAACATCACCAACAAGTCGATATCTACAATTAGATATTCTAATTACATCAAAATATGACCTAAGATATTGATCAACATCCATATATGGCTCATAAGTTGGCTACAAGCCTCCAACAACTCAAATCGCCAAATAGTTTTACATGCTAGACCATTCAACTTCATTCTTATATTTTAATACCCATTCGAAGTTATTAATGATACTACATCAATTGTCTATTTCCACCAAGATACTATTCATCGTCTTCCATAATCAGCACTTGCAAAATATACAATTCGGGTGATTACTTATTTGATCACTTCCATCTTTTGCTAACAAATAATTCCATAGGTTCATTGTATTCATAAATTTCATTGCCAAGATTATCATTCATTTTCTCTCTTATTTTCGCAAAAGTACTATTCATGCCATAAACTAGAGTTTTATAATCCAATTTTTCAACCATTAAAACTTGTAACAAATGCTGCAAATACTTCTGGAGTTACCTCTAGTAGATCAATCTTGAAAAATTACAACTTTGGTAATTTTTGTGTTCTTGAGGATTTGATGACGAAATGTAGTATTTGAATGTAAGAATGATGTTGGAACTCATGTATATTGAGTAAGAATCAACCCAAAACATCATTAACAACTTTTCTTAGTTGATTGGACTTGAATTGAGCTCAAAATCGTCTCCTCACCTCAAGAACCCTAACCCCCAATACACAAAATACTCTCTTTCCCCGATTTTGTATTTATAAGCCCAGATTTTTGGGTTTCGGATGCGGCCCTGGATGCTTCGCATCCGCACTTCGCTCCTCTTGGAAGCTCGGATGCGGACTCGGATGCTATGGCAGTACTTCACTGCCAGCCTTCGATAATTTGATTATAACTTCTTGTAGGAATGTCCAAATGGCAAACGGTTTGAAAAGTTAGAAACTAGACTCGAAGACCTTTCATTTGATATATATATATATATATATATATATATATATATATATATATATATATATATATATGCTCATCGAAAGTTAGTTCATGTGCGTACTCATTTGGAACTTTAATCTATCATGTAATTTCCAACTTGACTTGGACTTAGGGCTATCCTTAGACCCCACATCACTTATAATATGCCTAGTACACTTATTATCATATTCAATTGATATCCTATCATATTAATAGTCCTTGTCTGCACATAAAATAATATAATTAACACACATCAACTTTCTTAATAGCGCTTAAGTACTTCGAAATCTTTCGGGGTGCTACAGTCATAGAGTTTGTAACCCTTTTGATTTAAGAAATAACCAATGAAGATAGCAGGCCAAGACTTGGCAGAGAACTTATCACTATAGTTAGTTCATGTGCGTACTCATTTGGAACTTTAATCTATCATGTAATTTCCAACTTGACTTGGACTTAGGGCTATCCTTAGACCCCACATCACTTATAATATGCCTAGTACACTTATTATCATATTCAATTGATATCTATCATATTAATAGTCCTTGTCTGCACATAAAATAATATAATTAACACACATCAACTTTCTTAATAGCGCTTAAGTACTTCGAAATCTTTCGGGGTGCTACAGTCATAGAGTTTGTAACCCTTTTGATTTAAGAAATAACCAATGAAGATAGCAGGCCAAGACTTGGCAGAGAACTTATCACTATAGTGGGGTCTTGTGGCATAACACAAACATCCTAAAGTTCTCATATGATGTAGGCTAGGAGAATGACCATGGAACAACTCATAAGGAGTCTTTCCATTCAAAACACTACTAGGTAATCTGTTAATCATGTAGGTGGCTGCAAGAATACACCAACCCCAGTATTTTAAAGGAATGTGGGCTTAAAATCTCAAGGCTCTACTAACTTCAAGAAGGTATCTATGTTTTCTTTCCACTACCCCATTCTATTGAGGGGTGTGGACACAACTACTTTGATGTATAATTCTATTGGATTTAAAATTAGTTGAACAAATTGTATTAATGAATTCATAACCATTGTCGGATCTAAAGGTCTTAACACTAGAAGAAAATTGGTTTTCAATTAGTTGAAGGAAATCATTTAGAACAACAAATACATCACTTTTGACTCTTAACAAGAAGGTCCAAGTCATTCTAGAGTAATCATCAACAAGTGTACAAAAGTATCTGAAGCCACAATGAGTACATAATCTATATGGACCCCATACATACATATGCACCAATTCAAATGCAGAAGTAGACTTAGAAGTATCAATAGAAAATGGCAACCTAGTTTGTATAGCTAAAGGACAAATTGAACAACTACATTCATTTGACTTTGACAAGTGATTTCTAATTGCAGGAATTTTCAGTAGAATAGTTTGAGGTGCATGACCAAGTCTTTGATGCTACAAAATATTTGAGTTATTCTGGAGAGAAGAGGATAAACACTTAGAGGCAGGAGCAGCAGCAGGTGTGCAAGGATTGAGAATGTACATCCCATTCTTTTCATTACCAGTCCCCTTCACCTTGCTACTGAAGAGGTCCTGAAACAAGCAGAAATGAGGATAAAAAGCTACCAAACACTTTAAATCCTTAGTGTATTTGGAGACAGACAACAAGTTATATTTAAACTGTGGAACATATAATATATTGTGTAAGACTTATGAATTGGGCAGAGAACAAGACCCTGAATGAGTAATCTTAGTACTATCCCCATTAGGTAAGTGCACAGAGCTAGAATTAAAATTAGAATTAGAATTAGAATTAGAAGGTTTAGGTTGTGAGTGAGAAAACATATGCAAGGAGGAAGCCATATGATTTGAGGCTCCAGAATCAATTATCCAATAACCATAGTTAGTAACAGATTTATCTGCCATGTTAGCTGTCTCATTTGCAGTTGACTCTGCCATATTTGCCATCTCTATTGCAGTTGATCCTTTTTTTTTGTCCAGCAACATAAGTATCTGTTGATATTACTCATGAGTAAAAATAGGTGTAGATATTGGACCTCCTGTATGTCCAGTGTTTGTTGTTCCAGTAATATACATTTTCTCTTGTGCCTTCACATTTGCATTATGTGCCACTGCTGGAGCACCATTGTAACCTCCTCTTCTCCTATTGTTGTTATTGAACTTAGGCCCTATTGGATAACCAATCAGCTTGTAGTAATTTTCTTTTGTGTGTCCCTTCATGTGGCAATAGTCACACTGCAGGTTCCCATTACTCCTAGGCCTTGCATTGGGGGTGTTGATCGATATCGGAGCACTGGATTCTCCATCCATAGGTGCACTCCCTAGAATTCTACTTTGTACTCCTAAGTTGCTATTCAATCTCTGGCTTTCTTCATGGATCAACATCAAATAAGCTTGATCAATTGTAGGCGTAGAATTCATCATCAAGATTTGTCTTCTTTGTGGAGCATATGTGTCATTCAGTCCCATTAGAAACTTAATCAATTTTTATTCGCGTAAAAACTAAATAAATTCTCTAGATTTTACACAATCGCACCCAGGAAATGGTATAATTGACTGAAACTCTGCCCAGAGATCATTTAACTTTTACTAATAGATTGAGACACTCGATATTCCTTGAGTCAAACTGCTAATCTCTATGTTCATGTGATACACCTTAGTCGTGTTTACTTTGTTAAACCTTTCTCTAAATGCTTCCCAAACCTTTTGTGCATTCGAGGAGTAAACAATTCCTTTCCTAAATGCATACGCCACTGAACTCATGATCCATGACTATACAATGGCATTACATCGATCCTACTGGTGCGACCTGAACAAATCTGCTCCATACTTCTCCCTAGTATAGGTTCCGTCAATAAAACCTATTTTGTTCTTCACCAAACGTGACATTTTCATAGAGCGACTCCATTCCGAGTAGTTTTCTGTTCCGACCAACAATTGAGGAATCAACACAATCCCCAGCGTGTCTGAGGGATGAACAAATAACGTGTCATTGCAATCGAGCAATTGAGCGCTTGCATGTGAAGTTCCGACTCCAATTTGGGGAGAATCACTCGTCATCGTTGTTGAATTCGTCATTAGTCAGAAATTAGGGTTAGGATAAAAATCAGAGAAGAGAGAACTTGACTTGGTGAGATTGAGAGTAACTAAAAGCTTTAGATTACCGATCGTACTCGACCTACTCTGATACCATGTCAAAACTAACCTAGATCTGCCATGGAAATGGAGGCATGTTCTAGTGAGAAGAAGAGAGGAAATGAGAGTAAGAGACAAAAGATCATAGAGAGAGAAATTGTAATATGTATTTCTTTTCTTATATGTACAGTGTACAAATTGTGTCTAATATATACAAAGTTGTCCTAACTAGCTAACTAATAGCTGCATCTAGAAGAGTATATGTTAAATAATACAATGTATAAAATGCCTCAACTACATTTTATATCTCTACACCAATAACACTAGTAAGGCTTGGATGCAAAAATATTACTTCCCATCATGACTTTTGCTAAAGAAGTGGCTAATATTACTAAAGAAATGGCTAATATTTGAAGTGCATCACCAATGTTAATTACCAAAAGCTCCTTTAATCATAGTGACGTGAACCCACGCATCAATCTCGAGCTTTCTAACGTAGAGTCCTCGGATTTCGTCTTGCAGGAGAAGGGTAGTCGTCAATATATCAGGAATGATGTCGTACCCGACTAAAAGGTCAGGGTTTGGATATTTTGGATAGTAGTTGAGATTTATGCTCTTTGAAGACACTATAAGGGATTCTTTCTCCCCAACAATGGATTCAACATCTAACCTCTCACACTTCTTCATATTCTCCAATGTGTCTTCCCTGAAATCAAATGTTATATTTTATTCAATGTAAGTCAAATGTGTCATTTTCTATCATATAGTGTCATATTTGTGTACAAGTTAGCTAAAGTATAAAATGTGATAGTAGATTAGTTATATTTTTATCGGACTAATGCATATACATAAAATCTGACTTGTTATTACCTTATAACTAATTTAGTGTGTAAATATTTTTTTTAATAGCAAGAAAAAAATTAATTTTAAAAAAAGAAAGAGTGTAATAACCTGCATGAAGGAGACCAAAATACAGTAGCACCATCATCAGAATCATAAAAAAAACTAAGGTAATATTTCCATACCAAAATATTCTCAGCTTCAGGATTGAAGCTTGTTCGTATCTGACAATGTCGTACTTAACTGAGGGCCTATAACCAGGGGCGGCTCAAGAAGATTGAGGGCCTAAAGCCAAACTATAATGAGATGCCTTAAATTTTTCTTTAATTTTTTTTTTATCATTCTAGCTTTTTTCCGTTGGTTGATTATCGAAATCACCTCTTGAAAAATAAAGGTCCTTGGGTCCAGACCCACAAATGAATAGGAAGCGAGACGAGGGTCCTTCATTAAAGGGGGAAAAAGAAAGGTGGGGCTTTATTCCGGGGGGGGGGGGGGGGGTGCGCCTTCTGCAGCTTTAGAAAGGATAGAATTTTAGAGAGTCATTCTCTCTAACTTTTTCTATCTTGGCCCAAAACAGTAGCATGGTCTTCTATTTATCGAGTAATTCTCCACCCGTGGTCATCAGCTCGGCAGATAAGAAGAGCGAGCCAAAACGGAAAGAGGAGTATGAGGGGCAGCGGCTCACCGAGCGGTTATGTAAATCCTTTTTTATTCGGTTCTTTCCTTTAATAAGAACAATCTAAATATGATACTTTCACGATGCAATACTGGGAATTTTTGTAGATGCAAAGTCATTAATGATTCATTTTCCATTAATAATACAACTAATATATTTAGTCTCTCTTGAATTATTTTTTATCTTAGATAAAATTTTATCAATTTAATTTTCTTCTTTCCGCTGAGAAAATTAAACCGTTACATGAATTGTTAAAATTATTCTATAAGCAATATAGGCCTTTAGAAAAGAATCAACGTTAAAGGCAATATTTTTTCACATAATCTAAGGATCTCAATATGCACATTCAAGGTTGCAAATTATTTTTCTCTATACTTTTAGGGATTAAAAAGAATAGACCTCTTAATGGTCTATGGCAACATCAACATATATATTTTGATGGTAAACCATTGCTAACCGAACTAGCCGCAATCAGTATATTATACCAAATAGTCATGCCTAATAAATACTCAAAAATTTCAAGCTCATATGTTGAACAAATATCTTCATTTTTAATTTTTGGATCCTAATAAGCTTCTACTGATTTAAATATCTCATATTTGTGGAACTTGAAATCTTAGCTTTGATGCTTTTGATACGACTTTCTGATATGTTTGAGACAATGATTAAAGAGTTTGTTTAGTTACACTATCTTTTAAAATATTTGATGGCTTATTAGAAGAAGAAAAAATAGTGGATTTATATATTGTACTATTCCAAAACTTTATATAACTTTTGTATAAGAATTAATCATGTCACATAATACCAATTTAAATTATAATAATTTTTATAAAATATATATATATTAATATGAAAAATTAGGGCCCCCAAAATTTTGGGGCCTTTAGTTGCTTTAGGCTTCAGCCGCCCCTGCCTATAACATGTCTCCTTTATGTTTTTCAGAACTTCCACGGAAACCCCATGATTGATAACCTAAAAACAACAGCAATAACAATAATATGAAGTCTCGATTGTAAGCAAGTTAGAGTCGGTAATATAAATCGTTATTATTCATATCGCCAATGACGGAGCCAGGAATTTCGCTAAGAATATTCAAGAATATTTAAGATTTTATATAAAAATAACTTATAGAAATTTAGTTGGGATATAAAATAGAAAACTTTCATGGGTATGCAGATAAAAGTTAATGCGGAAAAGATCCAAATATACCCATGTACTATGAGAAAATGTTTAAATATACCTCTCGTTATACTTTTGGTCCAAATATACCACTATCGTTATACTATTGGTTCTAATATACCCCGTTTTCGTTAAGTTTGTCCATGGTGAACATCCAATCCTACGTGACACTGACATTTGATGAGGTAGATGCCATGTGACATGCCACCTTAGCGCCCCTAATTACATTCAGGAAAAAGAGGTTGCCAACAGTGCGATTAGGAGGTGAAAAGAACCCTCGTCGGAGATTCTCCTTTCGTGAAGCTTTTCCGGCGAGTTCGACTGAGGTGGCTGAAATTGCACTACACAGTGGCGGACGCACGTGGCGGCAAGTGGGTTCAACTGAACCCGCTTCATCAAAAAATAATACTGTGTATATATATAAATTAGGATTAAAGCTGCGTAAAATTTGTATAAATATTTTAGTTGAATCCACTTGACAACTACTATTTTACGACTAAAGTTATATACTTCTAAGATTAACACGCTTGTACAAAATTCTAGGTCCGCTACTGACACTACACGTGTATGCTGTAAAAGCTGAAAGAATATTACCAGTCTGCCGTGAAAGATATAATGGAAAGTGGCGAAGCATTGGACGCTTTCCAGCAACGTCTACATTGCAGATAACAAATATCTTTCCTTCAATACTTTTCCCAATCACCATGGCACTTGAAATTGCAGTAAACAAATTCTTTTCGGTAAATATTCACATTTTCTAGGTATCTTTTCAAGCTTATTAAATAAAGTCCCCTTCTTAGAAATATAAGATTTTTTTTCTTTTTTGAAAAAAATAATTCCTCTTATATTGATGGTCTTGGAAAGGAAGTGGGATAATGAGAATCATAAACACTTATTGTGTGCAGCAGTGAAGCACAAGATTATACAAAGTGATAAAAGAAACTAGAATATCACAGTTGGGATTTAAATATGTGATCTAAAGCCACTTTTATACCTCTTTACTACTACTAGAATTGGATTCAAAAGTTAATATACAACCAAAACAAATTAGTCTTTGCCCAATGTGCAAAGTCAAATTTTCTAACGATTGGGATTCAATTGAAACCCCTTATTTATAAATTTTGGTGTAAGACGTGATTGAATTAGAAGAAGATGCAACTTTTACCTTGGCTTAGGAAATTGTATACAACAATTATGTAATTTATTTATTTTTTATAACTAATCAACTACTTGAAATTTAAGTAATTTGCAAGGTTCATATCAAGGTTCATATCATGCATGTGTTTGTGCACATTTATGCTTTATTTTTGGGGAGTTTAACCAATGTATCACGTAAAACTCCAGGAAGGTAAAAGTGCCTCGTGGTGTGAGAGCTAAATTAGGGTACAAGAGTCTGCCCACTAATCTTTTATATCCCCCTGGGTCTTTAAGGAGCTCATCCATACAGTCCTTGTCACTTCCTATATGTTTGTCATATTCTTCAGATGTTAATTTCTGATTCAGTTCAAGTGGAGTGCCAACAGGCTTTGCTCCCCTAGCCCTGATTCAGAGACAAGTTCCAGAGCATACTTTCTCTAGCACATCATAATACCTTCACTGAATCTTGCAAACTCAATACCAAGAAAGAACTTCAACTCACCTAGGTCTTTCATCTTGAATTGATTCAGTAGGCCTTCCCTTGTTTGACTGAGTAGTGAAGGATTGTTTCCTGTGATAAGAAGATCATCCATATATACTAGGATAACTATTAGATCACTGTTTGCTTTCTTTGTAAACAAGGAGTAGTCAAAATGACTTTGTTGAAAGCCCATCTGCAGCAATGACTTAGTAAGTTTCTTGTTCCACTGTCTTGGTGCTTGTTTGAGCCCATACAGTGACTTGTGAAGTTTACAGACCTTCAATGACTCCCCCCGTCTGGTAAATCCCTCAGGAACTTGCATATAACCTTCCTCTAGTAGGTCACCATTGAGTAAATCATTGTGAACATCCATTTGGTGTATCAGCCAGTGCTTGGCTGCAACTAGAGCAACTACTATCCTGACAGTCACCATCTTAGCTACAGGGGAGAAGGTCTATGTGTAGTTAAGACCTTCCCTCTGACTGTAGCCTTTTGCAACCAACCGAGCTTTATACTTTTCTACCTCCCCTGAAGCCATGTACTTAACCTTAAAGATCCACTTGCATCCAATTGGGACCTTGCTAGGTGGTACATCAACTATACTTTAAGTATTGTTGTCCTCCAAAGCAGCTATCTCAAGCTGCATAGCCTATATCCATTTTGGATCAGTAAAGGCTTTCTTAAATGTCTTTGGCTCTGACATAGTTGAGAAAGCTGAGAGTGCATGCAGATAAGCTGGTTTGAGTCTGTTATAAAAGACATACAAAGACAAAGGGTAGGAGAAAAGTTGTTTTGAGCCTTTGGTCACATAGTCCTGCAGTCATAATGGTGGTCTGCTTGGTCTAGAAGATCTCCTGAGCTCTGGAGAAGGAGGTACATCAAGAGAAGGTTGTGCAGTGGATAGCTGCTCAGTATTAATTTCATGAGCCTCTGTGGAGTGTGTAGGGAACTCAATGTGAAGGGTAGTAGCAGGTGACTCCATGTGATGAGGCTGAATTGTTTGTGACTCGGGAGGAAGAGGTGAAACACCTGGAGCCTGCCTGGTATTATCCAATACAACAGGATACAGAAGATCCAGAACTGGAAAGATAGGAGTAGTTGCTGCCTTCATGTGTCTGAAGGGAAATAAATCTTCTTGGAAAACCACACGCCTGCTCATAAGGAAGTGAGAGTGGAGATCATATAATCTGTAACCTTTTTGAGTAGAGGAATACCCCATGAACACATAGGTATAGCTCTAGAAGCAAATTTGTCCACAACCTTAGGAGTAGCAGCATAGCTCAGGCAGCCAAATACTCTTAGATGAGATAGTTAGGGAGCATAAGAATACAGTACTTCAAATTATGATTTGTCTGCAATAACTTTGGAGGGCAGTCTGTTGAGTAGGTAGACAATAGTTAAGACACTTTCCCCAGAATCTGCAGCTTGAAATCTGAGGGACCTCGCCATATTCAGAATAGTCCTATGTCTTCTCTCAGTTACTCCATTTTGATGTGGAGTATAGGCACAAGTACTTTGATGCTCAATACCAGAGTCAGACATAAAAGCTCTGAACTCATAAATAAAAAATGCACCTCCATTATATGTTCTTAGTAGTTTAATAGAGCTGGAAAATACATTCTTTACTTTATTCACAAACTCTCTCAACACAACTATAGTGTCTGATTTAGAAACAGTCAGAAACACCCAGGTGTACCTGGTAAAATCATCTACAATTATAATAAAGAACCTCTTACCATCATATGTTGGAACCCTATAGGGTCCCCAGACATCACAATGTACTAGCTCAAAAGCAGAATGTGACACAGTAGAACTCAATTGAAAGGGAAGCTTTGTTTGTTTAGCAAGAGGGCATACAATATAATATGACTGATCACAGTTTTTCAGATGTCTCATTAACTCATGCTTTATTATTACATCAATTGGGGCATGGCCTAGCCTTGTGTGCCACAATGAACTAGAATCAGAAGCCTTATTATACCTACTAGTTGTAAAATAACTCTTATTAACTACCTTAACTGCATTATTTCCTCACTTAGCTGAAGTAAGTAGTGGACTCTACTTCCTTGGATTTCCTTGTAGAATGTAGAGCCTCAGCTCCTCCTTACCAATCCATTTCATCTGACCACTATAGAGATCCTGAAATATACAGAAGTCAGGGAAGAAAGCTACTAGGCACTGCAATTCCTTGGTAAACTTAGACACTGACAACATGTTATATTTGAAATCAGGCATGTACAGTACATTACTAATCTCCTGATTATTAAACATAGATGATCTCCCTGTATGTGTAACTAGTGTTACATCTCCTGTAGAAAAATGTACTTTGCTTCTTTCAGATGTTGGAACTGACTGACAGGTTTTTAACAACTGCAGTGTAGAAGTCATATGGTTGGAAGCTCATGTATCTATTATCCACATAGGATTAAAATACTTAGATACCAAGGAGATCAGAGTACATGCTGCTTCAGTTTTGTAATAAGGTCCTTCATCTGATCCTTTGTTCAGCAGCTGAACAATTTGTTGATATTGCTCCTGTGTGAAGAATGAGACTGGCTGCTGAGAGGATTTCTGAGACATTTGTTAAGTGTGTTGGTGTTGTTCCTGTAGGAATAGAGGTACAGATTGATGGATTGGTTGCTGAAGCATATGATGTGCCTGTTGCTGCTGCATTCCATAGACCATCTGTGGGTTGTTGTTGTTATTGAAGTTATAGGTATCACTGGAAACAGGACCTTCTATTGGACTTGCATAATTTCCATACAGATCAGGACTACCTCCCTTCTTCTTAGGTTTGAAGTCTGAGGGGTATCCAATCAACTTGCAGCAGTTCTCCATAGTATGCCCTTTCCAGTGACAATACTCACATTGAACTAGCTTCCTCTATGGTCTGGGATTTCCTTTTGAAGATACTGAGCACCTGTTACTGTATAGTGCAGTCCCTTCAGCAACTTCTACACCTTGAACTACCTGTGTAAAATTAGCTAGGATTTTTTGACTCTCAAGGTCCACAAATAGGGAATAAGCTTTATTGATATTTGGAACTGGGGAAATCATCATAATAATCTTGTGAGTAAGAGATATTTAGACCCATAAGAAACTGTAATAGTCTGTGATACTCAAAGTGAGCAACATACGTCTTAGACTCTGGCAAGGATGTAACGATCCGATCGGTCATTTTGAGCTATAGCACATCGTTTGCCAATTTAAGGCCTTGAGTAACTTTACTTTAGGTATTATGACTTGTACGCGTGGTCGGAATTGAATTTCGGGAAGTTCAGAGTTGATTTGGAAAGAGAATTCTAATTTCGGAAGCCTTAAGTTGGAGGAATTGACTAAAGTCTGATTTCTGAGTAAACGACCTCGGAACTGGGATTTGAAGATTTCAACAGGTTCGTATGATAATATTGAACTTGGGCGTATGTCCGGATCGGGTTTTGAATAACCCGGGAGCGTTTCGGTGCCTATTGTAGAAGTTGACATTTTGGAAGAATTTCATAAATTTGGGTTAAAGTGTATTTCAATGATATTGATGTTCGTTTGGGATTTCGAGTCTGGGAATAGCTCCGTAAGGTAATTCTGGTATTGGGAGCGCGTTCGGGTGTGGATTTGAAGGTCCGTAGGTCATTTTGGGGTCATTTGGCGAAAGGCTACAGGACTGTTAGGAGCACTTCCCTTCTTGATTCCTCATCCTGCGAGTTGATTCCTTTGAGGATTATGCCTTCATTTCCTTCCTATTCAATCTTGTGAGACGTGAAGCGCTTGTTATAAATTGGGAATCGAGAAATTTAAATGGTACTACAGATGTGGTGCAGGATGTTTCTCCCTGCGTATTTGCTTTGGGCTATTGTCGTCGCCTTGTGGAAGGCTGTTCTGTTGTTTCAGCTCAGTATCAGTATTACCTAAGGTTTTGAGATTTGGCATTGATTGTTATGATGATTCGTGCGTTGCTATTGCACAGTATTTGTGTAATGGTAGGACACTTGTCTATGCGTTGAGGCAGTGAATGATTTGAAAAGAGGTTTACTCAGTGCATGATTCAGAGATTCGGTATATTATTTTCTGTGGAGGAAAGGCAATCGGACTATGAACGTTTAGGTCTGGGCTGATGGAGAAACAAGACTTGGTATTTTAGGGCATAGTGGAATTATCATCTGTGATGTGGTGCCGTCGTCCTTGATTGAATGTGTTAAGTTCGCCGATGTTATGGTCTTCTTCAATTCTCCTTGGGCAGGGTATTGTGAAATAGTACTGGGGAAGCGGCTGTCAGAGATCGCGGGATGCAGTGGTTTAGGATCGAATCGGTGTGCCTAGTATTGATGGATCGAGAAGGATGATCTTCGGAGAGGGTTAAAGTTGGTAGCGATCTATTGGTTCAAGTGCTACAGAGACGGATTTTGATTTAATGCAACAGTTGGGCAGCGGAGGATGAGGAAGGACATGAGGGAGGTGTCTGGCAGTGGATAAACTTCTAGAAGGCCAAGTGTGAGAAACAGGAGTCTAGTAGTTGCTTAAAGGAGTGAGTTTGACCAAAGTGGGAGAGTGGCAGCACAGTATATGGGTTCTGTGGTAGGATGACTACACGCCTTGAGAAAGTTTAGAGTGATTTGGGATTCATGGTGGACAGCGGCTCGGTCTACGGGCTTAATTTGGAATATTGGCTGCTATACGGAGGAAGGTTGGATACAACAGAAAGGAGTTGCTTGATATGAAGAAGGATACAACATGACTTTGGATTGGGATGTATTGTCGCACCTTTAATTGATGTCCATGAGGAGTGAACGGACTTGTACAGCTGGTGAATAAGCACGGGCTCAGGATTAGTTACTGATTTCGTAGTAATTGTACCCACTGCAGCGGCATTGGATGATGTAGGCATTGAGTTTCCACAGGTGGGTTATCTCTTGTGAGCAGGTTAGCGGTTTCGTGGTGTTGATGAAGCTTCTACGAAGAATTTCTATTGATTATTCAAGAAGAGATCGAATATGTGCATGTGGCTAGTAATTCAGAGTGACCATGAAGAGTTTAACAGAAAGGTTTCGAGAAATTTGGTGGGTTGATTGTGCAAGATCATGTCAATGGGGGAAGGAATCTTGGTGGGTTCCAGAGTTATGCAATGGTAGCTTCGAGCTAAGTGGGAGAGCCCCACCGCCTACGATTGGATTGTATGATTATCTACTTGTGAGGTTTCTGGTTAGCAGCATATTGAAAGGTTATTACAACTAATGAAAGAAAACATCAGTGGCAATTGGAGCAAAGGATTTAAGGAATGTATGCAATAATTGGCCTTATCGATTCATGTTCAGGCTTTGGGAAGACTCAAGATTTATGCTTCGTGTAGAGGTGAGTTACAAGGAATGTGATTCAGCCAGGTGCTTCTTTGAGAGGATGTCCATGTGCTACCAGGGCTTTGGAATTTGATTATATTCGAGACCAAGTCACAGTGGGTGACTCCCATCAACGATCCTAGCGGATTCAAAAGTTAAAGTGTGGTGCCTAAGGATTTCGAATCCGTAGTATGGTTAAGTATTGAGCTTTTGTAGTGGATTATGAAAAGTGTCTTGGAGTGTTCTATGTTATCTTCGGTCTGCGGAGTGGAATTGGAGGAATGGGAGAAAATGACTTCAGATTCATAGAGGGATTTTCAGAGTACAGAATGAGTGCGGATTTGGGTTCATGATATTTTGAATAGAGCTATTATTATTTCTAGGGCAAGTCCCGAGTAAATTAGAAGTGGCTCGGTTAGTAATGGTTGAATCAGCACGGTTATGGCAGTGACCAGTTTCTCCAGCGTGAAGTTATACATGTAATTTGTGGTTGTACACTTAGGCTTGAGCACCACCACAACTTGGTTGATTTGGGAGGTATTCGATTCATATGGCTTTGTTGTGTAAAGGGATTTCCGGAAGAGTTATGGCAGTTTAGATTACGACATGAGGTTGTATTTTCTGCGGTTTGGGAATTTAGTTGTGTGTTGCATTGGTTCTTCTGAAATGAGCTAAGTAAAAGGTTTCTATATGATGAAGTGTTTATTCTATTAGTGGATCAGGGGTTATTATGGAATTTTGGTACTCTCACGTATTGGCATGTAAGGTACAGTGAGCGACATGGGAAATTGGAAGCTTAGGATCAAGGTTTCGGTTCGGTGTTGACAAGAATATCACGAGCTCGGATGATCAGGGAAGAATTCAGATGTTTAGAGTAAGCTGGTATTGTCTTTAGCATCTCCTGAGTTTGGTGTCCTGTGTAAAAGGCTTTGTGTACTGATTTGCGGCTTCTTGATTTGCTTTACAGCATTATTGTGGCTGGTGGTATGGATGTGCAGACTTGTTACCTAGCGCAGAAGGTCGTGGGAGCGTATCCCACGAGAAGATTGTATAAGTGTGACATGTAGTTACTTGATTGATTAAAGATTGAAACCAAGTATGGAGATTTGGTACTATCGCTAATGTGAGAGTTTAGGCCTGAGAAGTGCTCTATTCAGTTGGTTGTGAATTATGGAAGTTTATTCCGGATTAGATGGTTGTTCTTGTGTGTCATAGGAAAAAAGGTCATTGTGGATCCTTGAGAGGTTATTTGCTCAAGCATGGTATGATCAGAATCGGTTTGAGGTCCGTTGATGGGTCCAGATGTGGATGTGTATTCTACACCCGCATGGGTGTATTCATTCAGCATAGCATTCCTTATGGAGGAGTATTCGGGCGTGGGATGTTAATTTCGTCACCAGCTATTTCGTGTAATACTGTATTGTGCCATGTGGGTCGTGAGTCGGCTTGATTATTTGTACAATATGTTGAGATCCCGTGTAGCAGTGGTGTTATGTGAGCAGGATGGCTCTCGAGATGCAGATCATGTATCGCACCTTAGTTGTGCTTGAGTTTTATAACGTATGACGCTACCCGTCTCCCCAGGATTTGTATTATACACTTGGTGTGCTTATGGTTGATATTCGGGAAATTTTGTGAGTATGAGCGTTACAGCTCGGTGTGTGTTTTCCTTCGATTATTATATGTGGATCGGGTGGCATGCCGCCGCGGAGATGTTGTTTGGATCGGGTTGCACACCACAACAATATGATATTGAGTACAGTTTCCCATATCTATTATTGTGTGTGTTGCTTTTCATTTCCCGAGGAAGGTTCATAACATCTTTTCGGCTGTTTAAATTAGTTACGTGGGTTGAGTAGTTCATTCTAGAGTTCGTTTTCCTTATGTATCACATTCGAGTTTGTAGCTTGTTAGCACAACGTGGCATCATATGAGGCTTTTGCAGTATCTGAGGTGGCTTATTGCCTGAGCAGCTTGTACTGGGTGAAACGAGATTTATTGGACCTGGGATCAGTGCGATCAGATTTATATAAGGCATATTAAAGAGTAAATATTGTTATTCAGTCCAGAATGAGGTAATGGTTCTTGTACAGAGGCGAAACTTAATGATTTGTTGACTCGGCAGTTGGTTATGAATTTCTACACATCTCTTCCGTTGTGGCATCATTACAAGAGTTGGAACAGGACTTATATGTGTCATGAGGTATGTTGTGGGCATAAGATTCGTGGAATTTCGGCTATTGTTATTGGAGGACGTTATTGTGGTCATGTGAATTATGTGATGCATGGCGTGAATTCAGCAAAGGTATGCAATCATGTATTGGTACATCGCGTAGTGATGGATACGATGTTCGTATGTTGGAAACAGACCTGGTAGAGGATTTCAGATGTTGGAATTTGGCTCTAAGGCTTATTTGACTAGATAAAAGGGAGGATTTTCAGGTTTGCTCGAGCTAATATACTCAACTGGGTTGTGGTAGCACGGGTAGGGGCACGAGGTATTAAACAATGATTTCGGACAACTCCAGAGTAGTTCTTAACATGTTCGAAGACAAACGTATATTTAAGTGGGAGAGAATGTAACGACCCGGCATGATTTGCGCATGATTGAATTGGTTGCTCTGGAATTTATGATAATTGATATTGCTTCATTGGCCTGAGATACAAAAAATGATAAATGACGAAAAAATAAATTTGGAGATTTCTTATTAACAAAAGAATTGTTACTTATTTCATGATATTAAGCTTACATCCGTTCTACGTAATTCATGCTTACTTATATCATTGGTATTTTATTTATAGACCATAGTAAGAGTCGGAGTCGACCCCTTGTCACTACTTCTTCGAGGTTAGGTGGGATACTTACTGGGTACGCGTTGATTTACGTACTCATACTACACTTGCTGCACATTTTTGTGCAGGTACATATATGTCTAGTGAACTTGTGGGCACAGAGGCGAGGTTATTGCGGGGACTTAGGTGAGCTGCATTCTATACTACGATCCGCAGTGTCATGCCGCAAACTCGGGGAGCGCGACCGGTACTTAACCGAGTAACCCCGGCTGAGCAAGCTTATTAGATTTCCTTCTTCACAAATTCATCCCTGAATAAAGAGGAGATGTACTCCATTAATCAATTATTGAAAAGATTTCATTAACCACTTCCATTTCATCCCCATTAACAGCATCATTCAATATTTTCAAAATAGTACAAGTTTGTAGATATAATGAAAAACATGTTTGCCAAATACCAACATTTCTAGTTCAATTCCCCACATCAAACACCACCCACAACCTGTCTACAGAGACTCGAAGTACAACAGAAGAGTAGTATGGAACTGCCAGCAACAAGGCCCCGGCTATACCTTAAAACACAATGTACAACTCAAATGACATCAGGCCCGGAATAGAGTAGGGCTCACCAAAACCTGCTGAATAGAGAGTGACTGCTAACGAGGACCAAAGTTGCCCGCAGATGAACCACCTGTATCCATTGAAGATGCAGCACCCCCGGCAAAAGGGACGTTAGTACATATGGAATAGTACTAGTATATAAAGTTAACTATCTACTTTCAAAATAGAATGCATATGTAAGAAAGGGAAAACCATGGAAACAACAATTAATGATATTCAATTGCCAAGTGAAAACATAATAATTCCCACATTATGAAGATAACACTGTGAAGTGATAATCAAAATATGATGATACTATTATTTTTGGTTGGGAGATCTTTAGCACTGATATACCACTGTTCACAATACCACTGTTCACAATACCAATATTCATAATACCAATGTTCATAATACCAATACCACCGTACTTTTAGCATGGAGTCCGATCACGACCCGATCGTCTAGGCCGTCTCATCCGAGACACCAACCCCAATAACAATTTCAATTACAGTTTCCAGCACAAACACCACCATGTGTACGGCATGGTGTCTGATCACGACCCGATCGGCTAGGCCTTCACACCACAATACTATGTGGATCGACATCATCCTTTTCTATCAATCATCTCATCCCAATTAAGGGGAATAATTTTATCACACCAATCTCATCCCAAATAAGGGAAATAATTACAATCCACTCCTACATCGGCACGTGCAGTTTTGAAGTTAGGTTATTTCAACCTACCCTTCCTCGGTGATTATCGATACTCCCAAAAATATTATTGATTTGCTTACAAAGGAAACAACAATACAAATGCATTTACCTCATAACCTTTCATACCGTATATAGCCTCATTGGCACTTTCAATATCATTATTTCATGGGCTCTCTTGGCCATACATATGATTCTTCATTCATGGTACAATGGTTGTATTTCATATTTAACACTTTCATTCCTTCCTTTTCATGTATCATCATCATAAATATCAACAAATAGAATATTCCGAAAATCACTACCTTAGGCTCATTAGTATTGAAGGCTTTAAACACAATGGATTCCTTTTCAAGAAATTGAGTAAAATGATTGGCAATCGAAGCACAAGTTAAAATCATAAACAAGTAACACATCATTTATTCTTGAAGTACTTTTCCCCAAAAAGGGCAATACACAATTTCAACTCACGAATATGTAAGAATGCAAAACACATCCAAACTACTTACAAAGCATAGCATTAGTTAAAACAGCCACATATGAGCATCACTTGAGTTTATAAGCTTTTAGGCTATTCTATTTTCGAAGTCAATTTCGGAACAGTTGAATCAAAGCTCATTTTATAATCTTTCTCATATCATCTCATTTTATTGGCACCATTGGCTACAAGTATAACTTTCACTCTTGGCACGTTGGCCACACTTTATATCTCCAATTCACTTATTTCACTTCCAACCATCTTTATAGATTATCAACAATAAGACATTTCCAATCAAGACTTTAGGTACACATATGAGCAATTAAGAGTCTTAAGCATAATGAGATTTTCTCACACAATTTGGCATCATAACTTTCATTTGAAACACGACTCAAAGACATAGCATTTTAATACACATATTATTCTTGAACACATTCCCAAAGGATAACATAATGTGATAGGAACATTCGGAACACGTTTTGAATACATAATTCTCGACACTTTGCTTATTCGGGACAATCAAATTTATTGGGAACAACTCGGAACATAGAATAAGGAACTTGAGCCAACAATACTTGAAACTTACAGGAAGATCATGAAATTCATTTCTAAAAGAGTAGTTTAGCCAACATACCTCAACTTCGTCCCTAATGATACTACAATGCTCCACTATACTAAGCAACTTCAATCTACAATAACAACATCCTATGGAACCAATATTAGTAACAAATTCTATAGTTTAGGCCCTTTAGGCATTTTATCAAACACCTAGTAGGCATGAATCTTTACATCTCTTACCCGTAGAAAAGTTCATCCAACTACTACCATTTATCAATAATTTATCCCACCATCATTATTAAACAATTCATAACTTCCAACATCACATACATGACCATCCATCCATACCCAACCAACAAACTTCCATCAAATAATCACCTTTCAATCTCTACAATGGTTATGTATATAAATTGGGAACTTATGGCTTCCAATCACCATACCATAAGTTTCAATACTTAATTCATACTCATATACCCATAATATATCCATACATGAAATTCTAAGGGCGTAGGATTACCTTTTGGAAGAAATCTTGCAAAACCCTCCTTTAAGTTCTTGAAGAAATTTCTTGAAAATCTATGTATCTTATGGAGGATTGAGTTAGTTTTAGGGTGGAATTGATGGAATGAAATACCAAATTAGTAGGTATTACTCACCTTGAATATGGGGGGAGTTGGAGATCTTGAGAGAGTGGAGGAAAACCCCAAAGTTCGGCCAAGAAAAATGGGGTAAAATGAACCCCGAATGAGTATATAGCATTTCGGGCGCCATAGGTGGCGTGGGGGCGCTGCCTGTGGCACTGGTTCTAGTACCTGAAAGAAATCTCAGTGCCAGGGATAGCGCCCCGCACTACCCTAGGCGCTGGCGATGGGAAATCGTTTCTATCTTGCCCGAAAATTGCATAACTCTCTCATACGATATCCGAATTCGACGATTC
The DNA here is from genome assembly GCF_000715075.1 of Nicotiana tabacum. NCBI lineage: Eukaryota > Viridiplantae > Streptophyta > Magnoliopsida > Solanales > Solanaceae > Nicotiana > Nicotiana tabacum. The sequence goes on along the minus strand of NC_134088.1, from coordinate 126,543,688 downwards.
TTTTTGCTATGGTTCCGTAATTTCAATACGGATCTAATGCTTCAATCAAAACTGAATTTGAATCTCATTTGCTTAATGTGATGCCACTTATACTTGAAGAAACGACGTCGTTGAAAAACTTTTGGTGTCAAAATAATGTGGTTCCACCCCATATGTGTCCTTTGATACTCGAATAAGTTATTCCCGAATACCGTTGTCATACTTTAAAATATTAAATCATTAAAAAAATTTAACGGGGCCTTACACGCAACCAGCAGAGTCTCCTTCAGAATATTTATATTTCTCCTGTCCAAATTTGTATTCCGGACATATGTTGTATTTTATTTTACATTCCTAGTTGAGGCTCATGCACTTGTGACACCGGGTTTTGGGGTGATTATGGGTTGTCCTGTATTGAAATTGTTAAAAATATTATTATTTACTCTGTAAATTCCATCTTTGACTATTTAATTAAAGGAAAATATGATTTCAAAAATATTAAAATGAGACCCAAATTAAGTATTTATTTTTGGCTTGCTTGACAGCGGTGTCCGGCTCCATCACGACATTTAATGAATTTTGGGTCGTGACAAAGGACATCCAGGACAGGGCATGAGTGCGTCAAACTCATCCCATATATCTCTGAGATTTGAGAAATAATCAGCAACATTCATGGTACCCTGAGTTAGGGTGTGTATTTCCATATGAAGGTGAAGTACTCTAGATTCATTCACTTTATCAAACCTTTTCTTCAAGTCTTCCCACACTTTGTGAGCATTAGAAGCATATACAACACTACTCAACAAGCCTGGTCGCACAATATTCATTATCCACGACAGAACTACTGCCATGGACTTAAATTGATATTATCTTGTATGTTATTGTGTTTCAATTGTGATACCGAGCTGAATTTGGAAGTCAACTTGAGGTTTGTAAGTGTTACGCCCTGTCTCGACTTTCTTATGAAATCATCATCCTTTTATAATAATTTCTCTTCTTTATTGTTTCAGAATCCATCAAGTTTGCTGCTGCTAATGGGCATAAGATGGCCAAGGGTTTTAACGCCGAAGCAGCTCTCACAGATAATACAGAGCCAGAAGAATCCACTAAAAGCGCTTCAAGTCTTTGACGAAGCAAAATTCAAGTATCCAACTTACCATCATAATGGTCCTGTCTATGGCACTATGATTAATATTTTAGGCAGATCAGGTAGAACAGCTGAAATGAAGAGAGTAATTAATCAGATGAAAGATGACTCATGTGAGTGTCATGACTCAATATTTGTGAGTGCCATTAGAAGTTATGCACAAGCTGGATTAACAAATGAAGCCATGTCTCTTTTTAAGTCTCTTCCGGAGTTCAATTGTATAGATTGGACAAGATCTTTGAATACGCTTTTGGAGATATTGGTAGAAGAATCTAAGCTAGAATCAGTTTGTCAGTTATTCCTTGAGAACTCTTATAGATGGGAAGTGAAGTCTCGGGCCTATTTCTTAAATTTGTTGATGAATGTTCTTTGTAGAATGAAACGGTCAGATCTTGCATTGCATATTTTCCAAGAGATGAGTTACCAGAACTGCTATCCAAACAAAGAGAGTTATAGGATCTTGATGAGGGGTCTGTGTGAAGAAAAGCGGCTCAATGAGGCTACTCATCTGTTGTACTCAATGTTCTGGAGGATATCTCAGAAGGGTAGTGGTGAAGATGTTGTTGTATATCGGACTCTATTGGAAGCATTATGTGACAATGAAGAAGGGGAGGAAGCCATTAATATTCTCGGCAAGGTACTGCGGAAAGGACTTAAAGCTCCGAAAAGATGCTACAAGCAGATTGATCATTTTCGATGCCAAAATGGTGCTGATACAGAAGATATGAAAGTATTGATTAATGAAGCTCTGATAAGAGGCATAGTTCCCAGTTCAGATAGCTACAGTGCAATGGCTGTTGACTTCTACGCTGAAGGAAAGATTGATGAAGGTAACAAGGTTCTGACGGAAATGCATCACAGAGGCTTCAAACCATCGGTGGGGATTTATGAAGCTAAGGTAGCTGCATTGTGTAGTGATGGTCAGGTTGATGAAGCAGTTGCGGTCATTGATTCTGAGATGATGCGGAAAAACTGTGTTCCAAATATTCAGTTGTATAATGGTGTTATAAAAGGCCTATGCCATGAAAGAAAATCTACTTCAGCTGTTAAGTATTTGGAAAGGATGTCTAGGCAAGTAGGATGCGCGCCAAACTATGAGACTTATGAAACTTTGGTAGATGGGTTTTGTAAAGATGGTAAATATGTTGAAGCAAGTAAGATATTGGAGCAAATGTCAAGCAATTCCTTTTGGCTTAGAGTTGAGACTTTGAATTCTCTTATCCAAGGTCTTTGCCAAGTAGGTGATTTACACACTGCAATAATGTGTTTGGAGGACATGATCTCTCTAGCCTCGACTCCAAATATCCAAGTTTCATTCGAATACAAGTCCGAATATACAAGTTTCATCCAGAACCGACTCTAAATCAGGGTTCAAGTCTCCACTTTTTACTCTAGAAAAGTTTTGCCAAAACTCCTAATTTCTCTCTCTTAGATCTACCAATCAAATGCCAAAAATAAAAGTAGAATAATGAATAATAATCAAATCCGAGTCAAGAACACTTACCCAATCCAAGTATGTGAAAATTGCCTCAATTGGGGTGTGACAACTAATATAGATATTATAGAGTTAATACCAAAATGGTGGTATTATCTATCAGAAGCGGGATAGATAATCCATGGAATATCCCGAACTTCATATTCAATATACCGTAATTATTCGTACAAGTCAACTTAATTATTCGCTAATGAGATGCAAGTCGTGGCATCCTTATTTTTTTTCTCCACTTTTAATATTTTTCTGTAAATTATTTTTTCTGTCACCAGAAAAAAGCTAACCACTAAGTACTGGCCTATTATTTATTTGGACTATGCTATATCATCTTAGTGGCTAACCATGAAGCAATTATAGAAAGGTTCAAGCCCATATTTTGACTAAGCTATAATCTTAGTGGGTGCCAATAACACAAACCTAAAGCGATAATATTATGTTGCTATATAAAAACCAGAGCTCCCTACTCAATACGCAAGTCAAGTTTAAGTTCTTTTCATTCTTTCCCCAAGTATTGTTGGCTACATAAGCAAAATGACAAGCATAGGGAAACTGGGGCAATGGCCTTTACTTGTAACTGCTTTGGCAATTTGCTTTATAGCCAGCGCTGTTGTTGCTGATTACTCTTATGGGTTTGCTTCTCCCTCACCTTCTTATAACTCTAAGAAGTATTACAAATCACCATCTCCGCCCAAGTACCTAGTACCTACTCCTTACTATAAGTCACCTGCTATTGCAAAACACTATTACAAGTCACCAGCTCCCGCAAAATACTACAAATCTCCAATTCCCGTAAAATATTACAAGTCGCCAGCTCCCGCAAAATACTACAAGTCGCCAGCTCCTTCGAAGAACTACTACAAGTCGCCATCACCTGCAAAGTACTACAAAGCGCCAGCTCCCGCAAAATACTATAAGTCGTCAGCTTCCGCAAAATATTACAAGTCGCCAGCTCCTGCAAAATACTACAAGGCGCCAACTCCCACAAAATACTACAAATCGCCAGCTCCCGTAAAATACTACAAATCGCCAGCTCCCACAAAATACTACAAGTCGACAGCTCCTTCAAAGAACTACTACAAGTCACCATCACCTGCAAAGTACTACAAAGCGTCAGCTCCCGCAAAATACTACAAGTCGCCAGCTCCTTCAAAGAACTACTACAAGTCGCCATCACCAGCAAAGTACTACAAATCGCCTGCTCCCTCTAAATATTATAAGTCACCGCCGCCACCAAAATATTACAAGTCCCCAGTTTACTACAAATCTCCACCACCACCAACTTATTATGAGAAATCACCTTCGTATTACAAGTCATCTCCACCTCCTCCAACATACTATGAGCAATCACCTAAGTCACCTCCACCCCCGCCAAAATACTACGAGCAATTACAATCTTCTTACAAATCTCCTCCACCTCCACCAAAATACTATGAGCAACCATCGTCATACAACTCTCCACCACCACCACCAAAATACTATGAGCAATCACCAATCAATTATAAGTCTCCACCTCCACCGTACTACAAAGAATCTACACCTTCCTACAAATCTCCTCCACCTCCACCAAAATACTACGAGCAATCATCTATAACTTACAACTTACCATCTCTGCCAAAGACTTATGAAAAATCGCCATCATACTTCTCGCCTCCACCACCAACGAACTACTATAAGCAAACTCCCGTCTATGCCTCACCTCCACCACCTGCAAAATACGAGCATGCCACCTATGTTTCACCTCCCCCAGCAACCTACTACTAATATTAATCAAACCATTCACTTCAATCAATTTTCACCATTTCCTTGATTTTTAGATCCTTTTCATCCTCCTATTTGGAGGATTTCTATTTTCTCTCCCAAAATCTTATGTGTGCTTCCCCAAAGGGCCGGCTTCTGTTGCTGTGTGCTCATTTTAATTTATAATTTGCATTATTTGATATTCAAGATCCTCGAGATCTCAAACAGTAGTTTGGCTCATTGTATCAATTAAGCTCATTTCGGTGTAATCTCTTGAGAATTTTATTTTAATTGGTTGATAGTATCTTCTTCTTTATTACTACTATAGTTTGTTCTAATCGGGCTATTCTTTTCTTGGTCTATAAGTATATCTCCTGCTCTTCTGTTCGATCCGAACTCTTGTTGAAGAGCGACCACTGCAGAGTTTTGTATTTATTTTTCATAAACCTACTCTAGTAATATAAAAACATACATTACATATTATGTGCGAGAGCGAAACTAGCTTGAACGAGGTGGGTTCAATTGAAATTCATTCATTAAAAAATATGTTGTGTAAATAAGGCAAAAACTATTTTTTTTAGTTACATATTAGTTGTTGAATTTCCTTGAGATAATGAAAAGTTCTAACTAATTAAGTGGAAAGGGGGAGTTCAAAAATTTCTTTAGATTACATGTCTAAATTTCAGGTATAACATTTTTGAATCGTCTTATATAAATTCCTAATTTTGCAACTGATTACACGAGCAATGCACTTAAGAATTTCATGAACACTTTTTGCAACATGAACCCATGCATCAGTCTTGAGCTTTCTAACATTGAGTCCTCCGATTTCGTCTTGCAGGGGAAGGGTAATCATCAATATATCAGAATGGCGTCGTACCCCGACTGAAGGTCAGGGTTGGGACATTTTGGATAGTAGTTGAGATTTATAACGTAGAGTCTAGTGCTTCTTCCCTGAAAACAATTGTTATAGCTTGTTTTGAGTGCACAAATATGCAGTATCCTTCCTTTATATAGAGTTAAAACTTCTATACAGGGACGGTGTAAAATAATTTTTGCACTATCGGGTTAGTTAAAAGATAATGTACATGTGCATAAGTCAAATTTCATGAACTGAAGAAGTTATGTATCGGCCTAATCAAATTAATTTCAATACTTACTAAATGGGGGTCTGCTGGACTGCCCCCTCACGAACTGACCTCTGCCCCCAGACGGAGCACCTCTGAACTCTCCAGAGTACCTGAACCGCTTATCTCTCATAATGTGCTCTCGGCTCCGCTGACGCACACCCTCAATCCTCCGGGCTATCTCCACAACTCGCTCATAAGAAGTACCCATCTCAACCTCTCGAGCCATAGTGGCCTGAATACCAATATGTAAACCGGCTACAAACCTCCGCACTCTCTCTGCCTCAGTAGGGAGTATCATAAGTGCATGGCGAGATAATTCAGAAAACCTCGACTCATAATCAGTCACTGACATCTGACCCTGCTGGAGCTGCTCAAACTGAAACCGCAACTCTTCCCTCTGGGAGGGTGGAATATACCTGTCCGGGAAGATACGGGTGAACCTAACCCAAGTCATGGGAGGAGAATCTGTTGGTCTGCCAAGAATATAAGACTGCCACCATCTACGGGCTCTGCCCTCTAGTTGAAAAGTAGTGAAGTCAACCCCATGAGATTCCAATATCCTCATGTTGTGCAGTCTGTCCCTGCAATGATCAATGAAGTCCTGTGGATCCTCATGTCGTTCACCCCCGAAGACAGGGGGATATAGTCTACTCCATCAGTCCAATAATTTCTGAGGATCGGCGACTACAGCTGGCCTAGGCTCAGGTGTAGCTACTGCCACTGGCTAGACTTCACCCACGGGTAGTGTATCCTGGGTCTAATATACAATAGTTGCCTGTCCATGAGCCTGCGCGGTAGGGGTTTGTGCTCCGCCGCCCACCTGAGATGTGGCTGGGTCTGCCGAAAATAAACCGGTCTGGGTCATATTGTCCATGAACCGCAGCATACGACCCATGACATCCTGAAATCCTGGTGCAGATGTGAAATCCACCGGAGTTGGCTCTGCCACAGGCACCTCATCTTGTTCCTCAACAATGTGGTTCTCTGCTGGACCCACTGGCAGCATAACTGAAATAGTCCTGGGACGTCCTCGCCCTCTACCATGGGTTGGAGCCCTCCCTGGGCCTCTAGCAACTGGGGGAGTAGCTCTTCCCTGGCCTGGAACCTCACTCGAGCGTGTTCTCGTCATCTGAGAGAGAATATGAGAATGATGTTTAGTACTATATTAATTGCACGATGGAATATGAAAAAAGGTAGTTTCCTAACACCCAAGAGCCTCTCGAAGATAAGTACAGACGTCTCCGTACCGATCCGCAAGACTCTATTAGGTCTGCTCATAACTTGTGAGACCTACTTGAACCTAGTACTCTGATACCATGTTGTCATGACCAAATTTCACCTATAGGTCGTGATGGCGCCCAACACTACAGCTAGGCAAGCCAAGTTAATAAATTAAGCATATATTGACAAAAACTAAAACCAAAAAAAATAATAAAACATAAATTCTACCAATGTGTGTGCCAAGACCTGGTGTCACAAGTGTATGAGCATCTAGTAGATTATACAAAACCTCAAATACTGTCTGAAATAAAATAGACAGAATAATAAAAAAAAAACAATACAAGGAGAGACACTAGTAGCTGCAGAACGGCTCAGAAAGGCAGCTCACCACTATGCCCCTGGATAGCGTGGGTGTAAGATAGGTCCCCCCTAGTACTTGCCTCAGGTCCTACACAAAAAGTGCAGCAAGTGTAGTATGAGTACGTAAACAACGTGTACCCAGTAAGTATCAAGCCTAATCTCGAAGTGGTAGAGACGAGATGGCCGACTTTGACACTCATTATGGGTCAATAATAATAATTAAAATACAATTAGGATATTTAAATCAGCATGATTTACAGAATTTAAAATAATTTATTTAATCAGCGGAAATAATCAAATTCCTTCAAATGCAACAATTCTCAATATATTAATTAAATTCCTTTAATTCAAATAATTTCTAATTTATCAATTAAATATCATTTACAGGAATAACAATTAATTCTTTAACAAGCAAGAATAATAATTCATTAAATTCCAAGGATTTTTTAATTTATCAATTAGCTTCGCAAGCTGAAATAAACTATTAAAGTATCGTGTAATTATTATTATTAAGCACGATTTCTGTCGAGAATGTACGTCCCGATCCAGAGTGTCGTGTACACTGTCGAGGGACGTGCGGCGCGATCCATAGATGCATCTATCCTGCCGAGGCGTTCGGCCCGCTCTACAAGAAAGGAGGACATTTTCTTATGTACCTCAGGAAGGAGAGTATATTTATTATAAGATAAATTCGGGAGGAGAACAATTTCTTTTAACAATTAATTTATTTAAACAGAAAATCAAGCATATAAGATTTTCATCCTTCAATAACTTTATCTAACAATTCACAATATATTCATATATATCAATTAATACTAATTAAACAAGAATTACAATTTATACAAGTAATTCATGCTTTGAGTCCTAAACTACCCGGACTTTAGTATTTATAGTAGCTACGCACGGACTCTCGTCACCTCGTGCGTACGTATCCCCCACAATTAGCAACAGTTATTCAATTTAATCCCTATGGAGTAATTTTTCCCTCACAAAATTAGACAAGAGACTTACCTCGTCTCAAAGTCCACTTTTCGATTATCGCGTCGCGTAAAATTCTCGATTCAATGCCAAAAAATCCGAAACTATCCGAAAGTTATATAAAAAAATTAATATATGTTCAATAATTCGAAATTCATCTATTAAATAAATTACCCTATCCAAAATGGTAAAATTTTTAAAATTCACCTCGGGCCCACGTGCTCGAATTCTGGAAATTTTTGGATGAAAACGTTACCCATAATCTCAAGAACTCAAATATATAATTTCTACCTAATTCCATAACTATTTTCGTGGTTAAAATCTCATTTTTATAAAAATCTAGATTTTTTACCTAAACCCTTGATTTCTAAGATTTACTAGTTATAGTCTACCTATAATCTATGTATTTAACTCAAGGAGTGTGGAATTAACTTACCTTTCAATTGCTAGTTGAAATCTCCTCTCAAAAAGCTCCAAAATCGCCCAAGAATGGAAGAAAATGGGCTCAAAATGACTGAGCCCCGATTTCTTTAACACATTCTGCCCAACAGTGATTTTCGCATTTGCAGACAGTTTACCGCACCTGCGGAAAAGCCTCGCAGGTGCGAGCTTAGCTTGACTGTCCAGTTTCCGCATTTGTGCTCTTTTTCTCGCACCTGCACGTTCGCCGGTGCGCCCGAGATTCCGCACCTGCGATGGCAGGCCTCCCTTCCCTTTTTGCTTCTGCGCATAAACCTCGCATCTGCGAGAGTCGCACCTGCGGCTGTCCAAGCGCAGGTGTGAACGCACCAGAAGCTTAAGGCTTCAGCTCTTCTTCAATATTTTTCCTAAATTGATCTGAGCCTCATCCGATTAACACTCGGGCCCTCCCGGGCCCCGCCCGAACATACCAATACGTTTGAAATCATAAAACGGACTCTCTCGAACTCTCGGAACGCGTAAAACAACATCAAATCTATGAATCATACCCTAAACTAAATTGATTCAAACTTAAGAATTTCAAGTTCTTCAATTTACTTCCAATGCTCAGCTCTGGTCTCAAAACCTCTAAGAAAAACCAGACACAACTGATACGCACGATCAACAATAATAGAATTACCCACGGGTGTAGACACATAGATATGAATATATTTAAACTACTCGGAATAACACGAAAATTAGTGTGCAAGTCTTAAATCACTATACAAAACTATTCCCAAACTCGAAATTCCAAACGGATTTCAATTACTCAAAATCCTACTCCAAACCAAATTTAAAGAATTTTAAACTTTCAAATAGTTGATTTTTACTATTAAGTGTCAAAACGCTCCCGGGTTATCCAAAACCCGATTCGGACATACGCCTAAGTCCAAAATCATCATACGAACTATTGGAACCGTCAAATCCCGATTCCGGGATCGTTTTCTCAAAATGTTGAACGAAGTCAAACTTGGCCTTTTAAGGCTGATTTCAACCCAAACGCTTCCAAATCCCGAACCAACCATCCCCTCAAGTCATAAATTAATAAAAGCATGTTCGGGGAGTTTTATTTTAGGGAACCGGTTTCTAAAAGTTAAAATGATCGGTTGGGTCATTACAGTTATTTTTGGCTTGATATATGAGAAGTCTCAATCAACCCTTCTTGTATCTTCTCTCTTATGAAGTGGTAATCTATTTATATGTATTTTGTTCTCTCATGATACATAGGATTTGCTGCAATTTGTAATCCAGCTTTGTTTTCACAAAACAGCTTCATTGGCAACTGCACATCCATTCTTAACTCTTTCAGCAAGCCATTGAGCCAAACCAGCTCTGCCACTGTGTGTGCCATGCTTCTATATTCTGCTTCTGCAGAACTTCTAGAGAAAGTACTCTGTTTCTTAGCTTTCCAAGAGATCAATGAATCTCCTAGCTTGATATAGTAGTCAGTCAAAAATTTCTTTGACATGGGACAAGATGCCCAATCAGAGTCACAGTAAGCTTCAATCTATTGTGTCCCTTTGCTTGACATGAGAATTCCTAGACCTGGCTGTCTTTTTATGTATCTAACTACATGTAGAGTTGCCTGATAATGTGATCTCTTGGGTGCATGTATGAACTGACTTAGGCATTGAACTGCATAAGAAATGTCTGGTCTGCTTATTGTGAGGTACAAAAGTTTTCAAATTAACTTTTGGAAACTCCCCCCGTCTTCCAGTGCTTCATCAGAGGTGCCAACATTGATACTTTTATCAAATTTTGTACTTGTAAGCTTTATATTCTGCTCCATACGTGTATCTTTAGGCTTTGAGCCTGCTAGTCCCATATCTGAGATCATTTCCAATGCATATTTCCTTTGTGACATCAGTATTCCCTCTTTAGACCTTGCAAATTCTATCCCTGGGAAGTACCGCAACTCCCCTAGGTCTTTTAACTTGAACTTCTGGTGTAATACAACCTTTACATTCTGAATCTCATCTAGATCATTCCCTGTTACAAGTAAGTCATCTACATATACCAGCACAAGCATAAACTTGTTTTTGTCAGCTTTGGTAAACAATGAATAATCATGTTTGCTTTGTGCAAAACCAGAATCTAAGAGAGCTTGAGTTAGTTTTAAATTCATTTGCCTAGATGCTTGTTTTAAACCATATAGGAATTTTAGTAGCCTACATACTCTATGCTCCCCCTAGCTACTAAAGCCTTGGGTCGGGGACATGTACACCTCTTCCTCATGGTCACTATTAAGGAAGGCATTATGATCATCCATTTGGAAAACATGCCAGCCTTTAAGTGTTGCAGTAGTAACTACAGTCCTTATAGTAGTGAGCTTGGCCACAAGGGAGAAGGTGTCATGGAAATCCATACCTTCTTGTTGTGTGTAGCCTTTAGCAACTAGTCTAGCTTTGAATCTTTCTACTGAACCATCTGCAATGTACTTAATCTTATACACCCATTTGCAACCAATGGGAACCTTACCAGCAGGTAGATCCACTACTTCCCATATGTGGTTTTGCTCTAATGCCTCAATTTCCAATTGCATGGCTTTAATCCACCTAGCATCTTTACTAGTTTGGGAGAAAGAAGAAGGTTCGGTGTCTGAAGAAAAAGAAGCAAGGAATGACTGAAAGTGTGAAGGTAGATAGGAGTAGGAAACAAATTGTTGAATGGGATAGGAAGAGGAAGAAGAAGTGGTAGGTAAGAGGAGATGTACATAATCAGTTAACCAAATAGAAGGTCTGGTTACCCTTCCTGATCTTCTAGGTTGATCAGGAGTGGTAGTTACAGGAGTAACAGAGGTAGGAGAAGGGGTAGGAGAGGTTGTCATATGTTCAGAGGAGATAGCAGGTGATGATTAATCAGGGGAGATAGGTGTAGACTCAATTAGAGAAGTTGAATCAAAGGAAGGTTCGGGTATAGGATTAAGAAGGGGCTCAGGATGAAAAGGAGAAGGAGAGGATGCATTAGAAGGAAGGAAATGAGATACGGGGAATTTGAAAGGAAAGATGTGTTCTTTGAACACAACATCCCTGTTGAAAAAGAATTTCCAAGACTCACTACCCGACCCGAGCGAACCAAATTATGTGATGCACCCAAATCATATGCATGAAAACCAATTTAACTGCGGAAGCTCCTTGAAAATCATATATATTTTCAAGTTAAATGATAAAATATTTTCCAATTCAAAATCACACATGACGTCTTTCATGATAATAACAATGAGACTAAGTAAAATAAATATACTTTCATGTATGTCATGTACAACCCCATTACTACAACCTTTCACAACTATATATGGAGCCTCTATACCATAGAATAGAATTAAACACTTGGGTTAATACCCGACTAGCGTAAGTTAAGAAAATAACATGATAGCTACCACGAAATAGGAGTAGTGCCTCACCATATAACTCAGGAAGAGAGTCATCCTAGCCCTGACCGCATGTTACGTATCATACCTCATCCTGAAATATTAAAGTAAGCGCGACCCTAGAGGGGGGCCCTAAGGGCTGAGTACACCACAGCGGTACTCAATAAGTGTCATAGACTCTCTCTAACTTAAGTTCTTGGGACAAACTTTATAAAAATAATGCACAAATATTTGATATAAAACGATAGGAAATTTTATCAATTCACGACCCTTGTCATTTTATATAACAACCAAGTGAAATATAACCCACAATATAAACTTTTAAAACATTTACATCAATCCAAGATATTGGATAAAATCATACAAAATTATTCTGTTTGCTTTAAGTCATTGAAATCACTTTCGGCTCCTTAGGCCTAAACATAAGAAAATCATCCTTACCTTTCACTCGGAGTATTATACCATCACCGACATAAGAAGGTCAACTAGGTTATGAACCTAGCGACAAGATTATATACCCCACTTGCTCAGGTCTTCTCATCGTAGTGCCGTACGAATCGACTCAGTCATGCTAATAATATCACAAAATAGTACCCTCTCGAGGGAGAGCACTCTGCCGTAGTCTATACCACAAAGTAGCCATCTACGCCTACACCGACATGTGTAGTTTCATGACAACGAACACGATATATCTGAAGTCAATCTCGGTGAACACAAGTAACTCCTAAAACATTTGATACTTCAAAAATAGATTCATAGCATAGTAGCCTCAAAGGATCTGTTTTTATCAAATCATAGCATTTATAGAAAATCTAAATCATTTGAACAAAATTTAAATAAATAACCTTTTACATGCTAAAGCTTTTTGCAATTTAACATCAATCTTTAAAAGATACCACAAGTGTTATTCAGCTCGTCAATTTACAAAAGAAATACTTTCCATAAAAACTTGTCTTTAGCACTCAAATATGTATACTCTTGTCAATACGTAAGTTTTGATAAAAACTTATAACATTTACCTTGAGTGTTATTTTGCCAACAAAATTTAAAATAAAATTTTATAAAGCAGCATAATACTACATATGCAACATAATATTTTAATACATGGAGACATCCGTACTTGTTCGTCTCCACAAGTACAAAAACACATTTGCAAATAGCTTAAGTATTAACTCGAAACATGCTTTTAGAGAAAGTCCCTCAAGAAGAGTAAGTTTTAATCAACTTACCTCGATTTCGCTTTATTAACAGTCAACAACTTTCAATCCTTCTCCATCATTCCAATGTTGATTAAAATGATCAACATCACCAACAAGTCGATATCTACAATTAGATATCCTAATTACATCAAAATATGACCTAAGATATTGATCAACATCCATATATGGCTCATAAGTTGGCTACAATAACTCAAATCGCCAAATAGTTTTACATGCTAGACCATTCAACTTCATTCTTATGTTTTAATACCCATTCGAAGTCATTAATGATACTACATCAATTGTCTATTTCCACCAAGATACTATTCATCGTCTTCCATAATCAACACTTGCAAAATATACAATTCGAGTGATTACTTAGTTGATCACTTCCATCTTTTGCTAACAAATAATTCCATAGGTTCATTATATTCATAAATTTCATTGCCAAGATTATCATTCATTTTCTCTCTTATTTTTTCAAAGGTACTATTCATGCCATGAACTAGAGTTTTATAATCCAATTTTTCAACCATTAAAACTTGTAACAAATGCTGCAAATACTTCTGGAGTTACCTCTAGTAGATCAATCTTGAAAAATTACAACTTTAGTAATTTTTGTGTTCTTGAGGATTTGATGATGAAATCTAGTATTTGAATGTAAGAATGATGTTGTAACTCATGTATATTGAGTAAGAATCAACCCAAAACATCATTAACAACTTTTCTTAGTTGATTGGACTTGATTTGAGCTCAAAATCGTCTCTTCACCTCAAGAACCCTAACCCCCAATACAGAAAATACTCTCTTCCCCCGATTTTGTATTTATAAGCCCAGATTTATGGGTTTCGGATGTGGTCCCGGATGCTTCGCATCCGCACTTCACTCTTCTTCGAAGCTCGGATGCGGACTCGGATGCTATGGCAGTACTTCACTGCCAGCCTTCGATAATTTGATCATAACTTCTTGTAGGAATGTCCAAATGGCAAACGGTTTAAAGAGTTAGAAACTAGACTCGAAGACCTTTCATTTGATATATATATATATATATATATATATATATATATATATATATATATATATATATATGTGTGTGTGTGTGTGTGTGTGTGTGTGTGTGTGTGTGTGTGTGCTCATCGAAAGTTAGTTCATGTGCGTACTCATTTGGAACTTTAATCTATCATGTAATTTCCAACTTGACTTGGACTTAGGGCTATCCTTAGACCCCACATCACTTATAATATGCCTAGTACACTTATTATTATATTCAATTGATATCCATCATATTAATAGTCCTTATCTGCACATAAACTAATATAATTAACATACATCAACTTTCTTAATAGCGCTTAAGTACTTCGAAAACTTTCGGGGTGCTACAGTCATAGAGTTTGTAACCCTTTTGATTTAAGAAATAACCAATGAAGATAGCAGGCCAAGACTTGGCAAAGAACTTATCACTATAGTGGGGTCTTGTGGCATAACACAAACATCCTAAAGTTCTCATATGATGTATGCTAGGAGAATGACCATGGAACAACTCATACGGAGTCTTTCCATTCAAAACACTACTAGGTAATCTGTTAATGATGTAGGTGGCTGCAAGAATACACTCACCCCAGTATTTTAAAGGAATGTGGGCTTAAAATCTCAAGGCTCTACTAACTTCAAGAAGGTGTCTATGTTTCCTTTCCACTACCCTATTTTATTGAGGGATGTGGACATAACTACTTTGATGTATAATTCCATTGGATTCAAAATGAGTTGAACAAATTGTATTAATGAATTCATAACCATTGTCTGATCTAAAGGTCTTAACACCAGAAGAAAATTCGTTTTCAATCAGTTGAAGGAAATCATTCAGAACAACAAATACATCACTTTTGACTCTTAACAAGAAGGTCCAAGTCATTCTAGAGTAATCATCAACAAGTGTACGAAAGTATCTGAAGCCACAATGAGTACATACTCTATATGGACCCCAAACATACATATGCACCAATTCAAATGCAGAAGTAGACTTAGAAGTACCAATAGGAAATGGCAACCTAGTTTGTATAGCTAAAAGACAAATTGAACAACTACATTCATTTGACTTTGACAAGTGATTTCTAATTGCAGGAATTTTCAGTAGAATAGTTTGAGGTGCATGACCAAGTCTTTGATGCCACAAAACATTTGAGTTATTCTTGAGAGAAGAGGATAAACACTTAGAGGCAGGAGCAGCAGCAGGTGTGCAAGGATTGAGAATGTATAGCCCATTCTTTTCATTACCAGTCCCCTTCACCTTGCCACTGAAGAGGTCCTGAAACAGGCAGAAATGAGGATAAAAAGCTACCAAACACTTTAAATCCTTAGTGTATTTGGAGACAGACAACAAGTTGTATTTAAACTGTGGAATTAGGTGTGACATATGACAAAGTGGAACCGGGATCAATAAGAGCATACACATCATGAGATTGGACAGACAATATACCCGTGACAACATCTGGATAAGTCTCTAATTCCTGACGCCTCCTCATAGCATAAAATCTATTGGGTCCTCCTGAATTCTGTGCACCACCCCTAGCTGCATCATGCCCTACGGGCGCTGGGGTGCCTCGAGCTGGAGGTGCTGTGAATGTAGTAGCTGCAGAATTAGCTGGTTACGCCGCACCTCTGCCCATATTTCGGCGGGACGAGCGGCAATCCCTCTGAATGTGACCCCTCACACCACACCCATAGCATACTGGTAGGTCCATGAAGCAGGACCCTAAGTGTATCCTCCCACACTTAGGGCATGGAAGTCTCCACTGCTGAAACCTTCTATCGGGCCGATCCTGCTGGTTGGGTCCCCTGTTGCCCTTACTGGATCTAGATGACTGTGCACCCATCGAAGACTGGGCGAATGATTGGGATGGTCCTGATGACCCTCCCCTGAATGTCGACCTACCACCACCACCACCGGAAGAACCATCAAAGTTGCCCGTGGACCGGGCCTTGCTGCTACTCTTACGCTCCATTTTATTCTTCAATTTGCGGGTCTCTATGGCTTGAGCAAATGCCACCATCTTACCATAGTTCATATCGGAATTTAAGGTAGCTGTAGAGGCCTCATTAATAACCAAGGGGCTAAGGCCTTGTACAAAACGACGCACTCTAGCGTCCATAGTGGGCAACATATGAATAGAATACTTGGACAAGCACGCAAACTCCATATGATACTCCTACATATTCATACTACCCTGCTTCAGGCTTTCAAACTCAACGGCAAGGGCTGCCTTAGTTTCGGCAGGCAAGAAATGATCCATAAAAGCATTTGTGAATTCACTCCACCTTGCCGGAGGGCTTCTCTCCTCACGGGATTCCTCCTACAACTCAAATCAAGAATAAGCCACCCCTTTCAGGCGGTAGGAGGCCAACTCTACTCCCTCTGTCTCTGTAGCATGCATAACCTAGAGAGTTTTGTACATCTCATCAATGATGTCCTGGGGGTCCTCCTCAGGATCAGTACCCGTAAACACTGGAGGGTCTAACTTAAGAAAATTGTTCACCCTAGAACTAGCAGATTCCCCTGGTTGACTAGAAGAAGTAGGTCCAACACTCGATCTCTGGGCCTGAGAAGCCACTATCTATGTCAACATCTGTATGGCTCCCCTAAAATCAACACAAGCACACCAGAATCGGAAGTTGGGGCTGGAGGTGGAACTGGAATATCAATTGGAGGAACTATTGCACCTTCAGTGGGTGTAGGGACATGTGTGGTCTAATCAATTGTAGTAGAGTCAGGCAGTGCACAGAGCTAGAATTAGAATTAGAATTAGAATTAGAATTAGAAGGTACAGGTTATGAGTGAGAAAACATATGCAAGGAGGAAGCCATATGATTTGAGGCTCCAGAATCAATTATCCAATAACCATAGTTAGTAACAGATTTATCTGCCATGTTAGCTGTCTTATTTGCAGTTGACTCTGCCATATTTGCCATCTCTATTGCAGTTGATCCTTTTTTCTTGTCCAGCAACATAAGTATCTGTTGATATTACTCATGAGTAAAAATAGGTACAGATATTGGACCTCCTCTATGTCCAGTGTTTGTTGTCCCAGTAGTATACATTTCCTCTTGTGCCTTTATATTTGCATTATGTGCCACTGCTGGAGCACCATTGTAACCTCCTCTTCTCCTATTGTTGCTCTTGAACTTAGGCCTTATTGGATAACCAATCAGCTTGTAGTAATTTACTTTTGTGTGTTCCTTCATGTGGAAATAGTCACACTGCAGGTTCCCATTACTCCTAGGCCTTGCATTGGAGGTGTTGATCGATACCATAGCACTAGATTCTCCATCCATAGGTTCACTCCCTAGAATTTCACTTTGTACTCCTAAGTTGCTATTCAATCTCTGGCTTTCTTCATGGATCAACATCGAATAAGCTTGATCAATTGTAGGCGTAGAATTCATTATCAGGATTTGTCTTCTTTGTGGAGCATATGTGTTATTCAGTCCCATTAGAAACTTAATCAATTTTTGTTCGCGTAAAAACTCAACAAATTCTCTAGATTTTACACAATTGCACCCAGGAAATGGTATAATTGACTCAAACTCTGCCCAGAGATCATTTAACTTTGACTAATAGATTGAGACACTCGATATTCCTTGAGTCAAACTACTAATCTCTATGTTCATGTGATACACCTTAGTCGTGTTTACTTTGTCAAACCTTTCTCTAAACGTTTCCCAAACCTTTTGTGCATTCGAGGAGTAAACAATTCCTTTCCTAAGCTCATGCGCCACTGAACTCATGATCCACGACTATACAATGGCATTACATCGATCCTACTGGTGCAACCTGAACAAATCTGCTCCATACTTCTCCCTAGTACAGGTTCCGTCAATGAAACCTATTTTGTTCTTCACCAAACGTCACATTTTCATAGAGCGACTTCATTCCGAGTAGTTTTCTGTTCCAACCAACAATTGAGGAATCAACACAATCCCCAGCGTGTCTGAGGGATGAACAAATAACGTGTCATTGCAATCGAGCAATTGAGCGCTTGCATGTGAAGTTTCGACTCCAATTTGGGGAGAATCACTCATCATCATAGTTGAATTCGTCATTAGTCAGAAATTAGGGCTAGGATAAAAATCGGAGAAGAGAGAACTTGAATTGGTGAGATTGAGAGTAACTAAAAACTTTAGATTACAGATCGTACTCGACCTGCTCTGATACCATGTCAAAACTAACCTAGATCTGCCATGGAAATGGAGGCAAGTTCTAGTGAGAAGAAGAGAGGAAATGAGAGTAAGAGACAAAAGATCATAGAGAGAGAAATTGTAATATGTATTTCTTTTCTTATATGTACAGTGTACAAATTGTGTCTAATATATACAAAGTTGTCCTAACTAGCCAACTAATAGCTGCATCTAGAAGAGTATATGTTAAATAATAAATGTACAAAATGCCTCAACTACATTTTATCTCTACACCAATAACACTAGTAAGGCTTGGATGCAAAAATATTACTTCCCATCATGACTTTTGCTAAAGAAGTGGTTAATATTACTAAAGAAATGGCTAATATTTGAAGTGCATTACCAATGTTAATTACCAAAAGCTCCTTTAATCATAGTGACTTGAACCCACGCATCAATCTCGAGCTTTCTAACATAGAGTCCTCAGATTTCGTCTTGCAGGAAAAGGGTAGTCGTCAATATATTAGGAATGCTGTCGTACCCCGACTAAAAGGTCAGGGTTTGGATATTTTGGATAGTAGTTGAGATTATTTATGCTCTTTGAAGCCACTAAAAGGGATTCTTTCACCCCCAACAATGGATTCAACATCCAACCTCTCACACTTCTTCATATTCTCCAATGTGTCTTCCCTGAAAACAAATGTTAAATTTTATTCAATGTAAGTCCAAAGTGTCATTTTCTTTCATATAGTGTCATATTTGTATACAAGTTAGCTAAAGTATAAAATGTTATAGTAGATTAGTTATATTTTTATTGGACTAATGCATATGCATAAAATCTGACTTCTTATTACCTTATAACTAATTTGAGTGTGTAAACATTTTTTTAATAGGAAGAAAAAAATTAATTTTAATAAAAGAAAGAGTGTAATAACCTGCATGAAGGAGGCCAAACACTACTAGAAATTCGCTAAAAATCGACCAAAAAATCGACCAAAGTTGGTCAGTTATGGCCAATTACCGACCAAAATGCGACCATTAGGGTGTGGACGGTGTTTTGATGGTCAGGATGGCTTAACGACCAAAGTTGGTCGGAAATTACCGATCAACTTTGGCCGGTAGCTTAAAACGACCATCTGACAAGTTTAAGTACTTACCGACCAACTTTGGTCGGAAACATATTTTATTAATTTAATTTTACCGACCAAAGTTGGTCGGTTTAACTAAATTATATTTTTTTTAATTAATTATTAAAATTTTAAAAAAACCGACCAACTTTTGTCGGTAATTGAAATATATATATATTTAAAATAATAAAAACTAAACATTACCGACCAACTATGGTCGGTAACCTCAACAGTGCAGGCAAAATACCGACCAAAGTTAGTCGGTAATATTGAATTCTAGGAATTCAATGTTCATTAACCGACCAACTTTGGTCGGTATTTTGGAATAAATTTTTTATTTTATTAAAAACGGACTAACTTTGGTCGGTTTTTCTAGGTTTAATTTTGGCATAAAATACCTGTTTTGGCAGCTACACCACCTGCCAGCATACCAATACACCTAATAGCAATAACAACAACAACAACAATAACAACCAAAACATTCAATAAATACTTTAAAACTAATAAATTAAAGTTCAATTGAACATAAAAATCCAAAACCAAGTTAAAACTAATTACAACTAGTTCAAAACCGGTTCTATTTGTCTAGTTCAAAGTATATAAATATTAAGGGGAATTTTCTATAACATCATCATCACCGTCTGATGAACTTTCATTTACAAGACGTTATAGAGAACGGTCTTGTGCAGGACGGAAAGAACGATCACGGGGAGGACGGGAGGAACAATCACGAGCAGGACAGGAGGAACGATCACGTGGAGGTCGACCCTCTGAATGATCTCTAAGCCTTTCTCTTTCCTTGGCCGCTTCTAGCTCGGATGTAAGCTTTTTCACTGTCTCCCGCATAGCGGAGAGGCTCTCCCTATTAAGTTGCTCGCCTTGCGAGGAAGTCCCTATTCCTCGCATTCCACACTTATAGCGATGGAAGTTTTTAGTAGGAAGCCTGTATACCTTCCCCCATTTTAGACCGCCAACAGACTCCAACCATATTCTTTCATAATCCTCGTCCGAAGGTTGGGTTGGCTCACCCGATTCACCAGCTGGATGACTACGGATGAATTCCTCCACGTTACTTTGGTAGCGACCTTATATTATTTTAAATTAAATTAGTATTTCAAAATTTTTATAAAAGTAAATTATAATACTTAAAGAAAATTGTTCTAATAAAGTTATCAACCCCTTCTACAAAATCCTCCTGCAATCCCCGCCGATTAGGATAATTCTTATTGTACATCCAAGTACGATGTTCCATCTATACAAATAAAACAAGAAGAAATTAATTTATTCTACAATTATAAATTAATTATATCTTTTTTAGTTAATTCAAGATAATTATTTTTTCCTAATTATACCAATTTATATCCTAAAAGTTCAATTCATATCCAAAAGGTCCAATTCATATCTTAAAAGTTCAATTCATATCCTAAAAGTTCAATTCACAAGAACAAATCCTAAAAACTAAAATTTCAATTCATATCCTACGAGTTTAAACATAAACTAACTAAATTAAAGAAATTCAACCCATACCCTAAAAGTTCGATTCACAAGAACAAATTAATTTATTCTACAATTATAAATTAATTATATCTTTTTTAGTTAATTCAAGATAATTATTTTTTCCTAATTACACCAATTTATATCCTAAAAGTTCAATTCATATCCAAAAGGTCCAATTCATATCTTAAAAGTTCAATTCATATCCTAAAAGTTCAATTCACAAGAACAAATCCTAAAAACTAAAATTTCAATTCATATCCTACGAGTTTAAACATAAACTAACTAAACTAAAGAAATTCAACCCATACCCTAAAAGTTCGATTCACAAGAAAAAATTAATTTATTCTACAATTATAAATTAATTATATCTTTTTTAGTTAATTCAAGATAATTATTTTTTCCTAATTACACCAATTTATATCCTAAAAGTTCAATTCATATCCAAAAGGTCCAATTCATATCTTAAAAGTTCAATTCATATCCTAAAAGTTCAATTCACAAGAACAAATCCTAAAAACTAAAATTTCAATTCATATCCTACGAGTTTAAACATAAACTAACTAAACTAAAGAAATTCAACCCATACCCTAAAAGTTCGATTCACAAGAAAAAATTAATTTATTCTACAATTATAAATTAATTATATCTTTTTTAGTTAATTCAAGATAATTATTTTTCCCTAATTACACCAATTTATATCCTAAAAGTTCAATTCATATCCAAAAGGTCCAATTCATATCTTAAAAGTTCAATTCATATCCTAAAAGTTCAATTCACAAGAACAAATCCTAAAAACTAAAATTTCAATTCAATATCCTACGAGTTTAAACATAAACTAACTAAACTAAGAAAATTCAACCCATACCCTAAAAGTTCGATTCACAAGAATAAATTAATTTATTCTACAATTATAAATTAATTATATCTTTTTTAGTTAATTCAAGATAATTATTTTTTCCTAATTACACCAATTTATATCCTAAAAGTTCAATTCATATCCAAAAGGTCCAATTCATATCTTAAAAGTTCAATTCATATCCTAAAAGTTCAATTCACAAGAACAAATCCTAAAAACTAAAATTACAATTCATATCCTACGAGTTTAAACATAAACTAACTAAACTAAAGAAATTCAACCCATACCCTAAAAGTTCGATTCACAAGAACAAATTAATTTATTCTACAATTATAAATTAATTATATCTTTTTTAGTTAATTCAAGATAATTATTTTTTTCTAATTACACCAATTTATATCCTAAAAGTTCAATTCATATCCAAAAGGTCCAATTCATATCTTAAAAGTTCAATTCATATCCTAAAAGTTCAATTCACAAGAACAAATCCTAAAAATTAAAATTTCAATTCATATCCTACGAGTTTAAACATAAACTAACTAAACTAAAGAAAATTCAACCCATACCCTAAAAGTTCGATTCACAAGAACAAATTAATTTATTCTATAATTATAAATTAATTATATCTTTTTTAGTTAATTCAAGATAATTATTTTTTCCTAATTACACCAATTTATATCCTAAAAGTTCAATTCATATCCAAAAGGTCCAATTCATATCTTAAAAGTTCAATTCATATCCTAAAAGTTCAATTCACAAGAACAAATCCTAAAAACTAAAATTTCAATTCATATCCTACGAGTTTAAACATAAACTAACTAAACTAAAGAAATTCAACCCATACCCTAAAAGTTTGATTCACAAGAACAAATTAATTTATTCTATAATTATAAATTAATTATATCTTTTTTAGTTAATTCAAGATAATTATCTTTTTCTAATTACACCAATTTATATCCTAAAAGTTCAATTCATATCCAAAAGGTCCAATTCATATCTTAAAAGTTCAATTCATATCCTAAAAGTTCAATTCACAAGAACAAATCCTAAAAACTAAAATTTCAATTCATATCCTACGAGTTTAAACATAAACTAACTAAACTAAAGAAATTCAACTCACACCCTAAAAGTTCGATTCACAAGAATAAATCGTAAACTCTAGATTCTAACTAAACTATTCAAGACAATACAAAGTTAATAATTCAA
The DNA here is from genome assembly GCF_000715075.1 of Nicotiana tabacum. Classification (NCBI taxonomy): domain Eukaryota; kingdom Viridiplantae; phylum Streptophyta; class Magnoliopsida; order Solanales; family Solanaceae; genus Nicotiana; species Nicotiana tabacum. Next base: position 126,520,758 of record NC_134088.1, on the reverse strand, counting down.
TTCTAACTAAACTATTCAAGACAATACAAACTCAAAATTGAAACACTCGTCAATTAAAACTAATTTATAACTAATTGACTAATTAACAAAATTAATTAGTTAATAAAACTAATTAACAAAACTAATTAAAACAAGACCTAAACCCTAATCCTCAATAAAATGCAATGTTCAAATAATTGAAACACTAATCAATTGAAACTAATTCATAACTAATTAACAAAACCTAGAAATAATAAATAAATGGGTTGTAATTCAAACCTAGAATTTTTAGGAGATGGAGAAGGAGAGGGGCGGCAGTGGTAGTGGCAGCGGCAACGGCGCGGCGACGGCGGGGGCTGGGCGGTGGCAACGCGGGGTGGGGAATGGGATTTATGTGAGGGAAATAGAGAAGGAGAGGGGAAGGTATTGAGTGAGGGAAATAGAGAAGGAGAGGGGAAGATAAGAGAGAAATGGGGGTTCCCCCGTTTTTCAATTCTCATTTCCAAATTACCGACCAAAGTTGGTCGGTAATTTTGGTCGGTGCCTAGGAGTAATGGGAACTTTGGTTGGTTATTTTGCAGAAAATAACAATTACCGACCAAAGTTGATCGGTAAATGCTTCCCCTGCATTAACCGACCAACGTTGGTCGGTAATTTTAAATATAAATTCTTAAATATTATAAAATATTTTAAATAATAAAATAATTATTAAAATTTTAAAAATTGGGTCCAGATTATCGACCAACATTGGTCGGTAATCCAAAATTTTCTTCTCTGGCCAGCTGGGTCAATTCGTTGACCAATTTACCGACCAACGTTGGTCGGTATTTAGTTTTAAAAAAATATAATTTTTTTTTTCAGTTTCCGTCCAAGCTGGACGGTTTTTGGTCACTTTTTTTGACCGACTAACGTTGGTCGGAAATATTTGGTCGATTTTTAGCAGATTTTTAGTAGTGAAAATAAAGTAGCACCATCATCAGAATCATAAACAAAACCAAGGTAATCTTTCCATACCAAAATATTCTCAGCTTCAGGATTGAAGTTTGTCCGTATCTGACCTTACTCGAAGTTTTTGAGTACTTCTTCATATCTTCATCTGTTCATCTGGAATATTAAAGAAGATTGAGGGCCTAAAGCCAAACTATAATGAGAGGCCTTAAATTTTTTTTATCATTCTAGCTTTTTTCCGTTGGTTGATTATCGAAATCATCTCTTGAAACAAAAGGCCCTCGGGTCCAGACCCACAAATAAATAGGAAGCAAAACGAGGGTCCTTCATTAAAGGGGCAAAAGAGGGGTGGGGCTTTGTTCCGAGGGGAGGGGTGCGCCTTCCTCAACTTTAGAAAGGAGAGAATTTCAGAGAGTCATTCTCTCCAACTTTTTCTATCTTGGCCCAAAACGGTAGCATGGTCTTCTATTTATCGTGTAATTCTCCACCTGCGGTCATTAGCTCGGCAGATAAGAAGAGCGAGCCAAAACGGAAAGAAGAGTATGAGGGACAGCGGCTCACCGAGCGGTTATGTAAACCCTTTTTTACTCGGCTCTTTCCTTTAATAAGAACAATCTAAATGTGATACTTTCACGACGAAATACTGGGATTATTTGTAGATGCAAAGTCATTAATGATTCATTTTCCATTAATAATACAACTAATATATTTAGTTGCTCTTGAATCATTTTTTCTCTTAGGTAAGATTTTGTCAATTTAATTTTCTTCTTTCCGCTGAGGAAATTAAACCGTTACATGAATTTTTAAAATTATTTTATAAGAAATATAGGCCTTTAGAAAAGAATCAACGTTAAAGGCAATATTTTTTCACATAATGTAAGGATCTCAATATGCATATTCAAAGTTGTAAATTATTTTTCTCTATACTTTTATGGATTAAAAATAATAGACCTCTTAACGGTCTATGGCAACATCAATATATATATATTTTGATGGTAAACCATTGCTAAATGAACTAGCCACAATCAGTACATTATACCAAATAGTCATCCCTAATAAAAACTCAAATATTTCAAGCTCATATGTTGAACAAATAGCTTCATTTTTAATTTTTGGATCCTAATAAGCTTCTACTTATTTAAATATCTCATATTTGTGGAGCTTGAAATCTTAGCTTTGATACTTTTGATACGACTTTCCGACATGTTTGAGACAATGATTTAAGAGTTAGGTTAGACACACTATCTTTTAAAATATTTAATAGCTTATTAGATACACTATCTTTTAAAATATTTGATGGCTTATTAGAAGAAGAAAAAATAGTGGATTTATATATTGTACTATTCCAAAACTTTATATAACTTTTGTATAAGAATTAATCATGTCACATAATACCAATTTAAATTATAAAAATTTTTATAAAAAATATATATATTAATATGAAAAATTAGGGCCCCCAAAATTTTGGGGCCTTTAGTTGCTTTAGGCTTCAGCCGCCCCTGCCTATAACATGTCTCCTTTATGTTTTTCAGAACTTCCACGGAAACCCCATGATTGATAACCTAAAAACAACAGCAATAACAATAATATGAAGTCTCGATTGTAAGCAAGTTAGAGTCGGTAATATAAATCGTTATTATTCATGTCGCCAATGACGGAGCCAGGAATTTCGCTAAGGATATTCAAGAATATTTAAGATTTTATATAAAAATAACTTATAGAAATTTAGTTGGGATATAAAATAGAAAACTTTCATGGGTATGCAGATAAAAGTTAATGCGGAAAAGATCCAAATATACCCATGTACTATGAGAAAATGTTTAAATATACCTCTCGTTATACTTTTGGTCCAAATATACCACTATCGTTATACTATTGGTTCTAATATACCCACTTCCGTTAAGTTTGTCCATGGTGAACATCCAATCCTACGTGGCACTGACATTTGATAAGGTAGATGTCACTTGACATACCACCTTAGTGTGATGACCCAAAATGTCATCTTATGCTCGAATCTGCGCTCTTAAGCATTAAAAATCTCTTTTTACCCTCCTCGATTTGCGTGCGCAGTCCTGGCAGGTTACCGGAAAGTTTTTATGTTGAAAACTAATAAAAATAAGAATTTTTGCCTTAAAAGTTGATTTTAGTTGACTTCGGTCAATATTTTTGGTAAACAGGCCCGGATTCGTGCTTTGACGGTCCCGGTAGGTCCATATCAAATTATGGGACCTGGGCGTATGTCCGGAATCGAATTTGGAGGTCCCTAGCTTGAGTTATGAATTTTTGATGAAAAGTAAAAGTTTGAATTTCTTTTTGTTTTTAAGAATTGATTGATATTTGGCATTGTTAGTATGAGGTCCGTATTTTGGTTCCGGAGCCCGGTACAGGTTCATTATGATATTTAAGACATGTCTAAGAAATTTAGTTAGAAATGGAGTTGATTTGACGTGATTCGGACGTCCAGTTGAGAAATTAGAAGTTTTAAAGTGTTCTTGAGAATTTCATTTGAATTGGTGCTAAATTTAGAGTTCTAGGTGTTATTTTGGCAATTTGATCACGCCAGCAGGTCCGTATGATATTTTTAGACTTGTGTCCTTGTTTGGTTTGGAGCCCCGAGGGCTCGAGTGAGTTTCGGATAGGCCACGGGATGTTTTGGACATTGGAAATCTGGTTTTCCTGAAGAATCTGTGTTCTGGCATGTCCTTCTTCGCGTTCGCGAAGGTACTCTCGCAAACGCGAAAAGTAAACTAAGCAGCTGAGGATTTCTTCTTCACGAACGCGAAGCGATGGGGGCGTTACCCTTCGCGAACGCGTAGCGTTAGGCACTGGGGAGAGGGGTCAGCCTTTTCTTCATCGCGAACGCAAGCAATGTCTCGCGAACGCGAAGACCAAGGAAGGGTAGCTTATGCAAACGCGAAGACCAGGAAAGGGTAGCCTATGCGAACGCAAGCACTGCCTCACGAACGCTAAGTCTTGGCAGCCCATACACTTCGCGAATGCGACAGTGCTCTCGTGAACGCGATGAACACTGTCGCCCAGCACTTAACAGAACCCAAAATGGGAATTTTGCCAAAAAATTCATTTTTCTCAAAAATCAAACGGTGAGGGGCGATTTTTCAAAAGTCAATCCTTCCCCAAATTATTGGTAAGTGATACTAAATTATTTTCTTTCAATTACCCATTACATTTCTTGAATTTTCAAACTAAAAATCTAGAGTTTTCATGGTAGAATTAGGGGGTTAGGGTAGAAAATAGGGATTTCGGGAATTTTGGGATTTAGACCTCAATTTGAGGTCGGATTTCAAAACTAATTACATATTCAGGCTCGGGGGTGAATGGGTAAAAAGATTTTGGTCCTAACCTCGGGTTTTGACCAAGCAGGCCCGGGGTCGATTTTTTGACTTTTTGGAGAAAAATTTGAAAAATTTAATTTATACAATATAATTGATTTCTTTAGCAATATTTGATATTATCGAGTCATTTTTTAATAGATACGAGTGGTTTGGAGGTGAATTCCAAAGGAAAAGCTGTGATTGAGAATTAAGTGACCTTCAGAGTGAGGTAAGTGATGTGTCTAACCCTGATTTGAGGGAATTAGGAACCTTAGATTATTTGCTAAGTGAAATTCATGTGAGCGGCTTATATGTGAGGTGACGAGTACCTATGCGCCGCCAATTTACCTGTTTTCCATGTTTCTCTGTTTTTCTGATATTGTCTCATTCCTATGCCAAATTACTACGTATTACACTAGTGTTGTTCAAATTATCGTTCTTATCATGTTTACGGAATTTTCTGGTGATAATTGAGTTTTTATTTCAAGATGAGATTGATATTATGGAACCAAATGTTGAAGTAAGGTTTGTACTTGTTATTCTATCTCCCTGTTGTTATTTATGCATTGCATTATGGTAAGGGAGAGTGTTAATGCACGAAGGGTGATGACGTGCCATATTGTGAGTATTAATGCACGAAGGGCGATGCCGTGCCATATTGTGAGTGTTAATGCATGAAGGGTGATGTCGTGCCATATTGTGAGTGTTAATGCACGAAGGGTGATGTCGTGCCATGATATGAGAGTAAAAGCATGAAGGGTGATGCCGTGCCGTTTCTATAAATTTTATGGTGAGATTGAGAGTAAAAGCACGAAGGGTGATGTCGTGCATTTTTTCTTACTGTATTCACTATTCCTGTTGATTCATGGTATATTGATTGCTTCGGTGATCATTCTATTGTAGTTCTTTATCTTGTATTCCCCTCAGTATGTTTTCCCTCCCGACAATTCCTGTTTAGTTTTTCATTTCTGTTATTTGCATATACACTGTTAAATTGTACAGGTTGATTTGTAGGTGCCTTGCCTTAGCCTCGTCACTACTTCGTCGGGGTTAGGCTCGACACTTACCAGTACATGGGGTCGGTTGTACTGACGCTGCACTCTGCACTTTCTGTGCAGATTTTGATACCGGCTCAGGTTGATCAAGATTTGCTACTGGTTCGCTGTCCGGAGACTGTCGGCATTCACAGACCTTGAAGTCCTCGTCTATATTTTATGTCCTACTGTTCTCTATCATTCAGACAATTGTATTTCTTTCAAACTATTACTTGTAGTAAATTCTAGAATGCTCGTGAATTGTGACTCTAGATCTGGGTGGTAGTAATTAATACAGTTTTATGATATTCCACACTTATTATATTTTATTTTAGTTAATTATTGTTATTTACTGAATGAAAATAAGGAATTGGTTTAATGATTCTCTAACGTTGGCTTGCCTATCAAGTGAAATATTAGGCGCCATCACGGTCCCGTCGATGGGAAATTTTGGGTCGTGACAGTTGGTATCAGAGCACTAGGTTGCCTAGGTCTCACGATTCATGAGCAAGCTTAGTAGAGTCTGGAAGACCGGTACAGAGACGTCTGTACTTATCTCTCAGAGGCTATGGGGTTTAGGAACAATTTCACTTCTATTTTATTATGTCGTGCGCTTTATTTCTATCGTTGACGATTGAACTCTTCTATTCTTATCCCCTCGCAAATAGCGAGAACACGCACTGCATCTATAACTGGACAGGAGCCAGAGCCCCTAGTGACAACTACGATTAGGGGCAACGGCCGAGACCGAAGTCGCGCCAAAGGCCGAGGTAGAAACAGAGGTAGAGCTCAGTCAAGAGCTCGAGCATCCGCACCTGTTGTAGAACCTTTGGTGGATTTTCAGGAGGAGGTTACAGTTCAAAATGTACCAATTGGACCAGTTCAGGTCCCGGAAGGTTCATAGCCACTCCAAAAGCCCCGCCAGTTGGGGTAGTTTAGCCAGTTATTGCGGCACAGACCAGTGATAGGCCCGCCATGTCTTTGAGGCCTTATTGAGACTAGATAAGTTTACCAATCTCTTTCCAGTTCACTTTAGTGGTACACCTTCCAAGGACCCACAGGAGTATCTAGAACGCTACCATGAGGTGCTGCGGAACATGGGTATAGTTGAGACCAATGGGGTTGATTTTGCTGGATTTCAGATGACGGATTCCACCAGGAGGTGGTGGAGGGATTATACATTGACTAGACTAGTTGGATCGCCTGCACTTACCTGGGAGCAATTCTCTCAGCTATTTCTGGAGAAGTTCCTTCCTATCACACTGAGGGAGGATTACCAAAAGCAATTTGAGCATCTACTGAGGGAGGATTGTTACTTAGTATGAGTCCCGTTTTGTGGATTTGGCCCGTCATGCCATTCTTCTTCTTCCCACGGAGGGAGAGAGACTGAGGAGGTTTATGGAGGGACTCACGCATCCTATCAAACTTAAGATGGCCAAGGAGATTGGGAGTGAGATTTCTTTTCAGGCGGTTGCTAATGTCGCCAGACGAGTCGAGATGGTTCTTACTCAGGGAGGTCAGGGGTTTGACAAGAGGTCTCGTCATTCCGGTGAGTTCAGCGGTGCCTCATCTAGAGGCAGGAGTACTTTTGGTAGAGGTCATCCTCCCAGGCCGTTTCATTCAGCGCTCCAGTCATCCCACGGTGCCTCAGGTGGTCGTGGCCCTCAGATGCATTATTCCGACCAGCTAGCCTATAGTTGCTGCTCCACCTGCTCAGCCAGCTAGAGGCAGGGGTCATGCAGCCAGAGGTAGGGGCTAGACAGTTAGAGGTGGAGGTCAGGCCATTAGAGGTGGAGACCAGCCAGCTAGAGGCCGTCCCAGGGATGTAGTTCAGGGTGGTGGGGCCCAGTCCCGGTGTTATGCTTTCCCTCCCAGCCAGGCCTGAGGCTGAGTCATCTGACGCTGTTATCACAAGTATTGTTTCAGTTTGCAGTAGAGATGCTTCAGTTCTATTTGATCCGGGATCTACTTACTCCTATGTGTCATCCTATTTTGTTTCCTATTTGGTTGTGCCCCGTGATTCTTTGAGTGTTCGTGTGTATGTGTCCACACCAGTGGGAGATGCTATTATTGTAGATCGTGTTTATCGTTCGTGTGTGGTCACCATTGGGAGTCTTGATACTCGTGTAGATCTTCTACTTCTCGACATGGTTGATTTTGATATCATACTGGGCATGGATTGGCTGTCACCTTATCACGCTATATTAGATTGTCACACCAAGACGGTGACCTTAGCCTTACAGGGGTTGCCTCGATTAGAGTGGAGAGGGAATCTTGGCCATTCTGCCAGTAGGGTTATCTCTTATGTGAAGGCTCGTCATATGGCCGAGAAGGGGTGCCTAGCATATTTGGCTTATGTCCGTGATTCTAGTGCAGAGGTTCCTTTCATGGATTTAGTGCCGGTTGTTTGTGAGTTTCCAGAGGTGTTTCCTGTAGACCTGCCGGGGATGCCACCCGACAGGGATATTGATTTCTGCCTTGATTTGGCTCCGGGCACTCAGCCTATTTCCATTCCGCCATATCGCATGACCCCGCCAGAGTTGAAAGAATTGAAGGAGCAGTTGCAAGATTTGCTTGATAAGGGCTTCATTAGACCTAGTGTCTCGCCCTAGGGTGCACCTGTGTTGTTTGTGAAAAAGAAAGATAGATCGATGAGGATGTGTATAGAATATCGGCAGTTGAACAAAGTCACCACCAAGAACAAATATCCATTGCCGAGGATTGATGATTTATTTGATCAGCTTCAGGGTGCCAAGGTGTTTTCAAAGATTGATTTGAGATCTGGCTACCATCAGTTGAGGATTAGGGCATCCGATGTTCCTAAGACAGCATTTCGGACTCGGTATGGGCATTATAAGTTTCTAGTGATGTCATTTGGGCTGACAAATTCCCCATCAACATTCATGGATTTGATGAACTGGGTGTTCAAACCCTACTTGGATTTCTTTGTGGTTGAGTTTATTGATGATATCTTGATCTACTCCCACAGTCGAAAGGAGCATGAGCAGCACCTTCAGATCGTTCTTTAGACTCTGAAAGACAACCAGTTATATGCTAAGTTTTCAAAATATGAGTTTTGGTTGAGTTCAGTTGCCTTCTTGGGTCACGTTGTATCAGCAAAGGGTATTCAGGTGGATCCTAAGAAGATTGAGGCAGTCCAGAACTGGCCTAGACCTACATCAGCTACACAGATTCGTAGTTTCCTGGGTTTGGCGGGCTATTACCGTCGATTTGTGGAGGGGTTTTCATCTATAGCAGCCCCGTTGACCAGTTTGACCCAGAAGGGTGCCCCGTTCAGGTGGTTAGATGAGTGTGAAGCGACCTTTCAGAAGCTCAAGATTGCTTTGACCACGGCACCGGTATTGGTGTTACCCACAGGTTCAGGATCTTATACAGTATATTGTGACGCATCTCATATTGGTATGGGTGCGGTATTGATGCAGGGTGGCAAGGTTATTGCATATGCTTCACGGCAGCTGAAGGTTCACGAGAAGAATTACCCTGTTCATGATCTAGAGCTGGCAGCCATTGTTCACGCGCTGAAGATTTGGAGGCACTATCTTTACGGCGTGCCATGTGAGGTATTCACTGATCATCGGAGCTTGCAGTATTTGTTCAAGCAGAAGGAACTCAATTTGAGGCAGAGGAGGTGGCTGGAGCTATTGAAAGACTATGATATCACCATATTGTATCATCCCGGGAAGGCCAATGTGGTGGCCGATGCTTTGAGTAGAAAGTCAGTCAGTATGGGTAGCCTTGCATATATTCCAGTTGGTGAGAGACCTCTTGCATTGGATGTTCAGGATTTGGCCAACCAGTTCGTGAGGTTAGATGTTTCTGAGCCTAGCCGTGTTCTAGCTTGTACAGTCACTCGGTCTTCCTTGTTTGAGCGTATCAGAGATCGGCAGGATGACGATCCTCATTTACTTGTCCTTAGAGACACAATGCGACACGGTGGTGCCAACCAGGTTACTGTTGGAGATGACAGAGTTTTGAGGATGCAGGGTCGTATTTGTATGCCTAATGTGGATGGACTTCGTGAGTTGATCATTGAGGAATCCCACAGTTCCTGGTATTCTATTCATCCGGGCGCCATCAAGATGTATCAGGACTTGAGGCAGCATTATTGGTGGAGGCGAATGAAGAAGGACATATTTGCCTACGTAGCTCGGTGCCTAAATTTCCAGCAGGTAAAGTGTGAGCATCAAAGACCTGGTGGTTTACTTCAGAGGTTAGATATTCCTGAGTGGAAGTGGGAGCGTATCACTATGGATATTGTTGTTGGACTCCTACGGACTCAGAGGAAGTTCGATGTAGTTTGGGTTATTGTGGACATGCTGACTAAGTCAACGCATTTCATTCTTGTGGCAGTTACCTATTCCTCAGAGCGGTTGGCAGAAATTTACATTCGTGAGATTGTCTGTCTTCACGGGGTGCCCGTGTCTATCATTTCTGATCGAGGTACGCAGTTTACCTCACACTTTTGGATGGCAGTTCAGCGTGAGTTGGGTACGCGGGTTGAGTTGAGCACAATATTTCATCCTCAGATGGACGGGAAATCCGAGCGTACTATTCAAATCTTGTAGGATATGCTCTACGCCTGTGTTATTGACTTTGGAGGTTCTTGGGATCAGTTTTTGCCATTAGCGGAGTTTGCCTACAATAACAACTACCAGTCGAGCATTCAGATGGCTCCCTATGCAGCATTATATGGTAGACGGTGTAGGTCACCAGTTGGGTGGTTCGATCCGGGGGAGGCTCGGTTATTGGGTACAGATTTAGTTCAGGAGGCCTTGGACAAGGTCAAGATTATACAGGATCGACTTCGTACAGCTCAGTCCAGGCAAAAGAGTTATGCTGACCGTAAAGTTCGTGATATTGCATTCATGGTTGGAGAAAGAATATTGCTTCGGGTATCGCTTATGAAGGGTGTTATGAGATTTGGGAAGAAGGGCAAGTTGAGCCCTAGGTATATCGGGCCATTTGAGATCCTCGAGAGAGTGGGGGAGGTAGCTTATAGACTTGCGTTGCCTCCAGGGTTATCCTCAGTTCATCCGGTATTCCATGTGTCTATGCTCCGGAAATATCATGGTGACCCGTCCCACGTGTTAGATTTCAACTCTGTCCAGTTGGACAAGGATTTGACTTAGGAGGAGCAGTCGGTGGCCATTCTAGACCGACAGGTTTGTCAGTTGAGGTCAAAGAGTTACCCTTCAGTTCGAGTGTAGTAGTGAGGTCAGCCTATTGAGGCAGCTACTTGGGAGTCCGAGTCCGATATGCGGAGTAGATATCCCCACCTTTTCACCAGCCCAGGTATTATTCTATGTCCGTTCGAGGACGAACGGTTGTTTTAGAGGTGGGGAATGTGATGACCCAAAATGTCATCTTATATTTTAGAACTCGAATATGCGCTCTTAAGCCTTAAAAATCTTATTTTTACCCTTTTCGATTTGCGTGCACAGTCCGAGCAGGTTTTCGAAAAGCTTTTATGTTGAAAACTAATGAAAATACGATTTTTTGCCTTAAAATTGATTTTAGTTGACTTCGGTCAACATTTTTGGAAAACAGGCCTGGATTCGTGCTTTGACGGTCTCGGTAGGTCCATATCAAATTATGGGACCTGGGCGTATGTCCGGAATCGAATTTGGAGGTCCCTAGCTTGAGTTATGAATTTTTGATGAAAAGTAAAAGTTTGAATTTCTTTTTGTTTTTAAGAATTGATTGATATTTGGCATTATTAGTATCAGGTCCATATTTTGGTTCCGGAGCCCGGTACAGGTTCATTATGATATTTAAGACATGTCTGTGAAATTTGGTTAGAAATGGAGTTGATTTGACGTGATTCGGACGTCCAGTTGAGAAATTAGAAGTTTTAAAGTGTTCTTGAGAATTTCATTTGAATTGGTACTAAATTTAGAGTTCTAGGTGTTATTTTGGCAATTTGATCGCGCGAGCAGGTCCGTATGATGTTTTTAGACTTGTGTCCTTGTTTGGTTTGGAGCCCCGAGGGCTCGAGTGAGTTTCAGATAGGCCACGAGATGTTTTGGACATTGGAAATCTGGTTTTCCTGCAGAATCTGTGTTCTGGCATGTCCTTCTTCGCATTCGCGAAGGTACTCTCGCGAACGCGAAAAGTAAACTGAGCAGCTGAGGATTTCTTCTTTGCGAACGCGAAGGCTTGGTCGCGAACGCGAAGGCTTGGTCGCGAACACGAAGCGATGGGGGCGTTACCCATCGCAAACGCGACAAGCTCATCGCGAACGCATAGCGTTAGGCACTAGGGAGGGGGAGATAGCCTTTTCTTCATCGCGAACGCGAGCAATGTCTCGCGAACGCGAAGACCAGGGGAGGGTAGCCTATGCGAAGGCTTGGCAGCCCATACACTTCGCGAACGCGATGAACACTGACGCCCAGCACTTAACAGAACCCAAAACGGGATTTTTGCCAAAAAACTCATTTTTTTACAAAACCAAACGGTGATGGGCGATTTTTCAAGAGTCAATCCTTCCCTAAATTGTTGGTAAGTGATTCTAAATCATGTTTTTTTAATTACCCATTACATTTCTTGAATTTTCAACCGAAAAATCTTGAGTTTTCATGGTAGAATTAGGGGTTAGGGTAGAAAATAGGGATTTCAGAAATTTGGGAATTTAGACCTCAATTTGAGGTCGGATTCCAAAACTAATTACATATTTGGTCTCGGGGTGAATTGGTAAAAAGATTTTGGTCCAAACCTCGAGTTTTGACCAAGAGGGCCCGGGGTCGAGTTTTTGACTTTTTGGAGGAAAAAATGAAAAATTTAATTTATGAAATATAATTGATTCCTTTAGTAATATTTGATATTATTGAGTCATTTTTAAAGAGATACGAGTGGTTTGGAGGTGAATTCCAAAAGAAAAGCTGTGATTGAGAATTAAGTGGCCTTCGGAGCGAGGTAAGTGTTGTGTCTAACCCTCACTTGAGGGAATTCGGAACTTTAGATTATTTGCTAAGTGAAATTCATGTGAGCGGCGTATATATGAGGTGACGAGTGCCTATGCGCCGCCAATTTACCTGTTTTTCCATGTTTCTCTGTTTTTCTGATATTATCTCATTCATATGCCAAATTGCTACGTGTTATACTAGTGTTGTTCAAATTATCGTTCTTATCATGTTTACAGAAATTTCTGGTGATAATTGAGTTTTTATTTCAAGTTGAGATTGATATTATGGAACCAAATGTTGAAGTAAGGTTTGTACTTGTTATTATATCTCCCTGTTGTTATTTATGCATTGCATTATGGTAAGGGAGAGTGTTAATGCACGAAGGGTGATGCCGTGCCATATTGTGAGTGTTAATGCACGAAGGGTGATACCATGCCATATTGTGAGTGTTAATGCACGAAGGGTGATGCCGTGCCATATTGTGAGTGTTAATGCACGAAGGGTGATGCCGTGCCATATTATGAGTATTAATGCACGAAAGGTGATGTCGTGCCATATTGTGAATGTTAATGCACGAAGGGTGATGTCGTGCCATGATATGAGAGTAAAAGCACGAAGGGTGATGCCGTGCCGTTTCTATAAATTTTATGGTGAGATTGAGAGTAAAAGTACGAAGGGTGATGCCGTACATTTTTTCTTACTGTATTCACTATTCCTGTTGATTCATGGTATATTGATTGCTCCGGTGATCATTCTGTTGTAGTTCTTTATCTTGTATTCCCCTTAGTATGTTTCCTCTCCCGACAATTCCTGTTTAGTTCTTCATTTTTGTTATTTGCATATACACCGCTAAATTGTACAGGTTGATTTGTAGGTGCCTTGCCTTAGTCTCGTCACTACTTCGTCGGGGTTAGGCTCGACACTTACCAGTACATGGGGTCGGTTGTACTGATGCTGCACTCTGCACTTTCTGTGCAGATTTTGATACCGGCTCAGGTTGATCGAGATTTGCTACTGGTCCGTTGTCCGGAGACTCAAGGTAGATCTGTCGGCGTTCGCAGACCTTAAAGTCCCCGTCTATCTTTTATGTCCTACTGTTCTCTTTCATTCATACAGTTGTATTTCTTTTAGCCTATTACTTGTAGTAAATTCTAGAATGCTCGTGAATTGTGACTCCAGATTCGAGTGGTAGTAATTAATACAATTTTATGATATTTCGCACTTATTATATTTTATTTTAGTTAATTATTATTATTTACTGAATGAAAATAAGAAATTTGTTTAATGATTCTCTAACGTTGGCTTGCCTGTCAAGTGAAATGTTAGGCGTCATCACGGTCCCGTCGGTGGGAAATTTTGGGTCGTGACACTTAGCGCCCCTAACTTAACGGATGCCACGTATTCCTATGGGTCCCAGCCTGCCGGAAAATCACATTCAGGAAAAAGAGGTTGCCGACGGTGCGACTAGGAGGTGAGAAGAACCCTCCTCGGGGATTCTCCTTTCGTGAAGCTTTTCCAGCGAGTTCGACTGAGGTGGCTAAAATTGCACTACACAGTGGCGGACGCATGCCATCGATTATAGCTCGATGGTGGTGAAAATACTATAATACTGTATATATATATATATATATATATATATATATATATATATTAGGATTAAAGTTGCATAAATTTTGTATAAATATTTTAGTTGAACCCACTTGACAACTATTATTTTACGACTAAACTTATGTACTTTTAAGATTGAACCCGTTTACATAAAATTCTGAGTCCGCCACTGGTACTACACGTGTATGCTGTAAAAGCTGAAAGAATATTATCAGTCTGCCGTGAAAGATATAATTGAAAGTGGCGAAGCATTGGACGCTTTCCAGCAACGTCTACATTGCAGATAACAAATATCTTTCCTTCAATACTTTTTCCAATCACCATGGCATTTGAAATTGCAGATAACAAATTCTTTTTGGGTAAATATTTACATTTTCTAGCTATCTTTTCAAGCTTATTAAATAAAGTCCCTTTCTCAGAAATATAAGATTTTTTTTCTTTTTTGAAAAAAAATAATTCCTCTTATATTGATAATCTTGGAAGGATGTGGGATAAAGAGAATCATAAACACTTATTGTTTGCAGCAGTGAAGCCATGATTATTCATGGTGACGGCAGTAGTGACAATGATTGTGGGGGAAAGGAAATTTTAGTGGTGAAAAAGGATGGGAAGGATAAAATGGGTTAGGGACATTGAATGTGGCATCCGTTTAATCAAATATTAGTGTCACGTACGATTAGATGTCCATCTTGGACAAACTTAATAGAAGTATATATTTAAATCAATATTATAACGATAAGAATATATTTAGAACAAAAATATAACGAGGGGTATATTTAAATATGTTTTTATAGTATAGGGATATATTTGGACCTGAAAGTCAATGTTATAAGGACGGGGCATGGTACAAGGGTATTTTTGCCTCCCCCGAAACTCCTCCCATTAAGTTCACCACTGCACGCACTGTCTCCGGCCACCACGCTCGACTTGGGCCACCCGCGACCAGGTAACAATCTTCTTCTCTTCTCCTCGTCTGTCTTCTCTCTTCCTCTCCGCAATTCTCCCCCTAGTCCCCTAGTTCTTTAGGGGTGTGCGTATTGGGTGTGAGTTTTGTGTCAGCTGGTGAATTCAGTGTGATGCGATGACTGAATTGTGGTGTTGGGTGTGCTCTTTTCCAATAAACTTGAATTCCCACGTGGATTTGGGAGGGTGTCGAGATTCTTTAACTAGCACGAAATTCACTCACTAAACTACACACAACATGTTTGATGAATTGCCGCAGGGGACAAAATGAGCCTGCTGATGAAGTTCTGAGTAACCACAGTCTGCTTGACTAAGGTAGAAGATGAACTTAGTGATGGGTGTGCGTGTGTACCCCTGTCGTAGTGTCGTTGGCAGTGCAAGTTAGCACACCTGAATGTTAGTTGATAGTTTGGCACGATTGTTGGATGTATTATTTGTTTGCCTGAGTCCTGCTGCCGTATTTCTCAATATCACTCTCAATTGTATTATCAAAAGAAGATGTTATATGCCAATTAGAACTGCCTAAGTCTACTTTAGTTGGAAAATAATGAGGAGGATAAGTATATGTCGCGTACTGCCATGGACTTAAATTGATATTATCTTGTATGTTATTATGTTTTAATTGTGACACCGAGCTGAATTTGGATGTCAACTTGAGGTTTGTAAGGGTTACGCCCTGTCTCGACTTTCTTATGAAATCGTCATCCTTTTATAATAATATCTCTTCTTTATTGTTTCAGAATCCATCAAGTTTGCTGCTGCTAATGGGCATAAGATGGCCAAGGATTTTAACGCCGAAGCAGCTCTCACAGATAATACAGAGCCAGAAGAACCCACTAAAAGCGCTTCAACTCTTTGACGAAGCAAAATTCAAGTATCCAACTTACCATCATAATGGTCCTGCCTATGGCACTATGATTAATATTTTAGGCAGATCAGGTAGAACAGCTGAGATGAAGAGAGTAATTAATCAGATGAAAGATGACTCATGTGAGTGTCATGACTCAATATTTGTGAGTGCCATTAGAAGTTATGCACAAGCTGGTTTAACAAATGAAGCCATGTCTCTTTTTAAGTCTCTTCCGGAGTTCAATTGTATAGATTGGACAAGATCTTTGAATACGCTTTTGGAGATATTGGTAGAAGAATCTAAGCTAGAATCAGTTTATCAGTTATTCCTTGAGAACTCTTGTAGATGGGAAGTGAAGTCTCGGGCCTATTTCTTAAATTTGTTGATGAATGTTCTTTGTAGAATGAAACGTTCAGATCTTGCATTGCATATTTTCCAAGAGATGAGTTACCAGAACTGCTATCCAAACAAAGAGAGTTATAGGATCTTGATGAGGGGTCTGTGTGAAGAAAAGCGGCTCAATGAGGCTACTCATCTGTTGTACTCAATGTTCTGGAGGATATCTCAGAAGGGTAGTGGTGAAGATGTTGTTGTATATCGGACTCTATTGGAAGCATTATGTGACAATGAAGAAGGGGAGGAAGCCATTAATATTCTCGGCAAGGTACTGCGGAAAGGACTTAAAGCTCCGAAAAGATGCTACAAGCAGATTGATCATTTTCGATGCCAAAATGGTGCTGATACAGAAGATATGAAAGTATTGATTAATGAAGCTCTGATAAGAGGCATAGTTCCCAGTTCAGATAGCTACAGTGCAATGGCTGTTGACTTCTACGCTGAAGGAAAGATTGATGAAGGTAACAAGGTTCTGACGGAAATGCATCACAGAGGCTTCAAACCATCGGTGGGGATTTATGAAGCTAAGGTAGCTGCATTGTGTAGTGATGGCCAGGTTGATGAAGCAGTTGCGGTCATTGATTCTGAGATGATGCGGAAAAACTGTGTTCCAAATATTCAGTTGTATAATGGTGTTATAAAAGGCCTATGCCATGAAAGAAAATCTACTTCAGCTGTTAAGTATTTGGAAAGGATGTCTAGGCAAGTAGGATGCGCGCCAAACTATGAGACTTATGAAACTTTGGTAGATGGGTTATGTAAAGATGGTAAATATGTTGAAGCAAGTAAGATATTGGAGCAAATGTCAAGCAATTCCTTTTGGCTTAGAGTTGAGACTTTGAATTCTCTTATCCAAGGTCTTTGCCAAGTAGGTGATTTACACACTGCAATAATGTGTTTGGAGGACATGATCTCTCTAGCCTCGACTCCAAATATCCAAGTGTGGCAGTCATTACTAGATGCAATCTGTTGTGAAAATTCTGGCATCGAAAAGCAGCTACAGACCTTATTATAGTTTTTAACTGCAGCTGTATTGCTAGATATAATTTTTTCGCCCGTAATACACATTTTCTGCTTAATCCTTCCTAGCATTCCTTTTTATTATCTCTTTTCCCTTTTCCTGAGCTCTGAATTTTAGTTACTTGTCTTGATACATTTGCCAAGACTCCTAATTTCTCTCTCTTAGATCTACCAATCAAATGCCAAAAACAAAAGTAGAATGATGAATAATAATCAAATCGAGTCAAGAACACTTACCCAATCCATGTATGTGAAGATCGCCTCAATTGGGGTGTGACAATACAGATACTATAGAGTTAATACCAAAATGGTGGTATTATCTATCAGAGGCGGGATAGATAATCCATGGAATATCCCGAACTTCATATTCAATATACCGTAATTATTCGTACAAGTCAACTTAATTATTCGCTAATGAGATGCAAGTCGTGGCATCCTTATTTTTTTTCTCCGCTTTTAATATTTTTCTGTAAATTATTTTTTCTGTCACCAGAAAAAAGCTAACCACTAAGTACTGGCCTATTATTTATTTGGACTATGCTATATCATCTTAGTGGCTAACCATGAAGACATTATAGAAAAGTTCGAGCCCATATTTTGACTTAGCTATAATCTTAGTGGGTGCCAATAACACAAACCTAAAGCGATAATATTATGTTGCTATATAAAAACCAGAGCTCCCTACTCAATATGCAAGTCAAGTTTAAGTTCTTTTCATTCTTTCTCCAAGTATTGTTGGCTGCATAAGCAAAATGACAAGCATAGGGAAGCTGGGGCAATGGCCTTTACTTGTAACTGCTTTGGCAATTTGCTTTATAGCCAGCACTGTTGTTGCTGATTACTCTTATGGGTATGCTTCTCCCTCACCTTCTTATAACTCTAAGAAGTATTACAAATCACCATCTCCACCAAAGTACCTAGTACCTACTCCTTACTATAAGTCACCTGCTATTGCAAAACACTATTACAAGTCACCAGCTCCCGCAAAATACTACAAATCTCCAATTCCCGTAAAATATTACAAGTCGCCAGCTCCCGCAAAATACTACAAGTCGCCAGCTCCTTCGAAGAACTACTACAAGTCGCCATCACCTGCAAAGTACTACAAAGCGCCAGCTCCCGCAAAATACTACAAGTCACCAGCTCCCGCAAAATATTACAAGTCGCCAGCTCCTGCAAAATACTACAAGGCGCCAACTCCCACAAAATACTACAAATCGCCAGCTCCCGCAAAATACTACAAATCGCCAGCTCCCGCAAAATACTACAAGTCGCCAGCTCCTTCAAAGAATTACTACAAGTCGTCAGCTCCTTCAAAGAACTACTACAAGTCGCCATCACCAGCAAAGTACTACAAATCGCCTACTCCCTCTAAATATTATAAGTCACCGCCGCCACCAAAATATTACAAGTCCCCAGTTTACTACAAATCTCCACCACCACCAACTTATTATGAGAAATCACCTTCGTATTACAAGTCACCTCTACCTCCTCCAACATACTATGAGCAATCACCTAAGTCACCTCCACCCCCACCAAAATACTACGAACAATCACAATCTTCTTACAAATCTCCTCCACCTCCACCAAAATACTATGAGCAACTATCGTCATACAACTCTCCACCACCACCACTAAAATACTATGAGCAATCACCAATCAATTATAAGTCTCCACCTCCACCGTACTACAAAGAATCTACACCTTCCTACAAATCTCCTCCACCTCCACCAAAATACTACAAGCAATCACCTATAACTTACAACTTACCATCTCTGCCAAAGACTTATGAAAAATTGCCATCATACTTCTCACCTCCACCACCAACGAAGTACTATAAGCAAACTCCCGTCTATGCCTCACCTCCGCCACCTGCAAAATACGAGCATGCCACCTATGTTTCACCTCCCCCAGCAACCTACTACTAATATTAATCAAACCATTCACTTCAATCAATTTTCACCATTTCCTTGATTTTTAGATCCTTTTCATCCTCCTATTTGGAGGATTTCTATTTTCTCTCCCAAAATCTTATGTGTGCTTCCCCAAAGGGTCGGCTTCTGTTGCTGTGTGCTCATTTTAATTTATAATTTGCATTATTTGATATTCAAGTAAGATCCTTGAGATCTCAAACAGTAGTTTGGCTCATTGTATCAATTAAGCTCCTTTCGGTGTAATCTCTTGAGAATTGTACTTTAATTGGTTGATAGTATCTTCTTCTTTATTACTACTATAGTTTGTTCTAATCGGGCTATTTTTTTCTTGGTCTATAAGTATATCTCCTGCAAAAATTTCATGAACTGAAGAAGTTATGTATCGGCCTAATCAAATTAATTTCAATACTTACTCAATGAGCGCGTTTAACCAGAACTAATTCTTTCTTATAGAATTCTAAGAAATTAACTGGAGAGAGTTCTAATCAAGTTTTAAGTCTAATTCTGATGAAAAGTTTCTGTCGGAATTGAATCAAAATTAAATGATATACATTTTTGGACTTTGATTCTTTACTAGTTCTGTGTAATAATTACTGTACCAATGTGTCGTTGAGGTTCGGCAACTGAGCTGCCCTATTTCCACTGTTGATTTACTACCTTAATTAGTAGGGTGTCTTGACTATTTAAAGGTTCTTAATTAAGTTTTCATTTTCCAAATTCTATAAGTTCTACTCTCTTTGGTCCATAATAACTGACTTTTTGGTATGCCGAAACTCATATGGTAGGTTAGGTGATGGTCAACAGCTTAGACAGAAAATGCTGAAAACCGGCTGTAAAAGCTCTTTTATTTGATGATTATTCTTGATAGCTCTTACTACCTCACAGATTAGAACTGTAAAAATGAATCACATAATTCCCCCCCCCCCCCCCCAAAAAAAAAAAAAAACCTCCATATAAAATCAAGAAAGCCCATGCTCCAATTTCTCCATCTCTTTCTTGAAATCAACCATTGCTTCTTCTTGCAAATACAACAAAACTTTGAATCCATCTTTCTTTCCTTTACTAGCAGAAGAATAAGGCAAGAAAAAACAAGGCTCAATACTCCCAACTAAGTGCCTAGAAAGTGGAAAAACAGTCACAGGACCACCCCATCCAAAATCAACTGTGGCATGTCCCAAATGTCTCCAATCAGTGAATCCACACACTCTACTGCCTGCAGACGCGGATCAAAACTTTAGTTAATGAATGCAACGGAATCCAGTATTTTCGACATCAGATATAAATAATAAAGTACTAAAATTTCTACAAGGGATATTAGCACTTTTGGCCCCTTAGTTATTGGTAAATGGTGTAATGGCTAATAATTAATTTGTGAAAATTCCCAAGCATAGGGATCAAAAGTGCACATTTCTATTGTTTGAAAGTTAAAATGTGCTTAGTCAACTATCGCAAGAACCAAAATACGAATTCGTTAATACTTGAGGGACTAAAAACGCAAATTTCTCAAACAAAAATTAAGTTATGAACTTATAATTTCAACTTAGGACAATAAATTTAGTGCTAAATTACCTGCTGTGATTCCTTCATGATAATGAAGCTCCTGGAAATCGATGAAGGATCGAACGTACTCATCGGTCGTGTTATATTTACTGTTCTTGATTGAATCTGCAGTTTTATACAATGGTTGATCCAACAGGTCTTTTGCAAGGAGTTGAACATACATTGGGACACAACCATTGCCCCAATAGCCAGGAGGTAATTGTGGTTTTGTTATTCTTCTTATATTTGTTGCATATGCAAATTTCACCTGAGATTTTAGTAGCCTTTACCCTGTTTCACACTTTGAGAAATTAGTCCCTAACAGAATGATAAATAAATTAGCCAAAATTAAAGATAGTTTCAATTTATATATGTGGCATCGTTCGTATTGCGGTTAAAGAAAAACTAGTTTACAACAACAACAACAACATACCCAATGTAGTCCCACAAGTGGGGTCTGGAGATGGTAGAGTGTACGTAGACCTTACCATTGCATTTAAAAAGACAGAGAGGCTATTTTCGGAAGACCCTCGGCTAAGGAAAAACAGAATTATAAAAAAATTAGCAAAACTTAAAGATAGTTTCAATTTATATATGCGGCATAGTTCGTATTGCGATCACAGAAAAACGGGTTTACAACAATACCAATAACAACAAACCCAATATAATCCCATATATGGGGTCTTGGAAGGGTTAGCGTACACAGACCTAAACCTTACCTTATAAAGATAAAGAGGTTATTTCCGAGAGACTCTCAACTTAAGAAATAGTAGAGATAAGATAAAGCAACAAAGAAAAACTAGTTTGACGCTCGGAATTTGAATGGTTCCGATATAGAGGGAGTATTAAACAAGTCAATTTTTTATGTGTAGGATATACCTTGCACGCCATATGAAAGCTCCCAAGGCTTCAAAAGAAGTATAATTTGAACCGGACTGCTCGTGCAGAAACCCCTCAAGCCGGTCCAACCACTCATCCTTCACTTTAAAACACTCTCGAACCGCCGGTTTAGCCGATTCCACATATGGCAAAGAGTTTTTATCCAAATTACGAAACTCATGAAACGGGAACTCAACTCGGGGCGGGTTCCTGGGTCCAAGCAAACTCGACCGGTCCCAAACCGGTTCAAACTTTAGCTGGCTCGTCCCACGAGCCAGCTCCGCCATCGCATTGAAAAAAAGGGTCGCCCCGAGTCCATCACATAATGAGTGATGTATCGCGGCTCCAAGAACCCACCCGCCACACTTGAACCGGGTCACTTGTAGAATAAAGGGTCGGATCAAAGAATCTTCCTCTCTCGGGTCGGGTACTAACTTCTCGACGAACTTTTCCTCCGGGTCATCAAGGTAGTTAATTTCACTCAAGGAACAATCCACCGTGGCGCGTCTCACTAGGACTCCACTGCCAGCGTGGCAGTGGAGCTCCAGACGGTTGTCCGTGTCACGACGGACGAGGCTGCCAGTGTAGTGGTAGTAGCTGACGAGGGCGGCGGAGAGGGAGGAAGTGACAACTTGAAACGGGTCAGGTTGTGCTCGGGTTTGGTTTTCCGGGTCATTGACGTAGACCCGAAGGTATCGAAATGTGACATGGAGGTTTATGTCAGTGTCTAGGTGAGAAAGAGAGAGGACGTGATCGTCGGCGAAAGGAGGTGTTGATGGGAGAATTATGGTTGTTTCCTTAATGTTAACGTCCATTTTTGCGGTGGTTGACGACGGCAGACACGGAGGAGAATGGTGGTGGGAGAATAATGGTCTCCTTATAGTCATCTTGTTTATAGAGTTTGAAAAATTGGTAGGTAGCAAAAAGTGGAAAGAAGCACGTTGTTGATGTGTTTTTTTTTTTTTTTTTTTTTGGTTGGAAATGGCTTGTTGATGGTTTTAAGTTTGACTTATTATATTTTACTTTAACTATGCAACAAAATTTTAAAATAGATGCCTAAAAAGTTAGGAGAAAATAAGGCTTTAAGTCCAAATACAGACAAACCATGGAGCACAAATTTTAACCATTTAAAGTGAAATGTCAAGAAAAAATATTTGCTCGCACCATATGTTTACATCGACAACATTTGCTCGAATTCCTATTTTACATTTGCTTCATTTCTTTTATTCGGAATAAAAATAGCTTGTATAGTCTAGTAAAATCGGTAACTAGCTCTTCGCTGCACCTAGCGAGAGAGAAAAGGAAGAAACAGAAAAATCCCATTTGGATGTATCTATTACCATATATCATACCTATGTAAGAAGTAAAAACTTACCCTCATCGGTAATTTAGACTTTGCTTAAGTTTTTAACGTTTTACTTAAGTTCTTAAGTTTTTACTGTATGTAAGGCGGGGAAACTTTGCAGTCCAATGAGGTCTTCAAATTTGTAAGGACTAAAAGAGAGTTGGAATCAAAATTTGAGAGTTAAAGGTACGTCAAGACCATTAAAGAAAGAGTTTAAAGTATTGTGCATTGATAGTGCATAATTTCTTCAAACTATTAATTTAAGTTGATTTGTAATAACCGATAGTTGTTGTATGCATTGATAGTGCATACTCTAATTTTCTTAGACTATTAATTTAAGTTGATCTATAATAACAGATAGTTGCTATGCTAACGTCCTCTAAGCCATAAGAATTTGGTAGAAATAAAGTATCGTTGATTAAAGTTTTTAAAGTGGTTTATAAAGATTTTTAGGTTCAAATTAAATCTGCCAATTGTTTAAGGTTTAGGACAGTTTAGGTTATTTGCTCTGATACTTAGGTTCTTTCATGGTGTCTTAGGAAGCAAAACACTACTCCCTCCGGTCCATTTTATTTGATTTTTGGCCTTTTTTGTGGTAAAAAATATTTGATTTTTTCAGATTTCAAGAGTGAATTATTTTTTTCCGTAATTACCTTTGGAGTAAATAGTGTTGGAATATATGTTATATTTATCTTTCAATGCAATTGAAGTCATCCATCTCCTATTGGGGTTTCACTTCTCTAGTAGCTCACGTACTACTTGTTATAAAACCTAATGATCATTTTATCATGTGTTATACTACTTGATATAAAATCCGATGATCATTTCATCTCCTTCAATTCATGTTAATTATTTTTGTAAGATAATAATGGAGAGGCAATATGAGAGAGATGATCAAGATCTACTCCATGAATTTTAAATTAGAAGACTCAATCAAAACAGTTCAAGAGTAATCTATGAACAGTAAAATTGAAGACTCATTCGAAAAGATTGAAAACTTAATAGATAAGCTTGATGATTCGATGAACAATGCAATTAAAAACTCAATCAAGAGAGTTGACTCCCCAAAGAATGTTGAAGATTCAATGAGTTCTGCCGGTTGCTTCGAGTTTTGCCAGTTGCTTTGTTTACTGGAAGTTGCTAATCATCACATTCCAAATCCAAAATGACATTATGTAAAATAAAAAAAAATGTGAAAAGATAGTAAATGTTAATATAGTATTTCATTGCTAATTAATGTTAAAAGCTGCATTTCTTAATATGTATGAAAATAACTAAAAAATCAAATAAAATGAACCGAATGAAGTAGTAATGTTGGTCATGATCACAAGTATTAAAATATATATTATTCTTTCAACATTTGGATTGTCACACCCCTTTTATACACCCCAAAAAGACATGTGTTATGGATTGTTGTAGGTTAAAGAGTTTTTTCAATTAAAGTGACAAACTTGAGTAGGGACTATTTTATTTACAGAGTCGCCACTTGGAATTGAGTTTTTGGGTGTTCCAAGTCACCTTTTATTTGAATCCCTAGTCAAAGGAATGTTTGACTCTATTATTATTGGTCTGCAAAAACAAAGTCCGGGTAAGAAATTCTGTTGACCGGGGAGAAGGTGTAAGGCATTCCCCGAGTCCCGTGGTTCTAGCACGATCGCTTTATTGACTACAACTTGGCTTGAATTAATTTTAAATAAACTGTGATTTATTGGTTTTCATATTTTATCTATCCGCTTTTATATTAAAATATTGAATCATCTTTGAAACGAATCATGTGTGTGAATCCATTTTGTTTATTGTGCCAAAATCATGTCACGTGTACGTGTACGCAATTAATAGCATTTTTATTATATTTAAGGTTGTTTCGCCCAAAGTTGCGCGAACGTATACATAATCACGATGATTCAATTAATTAAGAATACACCTAAAACATTCTAGCGCATTCATGATTTGTTTCTTTCCTAAGTTTGAGATTATTGTGAAGGCCATGAATTATGGAATTACTCGTGCAAGAAGTGTATGATTTTAGATATTTTAATAAATAAACCATCATATACCAATACCCTACAACCCAACAATTGAAGCCCAAACTCATTAGGGTCCAAATCTTCCCAACTTTAAAGCAAGTTTGAATACCATATTTCCAAAAATATGATTAAGCATATAGCATTTATGGACTAGCTTACATTATTATTTATAAAGTTTAAAGGCAAATAAATAAAATCACATGAAATAAGATAAAAAGAACAGAGGGAAGAATAAACCTTTAATACAAAATTTCCAATTAAATGAGTCCCCAAGAACAGGTACAATAACTCAAACGAACGTCGAACAAGCATAAGCGACGAATAACATCAAACCTAGTGAACGGAGCTCCAACAGAATCCTCGACCTTAACTATTAACTCCACTATTTTGGCGTGTAAAAAGCATGTTATGAAGTATTTTTGTTGGGTTTTGGGTGATGACTTGCTGGATTTTTCGAAAGAAAGACGAAGAAAGAATGATACGAGTAGAAATTCCCTTAGCGTAGAAGAAGAAAAACAATTTCTCTCAATTCCCTCCTCCCTTCTTATTTTTTTCTCTTTCTCCTTTTCTGCTCACATTTCTCTTCTATTTATAGAAAAAATTTTAAATTTTTTTTCAGATTTGTTTTTATTATTTTATTATTTTTTAATTTAAAATAATTTCCACTTCCTATTTTTCTTCTTTTTATGAAAAACAAATTCCCCACTTTCCTTTACTTTTATTTTTTAATTTCTCACTTTTTTACTTTTATTATATTTAAATTTTCACTTTTTTTACTTTCCTTTTTTTTATTTTTCAATTATTTTACTTTTCTTTTTTTTAATTTTCACTTTCTTTTACTTTGTTTTTAAAAAACTTCAGCTACCTTTACTTTTATTTTTTAATTCCAACTTTCTTTTACTTTTTATTTTTTTAAATTTCCACATTCTTTTACTTTTTTTTTATTTTTAATTTTCCACTTTCTTTTACTTTTTTATTAAACAATTTTTGCCTACTTTTACTTTTACTTTTTAATTCCATACGTTTAATTTTTTTATTATTTTATTCCCATCCGAAAATTAAACAAAATCGGTTTTTTAATTTATTTTATTTTAAAATAAAGATAAAAAAAATAAAAATAATACTAATCGTAATAATTGACCTTTTAAATTATTTTTATTTTTTACCATATATAAAAAAAATATAATAAAGCTAAAAATATATATATTAAATTTCTAAAAATATTTACATAGTAGAAGGTGATAAAAATTTAAATATATTAAAAAATTAGGTGCTCACAATGTATTTCTTATTCTTATATTTGGTTAAAGAATGAGACCTTCTAGAGCTCTTTAATCACTTTTTTACTAGAGCAATCTGTATCATTTTTTTAACCTCTTTTTTATTTATTTTTATATGCCGTAGTTTATGGGGCAAAAAAGAAGAAGACGACAGCCGTGGATTTTCACATATTGCGTAATGCGGATTTTATGGGTCTTAGTACATTGAATGGAATGGTTTTAAATTGACTGAACTTGAGTGAGGAGTGGAAAAATTCTGTTAAAAATCAAACACTCTATTACCAAGAACCCAACGTCAACAATAATATACCCAGTATAATTTTGCATAGTGGGATTTGAGTATGGTAATATGTAACTATACATCTATTTTGTGGAGGTAGAAAAGTTATTTTCAATAGATCCCCAGCTCAAGAAAAATATAAGCACCACAGTGATAAAAAAGAAATACGGTAGCATAGAAGATATGAAAAGGAGGCAATAAAAACAGTTAGATAATTAAATTACCAAAACCAAATAAATAATAAGTAGTAATAGAAATTACTAGAACTTCGACTCTAACAAAAACAAGACTCTAGACTTACTACGCCTCCTAAGAGGTCTAGCAGTCATTGCAAATATAAGCCGGTTTATAAGTTCGGAGTCGAATCCCACAGGGAATTAACCTATTATTACCAACCACTAGTTTCGCAAGAATTCAAGTAACCAACCTTCAAAAATACTAAATATCGATTTGAGTGTTTACTAACTAAGATAAGAGTAAGTAAAATGCAGTAATTTATACTAATAGAGCAAACGTTGTAGACAAGATTTGAAAAAGTCTAGGGTTATAATTTTTCCTATTGTCGGAATCTCCTCCGCTACGTTTCATATAAATTCGCCTAAGTATTCTCTATCGATCGTGATTCCTTTGGGTGTCGTAACTCTCTCTCGAACAACTACCACAATTTACTAGACATATTCTCTCGAACTACGCTAGCTTGCACTAATTCACTGCTCACTACGATCACACCAATGTTTCGTTATCTTTAATCCCGCCTTTAAAACCTCCGTATTGATCTCTCAAATACGTTGGGTGTGGTGTTGTTCAACGACTACCTAAATGAGTACTCTCTCTTGAGTAATACACACTAAATAGGCACACTTAATTGAGATCTCTTCAATTAACAATAACAACAATATAGTTGAACAAGTAGAGAAAGATCAACGACAAATTTATATTAAACATAGTGAACAAATCATCCTCCAATAGGTTCCATCAAACACTAGATGGGAAGATTTAGCTACTCATAACCATACTAACAATCATGATAATAACTGAAAGTATTAAAATATAGATTAAGGAAGAATGGAAGAGAAAAACTGTTGTGATTCATTGCTTCTACGTGTTCCCATAGCCTCTTTCCTCTCCAATAATGTCTAACCCCTAAGAAATAGATTTAGAACTCCTTTTATACATGTTGGGGGAATGTAGGGTCGAAACTACCAAGGCCTAGCCGAATTAGGACAAAATCCGCCCTTCGTCGTCTCACTTGGCGCCTGACGCCAACCAGGACACCGAAATTTTTCCACTTCTGTGCTATTCTGCCATTGGCGTTTTGGTTGGTGCCAGCTAGGCACCAAAATCATACTCCCTCCAAATTTTTCTGTTTTTACTTCACTTTGCATGCAAGCTTGCCAAATCACTTCAAATTGACTCCTACACATATAAACACCATTATTAAGCTCGAGTCACAAATATTTACACCAATGTTAACAAGATTGAGGTATAATGCAAGGCAAATTACATGCAAAAATATGGATTTTTAGCCTAACATCATCACCCCACACTTAAGCTCTTGCTCGTCCTCGAGAAGCCTAAAACCTTGCTAACCAAACAATGCACGCAAGATATCATACAATAGAGGAACCTTTGGCAATTCAACACACTACACTTATGACCATGATTGATATCGACAATTTAGCTCTTGCATATGCATTCATACCTTTCCCAACTTTCACATGCCGAAATATTAGTGACCAATTAAAAACACTCAAACAACCTGCTCATAACCACCCAACCTCAAAGACCGACTCATCGCCAATCAGCACTCTGAACCTGTGCACTCACCCAATAAGAGATGTTTAATAACGTTACTTATCCGTCATGGAATCATGTGCCTCACCAAAGAGTAAGATGGTATTTCATTCACTCCTTCAAATATGCATTCGAATATAATTTAAGGACATCACATATATGAACAAAGAACCACTCACTCTCACAAAGAAATTCATGTGCATTCCATGGTTGTACCATAGGCTTGCCCGTAGTGTATATCTCCACTAATCTAAGCTCGTAAAGTCTAAGATCGATTAGGTCTTTACGGGTTGTAATGTAGGCTAAGGGACAGGTAGGATATATTTTTGGGTATAGTGACTCACCCTCCTAAGCACTTTAATACACTACACTTAACTTTCCACTACCCACTTTTCATGACCAATTCAAGTAATGCTACGAAACCATATACAACTTGGCCCTTTTTCTTTAAGCACAACTCTGCATTCACTAGCCCGGATCACGATGAATAGGAGGTGTATTTTCTATATATATGTTTTCTCTTCTTCTTTTTCTCCAACACTCTCCCTAAATTTAGGTTGCCTCGCCAATGATCATTCGAACATGCGTGTACTTTTTTGTCCTATTCTATGGTTCTACTCAAAAGCTACCCCAATTCTCACCTTACTCTTCTAGTGACTTACGTGCTTACGAAGAAGGTTCAACAAAAATTTACTTAAAGAACAAAGTGGAACTCGACTTGTAATGTGGGTGCCAAATAAAAAGCTTATAGGCTCAAATGGGCTATCTAAGGATAATTATTTTATATTTATGGTGGCATAATAGCTCAATAGACAATCAAAGAAACGCCTACATCATCTCCTAGACTCACAAAGCTTACTTATTTCGCTTCGACTAACACATAGGGCAAGTTTTAAACAAACACATGATAGCACCGAATGTACTTAACATCTCACATCACACAATGCACATGACCCCAATCGGTACGGTTCCATTCCAACTCTCAAGTTTAGGCAAGTAATCACAAAGTGGAGAAGTATTAAGCAATAAAGAACTACATGAACAATGAGATCAGGTAACTGAGAGAAGGCGTCGCAGACAGGCGATTTAATCTTTTACGACATATTTTTCATTAAAACATGTTAGGAAGATAATTTGCACGCTATGGTCTAACAATGCTAGCATCAAACAGGTCAAAAGGCCTATAGGACACTCAATTTATTTTTCTTCCATGTGTTTCCTAAAAAATCAAAAATATGTAAAAAAAAAAAAATTAAAAAAAATATCCGGTTCAAGTTACATCCCTTGGAAAAGAACCGATAGCAAAAAAAAAATCAAGGGGGATTATTATCTAACTACGACTAACTAAAAATAAAAATAAAAATATTTTTAAATTTTTTTATTGGACCTTAATCCCTCAAGAAAGCTGTCCAAGAGATCCATCGTCAGGAAAAGTCCAAACTTTTTTTTTCTAAATTAAACTACCAAACTAATTCTAATATACTACATTACTACTTCTATTAACTACGCAATTAAAATCAAGAAGCTAGAATCTAAAACTACGAAGTTACATTACTACTAGGTACTAACATACTACTACTACTCATCAAAGGAAATTCTCCACCCCACTCTTAAAAAGTGCAGTGTCCCCAATGCACATACAACAAAAATATAAAGCATGAGGGTGGCTAGAACGAACTCTTTGGCTAAGCGGGCCCATTCGGGTCGTAGTCGGAGCCATCTCCATCTGAGTCCTTATCTACCAATCTACACGCTTGCCCCGATCTAGAGACCGTGAACCACCTGATGTGATGTCCTCCGCAGAGCTCACAACGACTAAAGGCCCACAACTTCCTCACCAGCCTCGCCCCAATCAGGAGATGGTGGAATAGTGTTCCTATCCTCAAAAGAGTGGAGCGGGTTGCCCGGTGACAATCCCAAAAGCTTCTTGGTCGACCCTAATAGTGGACAATCCTGGTTTAGCTTTTGCTTTTTCTGCCTCTGTCAACCTCACCTTTTGCAAAAGCAGGCTCACCATACAATACATGCAGGTTGTCATCCCGTTCTTACCTGGCCGCAGCACTCAAGTTTGGACCATTCTCCGGCGGTATCGCCGAGATATCTAGAAACTCAGTCGGAGCCGGCACAATCTCATCAGCTTCCTCATAAACTGGCACCTCCCGCTGCAGCAACATCTGTGTCAACAGGTTCCCATAGAAAAATCTCCTAGAGTCATTCAGAAATCCAATACGAATCATCTCATCAAGCATGAACTAACCAATATTGACAGGTTCCCCGTCATCAGAAAATAGATCAAACAAACCCTCGCTCTCGTGCAATCTGAAGAATGCTCATCTGGCATAATACGAGCAAGAACAAAGTTATGTCAGACCTTAGATATTCTGTTGAAGTCAGTCCGGCACATGTCCATAAGGGTGTAATTTCGTTGTGAATGAATCCACTTTGCCATCAAGTTCACCCCACGTAATGTCTGACGGATGGCTGGGTAATCCGGACTGCGCACGAACTTTTGAAAAATTCACGGATCATGATTTAGAGCCCCCAAAAACTCACAAAGCGCTTGACCTTGCAAGTTGATCCCCACACCTCGCACATCGGCTTCATTTTTCTTACAATTCCAATTAGCATATAATTCTCTCACCATGCTCAAATTAGCTAGCCCGGGCATTCTAACTAACGGTCCAGCTTCAACTCCTTTATCCGGTTTAAACGGTAGGAAAATGATGCTCCAAATCTGTGGTGTTGATGACTATCTCTGAGATATACTGCTCGTATGGTACAAAGGAGTGGTACCAACTTCTTGCATCCTCTCTATATAGCTGAAGGGCTGGACGAGGCACACAAGGCTGCCTTGCTGAAGGCTCCGCCACTTGCTTTCCTTTTCCCGATTCGCATGAAGCAACCTCACTTTATTTTCGCTTCTTTGTGGATGGAGCAGTTGTAGAAGGCTTTTTCGTTGCCTTTGCCTTTTGCAAACCTTCACAAGAAATTCGTACTGACACATGTGAACAACGAATGTCGCATTAGTGAAAACTTCAAAGATCCTCGATAGACAAAAGGTAGGGTTGGGGTGACCCCACATTTAAAATTCAAGCAATGCTTCGAGTACTCAAGACTTCCTCCTAGCAACCAACAACATCCACATATAGCATATAACGGCAACACATACAACACAAAGCATCGTACTACACTCAGACCCTTAAAATAGATTGATCAGAGCATTCTTTGCCCCGAGTCGCTACCCACGTAATTATGATACACTACAATTCAATGAAACACCTAAAAGAGAAAAGAAATAATACAATACATGACAAGTGCACACAGATAGGCTCACACATACGACCTTCGTGCACGACATCACTCTCTAATACCCCCACACTCACACCTTAGTGCCAACAAACAATGCTCGACTACTCAGACTTTGCCAGCCATCAATAATGTTCTTTAAATAATTTCATTGAACACTTGGTGAGCAACACTTTCATTCAAGCCTTTCAAACCATTGGACAAGTGACATACCCTCCCAAATTAAATGAGGTGGTGGGACTTTGAGTTATCCACCCCTAGTCAATTAACAACGCCAATATAACATATTATTCAATATACACTTGCCAACACTCTACTCTATGAGAAGTTGGGGGGGGGGGGATGAGAAAACACGCAATAATACCAAATCAAGAATTAATTAAAAAAAAATAAGAGAAGACAACAATAAAAAAAATGAAAATAAGAGAATAAGAAGAAGAAGAAATACTCACCTTATGCTTGATAGAAGAAGAAGAAGCGAGTGGGGGAAGGGGGGAAGAGAACTGGCGTGGGGGGATTTGGGGTTTAGGGTGTGACGGTTCGGGTTGGTTTTTATGTTAGAAAGTGGTGTTTTAATATTATTATTAGGTGGGGAGATGGGTTTGGGTCGGGTTGGGGGTAACACAGGTAGGGGGACTTACCTGGGCATTTTCATCCGCGTCTGACACTGAATAGGGCAGCTGTGCATTTTTTTGATTCTTCCTTTGTTGTTTTCATCGGTTCCTGGCGCCCAACTGGGCGCTGAACTATTTTTTTTTTTGTTGACTAAATGACAACTAAACGAAAACAAGAAAATTGGATTGCCTCCCAACAAGCGCTTAATTTAACTTCACGGCACGACGCAGTCAATCGGACTCACAATTCACTCAACACTTGAGGCTCCTTCAAATGAATCACCGATACCAGTTTTTACTCATCCATGCCAAAGTGATGTTTCAATATTTGCCCATTGACTCTAAACTTGTTCGTTCCATCCTCAGATTCAATTTCTATAACTCCACTTGAGAATACTTGCACAACTCTAAATGGTCATGACTATCTAGACTTCAGCTTACCCGAAAATAATTTCAATCTTAAGTTGTACAACAAGACTGAAAATTCTTTCTTGAATATGTTTATCGTGCATCATCTTAATCCTTTCTTTCTACATCCTAGTGCTTTCAAACGCATGGTAACGAAACTCATCAAGTTCATGCAGCTCTGTGACTCTACTCGTACCAGCAACCTCCAAGTAAAGATTTAATTTTCTTAACGCCCAAGATGCTCTATGCTCTAACTCCACCGATAAGTGACACGCTTTTCTAAATACCAATTTATACGGTGACATACCAATCGGAGTTTTGAATGCAGTGCGGTAGGCCCATAGTGCATCATCCAATTTTTTCGCCCAGTCAGTCCGAGTAGCATTTACAGTTTTGGTCAAAATACTCTTGATTTCTATGTTTGACACCTCCACTTGCCCACTTGTTTGGGGGTGAATACGGAGTGGCAACCTTATGATGAACACCATATTTCTCCAACAACTTTGTAAAGGCTCGGTTGCAGAAGTGGGTGCCTCCATCACTGATAATCGCTCTTGGAGTGCCAAATCGGGTGAAGATATTTTTTCTTAGAAAACCAATAACTCCCTTTGCATCATTTGTTGGGAGTGCCACGACTTCTATCCATTTCGAGACATAGTCCACAGCTATCAGTATGTACTTGTTGCCATATGAGTTGACAAATGGTCCCATAAAATCGATTCCCCATACATCAAATACTTTTACCTCTTGAATCGGGTTCATGGGCATATCATGTCGATGGGAAATATTTCCCATCCGTTGGCACTCTGCACAGCTCTTTACCCAAAAGTGTGCATCTTTAAACTAAGTCGGCCAATAAAAGCCCGACTTCAGCACTTTAGCAGCTATCCTGACTCCACCAAAATGGCCTCCATAAGGCGAAGCATGATATGCCTGCAAAACAGAAGCTTGGTATATCTCGGAAATACATCTCCGGATCATGTTATCAATACAAATCCTAATCAAATATGGTTCATCCCAAAAATACATGCGACAATCACGAAAGAACTTTATCTTCTGCACAAAGGACAAGTCATATGGAACAATACCGCTCGCCAGGTAGCTTGCGATATCTGCATACCATGGCGCTACGACAAGTCTTGTGGCCAACAGTTGTTCATTCGATAAGGTTTCCACGATCTCTTCTATATCAACCTTCTTCTCCGCTCCTTTCAGCCTGGATAAGTGATTCGCCACTTGGTTCTCTATTCCCTTTCGGTCATGGATTTCAAGGTCAAATTCTTGTAGTAGGATCACCCATCGAATCAGGCGCGGCTTTGAATCCTTCTTCTCAATTAGGTACCTGATAGCAGCATGGTCAGTATAAACAATTACCTTCGAGCCTATCGGGTATGACCAGAATTTATCAAATGCGAACACCACTGCTAAAATTTTCTTCTCGGTCACTGTGTAGTTTAGTTAGGCCCCACTTAGGGTTCTACTTACATAATAAATTGGGTGCATGACTTTCTCCTTTCATTTTCCCAACACTACTCCCACATCATAATCGTTTGCATTGCATATCAGCTCAAATTGTTACTACCAGTCGGGTGCAACTATGATAGGTGCAGACACCGGCCTCTTCTTCAATTCCTCAAAAGCTACCTTGCAGTCATTAGAAAACACAAAAGGGTGATCTTTTTCAAGCAATTTACACAAGGGGTTAGCAATCTTAGAAAAATCTTTTATAAACCGCTTGTAGAAACCTGCGTGACCAAGGAAACTTCTTATTGCCTTGATGGAAGTGGGTGGTGGAAACTTCTCTATTACATCAACCTTAGCACGATCCACCTCAATGCCCTAACTTGACACTATGTGTCCCAAGACTATACCTTTCTGTACCATAAAATGGCATTTTTCCTATTTTAGCACCAAATTAGTCTCCATACATCTCTTCAGCAGTATTTTTCAGATTCCTAAAGTAGTCATCGAACGAGTTTCCCACCACTGAGAAATCATTCATAAAAACTTCCATTTATGTCATCTACCATATCTGTGAAGATGTCCATCATGCACCTTTGAAATATGGCGGGTGCATTACATATGCCAAACGACATTCTCCGAAAAGCGTAGATGTCATATGGACAGGTGAATGGTGTTTTCTCTCTATCCTCCGGGGCAATAGAGATCTTTTTATACCCCGAGTATCCATCCAAGAAGCAAAAGTGAGACCTCCCTTCCAATCTATCTAACATCTAATCAATGAACGGCAGGGGAAAAAGGTCTTTTCAGGTGGCCTTGTTCAATCTTCTGTAGTCCATACAAATGTTTCATCCCGTGACTGTACTTGTTGAAATCAACTCGTTGTTCTCATTTTGCACCACAGTCATTCCACTTTTCTTTGGCACACATTGAACTGGGCTAACCCAGTTATTGTTAGAGATGGAAAAAATGATCCCCGCATCTAACCACTTTATCACCTCATTTTTCACAACTTCCTTCATGTTGGGGTTCAACCTTCTTTGATGTTCTCTGGAAGGTTTGTGGCCATCTTCCAGTAGAATCTTATGCATACAGAAGGCCGGGCTGATACCCTTAATGTCTGCAATGGTCCAACCAATTGTAGTTTTTTGCACTCACTTAATACCTGCAAAAGTTGTTCTTTCTGCACATCTAACAAACTCGATGAGATAATTAACTGGTAAAGTCGATTTAGGTCCCAAGAAAGCATACCTGAGGTGAGATGGTAGCGGTTTCAGTTCCAATTGTGGTGGCTCTTCTATCAATGGCTTAGTTGGAGGGGTCCTTCTTTCTTCTAAGTATAAAAACTCGAATTTGAGCTCTTTTTTCCAGTACCCTTGGCCTTCAAGAGCCAACACCCACTCCGCCAAGTCCTCACCATTTACCTCTTCTAAATTCATGAGGAAGACTATTAGAGGGTCTTTTGCATTAAGTGCCTCATCAGCTTCCTCCATGATCACATCCACAGCTTCTATCAAAGAGCAATTTGCAAACTCACTAGGTCGCCGCATGGAATTTTGCACATTAAATGTTATTTCTTCATTATTTAGCCTCATTTTTAGCTCCCTAGTTTCACAATCAATCAGAGCTCTTCCTGTGTCCAAGAACGGCCTTCCCAAAATTATGGAAATCTCCTCATCAACCTGGCAGTCCAAAATGACAAAATCTGCCGGAAACACAAACTTTCCAACTTGCACAAGTACATCGTCAAGTATACCTGATGGCCTTTTCATCATTCGGTCAGCTATCTGTAGTAACATGGATGTGGGACTTGCTCTTCCAATGCCTAACATTTTATAGATAGCCAATGGCATCAGATTTATGCTCGCCCTCAAATCACACAATGCTTTGGCTAATGTATAGCTACCTATGGTGCATGGAATCATGAAGCTTCCAGGGTCAAATAGCTTCTCCGCTATAGGTCTTGTCATAACAGCACTACAGGTCTGAGTCAATGTCACAGTTGCTAAGTCTTGAAAGTCGAACTTACGAGACATCAAGTCCTTCATCATTTTTGCATAACTGGGCATCTCCCTCAAAGCATCAATCAGAGGAATGTTTACCTGAATTTGCTTCAATATTTACATGAATATTTTGTACTGCTCATCCTTATAATATTTATCCAACCTTTGTAGGAAGGGTGCTAGAGGTCGCTTCCTTCATGTGACTTGAGTTAGATCCTTCCCCGGCACTATTTCTGATGCCTGCTCTTGCACTTTCTCAGTCTTTCTTGCAACCTCTTTTTCTTTACTTGGTTCCTCTTGTGCATGTTGTGTTGTTACCTCTATTAACCCTGTTGAATTGTCCAGCTCAATTGGTACTGGCACAAGTATCTCAGTTTGTCAGCTTTTGCAAGCAATTTCTTGCTCTAGATCAAGATCTCAACCATTTCCTAGACTCACTGCCATAAGCTACTTCGGGCCCTGCTCTTTCAGATTGACATGTGTGTTTGCAGGTAAATTTCCTTGGGGACGATTATGCAGAGCCATATATATCTGCCCCAATTGAATCTCAATGCCTTTTATCACTGAGTCATGTGCTTCCTCCTTCTCTTGAATTTTTTCATTGGACCCAATCAGTTGTTGCAGCATTCCTTCAATTTCAGACAACCCATCATCTTATCTCACTATCTGTTGTTGTTGAGGCTGTTGATAAGCAAGCTGATAATTTTGTTGATTGTATCCATGTTGCCTTTGGTAAGGCACGACTTGACCATGTAGTCGCATAACTCCAAAATTGTTGTTGTTATTGTACTGCTGTTGTGCTGGTCTATACTGTTAATTCTGCTGCCCCCAATTCTAACCACCTTGCCTCTGGCCCCCATAGTTGCCCACATAGTTCATATTCTCCTGAAAGTTCTGGTTGTCACTTTCACCACTCCACGAGCACACATATGGTTGGTTAATGCATGGTGTACATAAGCCCTCATTAGTCGTGTCAACTATGTGTACCTGCTTCTGGCATGATTCGTCAATCTTCTTGGTGAGGATACTCATTTGTGTCATCAGAGTGGCCATATTCTCGACTATGGAGTTGTTTGGGTCAAAAGCTACTGAGTGAACTACAGGGGTGATTGTAGTGTCTCTTGTAATCCATCCTGTGTTTTGAGCCATTTTATCTAGCAGGACCTTATACTCTCTAAATGATTTGCTAAAAAATGCTCCACCTGCTAAAGCATCAATGTTGGCCTTCAAGCTATCTGCCAATCCCATGTAAAACCTTTGTCCCAACATCTGATTTGGAATGCCATGATGTGGACATTTAACCAGCATACCTTTGAACTTCTCCCATGTTTCTTGTAGTGTTTCAGTTGGTTTCTGCCTGAAGCTCAGTATCTCATCAACTTGCTTGGTAGTCTTATTGGGTGGGTAGAACATATTCAAAAACTACTTGATTAATTCCTCCCAAGTAGTGATGGAGTTTATGGGGAGCAAATTAAGACAAGTCTGAGCATCTCCAGTCACTGAGAATGGAAACAATAATAATCTGATTGCTTTCGGTGTCACATTCGGTTACTTTTGAGTGACACAAATTGACAAAAGATTTTTCAGATGCTGTTGTGGATCTTCAATGTAAGACCCGGAGAACAGTCCCTTGTTCTGCAACAGATGTAACATGTTGTTTGTTATTTGAAAAGACTCCGCTTGTATCTGAGGGACTACAATTGCGGTTGCCAGATTTTCAGTGGTGGGTTGTGCCCAATCATACAAGGCCGCTTCTGGCACAAGAGGTGCCACACCCTAGTTTTTCGGGTCATTCACATTGTTTCGGTTGTTCTGGTCGTCTATGACGTCCCCCATTTCTAGTTCGATCTGTTCTGTTAGGTTTTGTTGTCGTTTGTCCTTCTTGTTTGCACGATTTAATGTCTTGAAAGCTTTCTCAAGATCCGAAAATGCTTAAAAGAATTCACCAGTTCTTGAG
This sequence comes from Nicotiana tabacum, assembly GCF_000715075.1. NCBI lineage: Eukaryota > Viridiplantae > Streptophyta > Magnoliopsida > Solanales > Solanaceae > Nicotiana > Nicotiana tabacum. Next base: position 126,482,878 of record NC_134088.1, on the reverse strand, counting down.
TAGTTTCTAGGCATGCATCTGTAACACACAAGACTAAAAATGTAAGAATTTCAATATAATGAATTTAAAATGACAAAAATTGACTAAACTTAGAATCCTAGCAATTTTTCTAGCTGTAATTAATAACACTGTTAATTCCCCGGCAATGGTGCCAAAATTTAATCACGTCTAACTACGCCTCCTAAGAGGTCTAGCGTTCGTTGCAAATATAATCTAGTTTACATGTTTGGAGTCGAATCCCACAGGGAATTAACCTATTAATTGTAACCACTAGTTTCGCAAGAATTCAAGTAATTAACCTTCAAAATACTAAATATCGATTTGAGTATTTACTAACTAAAATAAGAGTAATTAAAATGCAGTAATTTATATTAATATAGCAAACCTTGTAGACAAGATTTGGAAAAGTCTATGGTTATAATTTCCCCTATTATTGGAATCTCCCCCGCTATATTTTCTATAAATTTGCCTAAGTATTTTGTACCGATCATGAGCACTTTGGATGTCATAGCTCCCTCTCGAGCAACTACCATAATTTACTATACATATTCTCTCGAACTACGCTAGTTGGCACTAATTCACAGCTCACTACGATCGCACCAAGGTTTTGTTATCTCTAATCCCGCTTTTAAACCCTCCGTATTGATCTCTCAAATACGTTAGGAGTGGTGTTGTTCAACGACTACCTAAATAAGTACTCTCTCTCGAGTAATACATACTAAATAGGTACAGTTAATTGAGAGCTCTTCAATTAACAGCAACAACAATATAGTTGAACAAGTAGAGAAAGATCAACCACAAATTTATATGGCAAAATGGCCTCCAGGCCACCTAAACTTGTAGATGTTTGTCAACCAGATAAAGGAGCTTAGAATTTTTTTATTTTAACACCTCAACTTAACTATTTGCATATTAATAAATTTCTTTGACCGTTGACTATGCTTATGTGGCAACCACATGTGTGATGTGGCAATACTGTGTGCAATTCACCTAATTTAGGCGCGTGAGTATAAATTAATTGAGTAAATGAATTCTAAAATATAAAAACAAAATTGAAAATCCACCCCCACCCACTCTCCATCTTCTCCAAACCCCCTCACTTCAGCACTGCCTTCTCCTCGTCTTCTCAAAATCCCTACTCCCCCCACTAAATTTCTTTAAAATCCACCTTAGAAGTTACCATTTTCTTTGCAATCCCAAATATCACTCACAACCATTTGTATCAAGAGCTCACTTTTTCTAAAGAATGCAGGTAGTCCGAGAACTTAGCTGGTCGGGTTAGAGACGCCACGCCGGGGATTGTGAAATTGAAGAAAGAAATCAGAAATTGGTCGGATCAGTATGGCAAGCTTACTAGAGAAGCAGTCTAGTGATTGTTTTACCACAAACTACATAGATAGGCAAGGTTTCAAATCTGCCCAAGTCCGCAAATCAGTCCGGCAAGCTTGCTTGCGCCGGTAAAAGTTTGGATGGATGAAATCCAATTCACAGGGGTACGAAATCCCTCTTTGAAGGGAATATGATAAAAATTTTGAATGTTTTGCTAAACGAAAAGGAATAAGAGAAAATTGTTACGATTTGCAGAAATTCCGACGAGACAGGTAGCGGGAACGGTGATACCAACGACTATGAAACTGAAGAAAAAAAGTGAAAAGGAAGAGAGTAAAAATAAGATAAAATTTTAACTTTGCTTATGTATTGATTTGATACTTTAGAGCGGAGAAGAATGGTGTTTATGAAATATTAATGGTACTGGTGGCTGCCCGGTGAAGAAGAAGAAAAAAAAAGAAAGAATGATCTTAGAATTTTTGATAAATTGGTGAAAATAAATTGGGACCTACTAATCATACATGTCAAATAATAATAGGCTAAGAATATGATATGTCAGCTATGTCACTTCACTTGAGAGATACGCTCAACGGGAAGTGTTTAGTATTTGTTTTTTACCAAGTTGGAGTGTTTAAATGGGAAAATGCTAAGTTGATTTACCGGGTTGAATAACAGGTGCAAGCTTAAGTGGCTGGGAGGTCATTTTGCCAATTTATATTAAACGTTGTGAACAAATAATTCTCCAATAGGTTCCATCAAACCGTAGATGGGAAGGTTTAGCTACTCATAACCATACTAACAATCATGATAATAATTGAAAGCATTAAAATACAGATTAAGTAAGAATGGAAGAGAAACACTCTTGCGATTCATTGCTTCTAAGTGTTCCCATAGGCTTTTTCCTCTCCAATAATGTCTAACCCCTAAGAAATAGGTTTAGAACCCCTTTTATACATGTTAAGGGCTTGTAGGGTCGAAACTATCAAGTCCTAGCCAAATTAGGACGAAATCCATCCTGAGGACGAACGTATGTGTAAGAGGGGGTGTTGTAATGAGTCGACTTATTATTTTAAGAATTTATGCCTCATTCAGCTACTTAAGGTCCTGAGCAACTTCGTAATACGTATTATAACTTATGTGTGCGGTCGTTTGATTTTTGGAAGATTCAGAATTTAAATTGAAAGAACAATTCTCATTTTTGAAGCTTAAATAAAAAGAGTTCACCGGAGTTTGACTTTTGAGTAAATGACTCTGGAATGGAATTTCGATGATTCCAATAGGTCTGTATGATGATTTTGGACTTGCGCGTATGTTCGGGTCGAGTATCAGGTGGCCCAGGAGTATTTCAGTGCCTATTACTGAATGTTGGCATTTTTAAAGTTTAAGAATTTTCTAAGTTTGGGTTGAAGTGGATTTTAATGTTATCGATGTCCGTTTGGGATTCCGAGCCTGGGAATAGCTCTGTATGGTGATTATGGTCTTAGGGGAACATCCGGATGTGGATTTGGAAGTCTGTAGGTTATTTCGGGTTCATTTGGCGAAAGTTATAAATTTAAAGTTTTTGGGAAGTTTGACCGGGAGTGAACTTTTTGATATCGGGGTCGAATTCTGATTCCGAAAGTGAGAGTAAGTTCGTAATATCAATTATGACTTGTGTGCAAAATTCGAGGTCAATCGGATTTGATTTAATAGGTTTTGGCGTCGAATGTAAAAGTTTGAAGCTCTAAAGTTCATAAAGCTTGAATTGGGGTGCGATTCATAGTTTTGATGTTGTTTGATGTGATTTGAGGCCTCGAGCGGGTTCGTGTTATGTATTGGGACTGGTTGGTACGATTGGACGGGATCCCGGGGGCCTCGGATTTGATTCGGGGTGGTTTCAGACTAAGTTTGGATGTATTGATGTTGCTGGTTGCTAGTTCTGGTATTGTTCTTCGCCTTCACAAGGAGCCTCTCGCGTTCGCGAAGAAGGATTTTGCTGTTGGGACTTTGTTCTTCACGTTCGCGAAGAAGGAATTTTTGTTGTCCGTTGCCTTACTTTGGAGGCTTATATCTCGCAATCTATAAGGAATTTGGAGATGATTCAAAAATGAAAGTTGTAGCTCTTTGTATCTAGTTTTTCAGAAAGGTAAACCATTTGTCATTTGGAGTTGTGTACGAAACGGTATAGTAGATATACTACAGGCTATCGGGGAAGAGTTTGGAAATTTTTGCTGCACAAGACTGACTTTGGAAGCTTATATCTCGCAATCTATAAGGAATTAGGAGATAAGCAACATATGAATGTTATAGATCTTGGAGTCTAGTTTTCAGAAAGTTAAACCATTCATTATTTAGAATTTTGCACAAAATGTTATGATCATTATACTAGAGGCTATTTGAGAAAAGTTTAAAAATGTCTGTTGGAGAATTTGTTCATCGTGAACGCAAGGGGAGGGTCGCGAACGCGAAGAACAAACCCTTGGGCAGCAGAATAAAGTCCAAATTCATCTCAGTCTTCCATTTTTGGACCAAGGAAGCTCGGGTGAGGCGATATTTCGAGAGTTTTTCAAGTAAAATATTAGGGTAAGAATTCCTAACTTGATTTTGGTTAAATTACATGAATCTATTATTGTTTTTATCACTAAATTAGTGAATTGGGTTGAAAATGATAGAAATCTTCTAGACTTTAATTTAAGATTTGAAGGGCGATCCATTATTGGAATTTGATAATTTTGGTATGGTTGAACTCGTATCGGAATGGGTGTTCGGATTTCGTAAAAGTTCTATCGGGTTTTGAGGGGCGGGCCCAGCGTCGACTTTTTAGAATAAAATTTTAAGTTGGTATTTTATTATCCAAAATTGTTTTCGATAAATTTTAATGAAGTTATACAATTAATTTGGATAGATTTAAGCTGCCCGAAGGTCAATTCAAGCAAGAAGGCTATTTTGGAATATCGGCCTAACTTCAAAAAGGTAAGTATCTTGCCTAACCTTGAGTGGGGAAATTACCCCTTAGGCATCGAGTCTCATGTGCTATTTGTGAAATGTGAAAAGTCGTGTACGCGAGGTGACGAGTACGTACTCGGGCTTATATATGCAAAATATATTGGGTTAAAGTCTTTGGCATATTGTGTAGTAAATTGGATAACCATTGGTATTTATTAAATCATCCATTTGCCATGCGTCAATTCGTGTTTGTTGAATTTATTTTTATATGACAATTTGATGTGATTATTACTTGTATATTTATGTGAATTCCGTGAGTTTGATTATTTGATATTTCTTGGAATTTAATTTTATTATGGATTTTCATCTGCAAATAATTGATGAAATAAGTTTAAATTAAGGCGTTAATATAATTATTAAGAATTTGGATTAATGAAGGTGTTGCCCTATACTGAGTATTTTCCATCTTTGTTGATGTTTTTAGGTTTTATACACATTATGTGGAGCCTTGGGCTATTTGTTGTGAAATTAGTTAATTTTGTTATATCTTTGAAATTAGTTGTGGCCATTAGGCAAATTGTTATATGAATTGATTTTGTTATGTTGACGTGATAAAATTCTGTGTAAATTGTTGTGTTATTTGAATTATTATTTTGAGGATATAAGGGTGGCATTCTATTGTTGATTTTATGTGGGTATAAGGGTGGCATCTCAATGTTGTTATGTGTGTTGGGGTATTATTTGGGCGCAATGATAAGGGTGGCAATAGGAGAGATAAGGGTGGCTATAGGAGCGATAAGGGTGGCTATTGATATTGTCAGGGCGGAGGGATAAGAGAGGTTATTATAGGAGTGATAAGTGTGGCTATTGTCAGGGATGATATGTGATGATGTGGAGTTATTGCATTGGTAATTTTTATGTGATGTTGTGATTTTCCTCGTGTTTGTTTCTATATCTTGTTCAATTTGTCTTGTTGATTCGGTAAACTTGATAATAGTCTGATCTACGTTGAAATTGGGAGCCTATAGCTATTGTCAGGCGGATTATGAAATAAAATATGGGCACAAGGTGCCGTGAGTAAATAATGATGATATTGGCACTTGAATTGTCCGTGCAGTTGTGATATGAAATATGGGCACGAGGTGCCATGGTTAAATGATAATGATATTGGCACGTGAGTTGTCCGTGTGGTTGTGATAAAGAAATTGGCACGAGGTGCTGTAGAAATATGAAAGTGGGCTGAGACCCGTATTTTATAATTTTGAAATAAGGTGTCACAAGTGACTTTTATTCGAAAAATATTTATTTGAAGGAATTATATTTGAAAGAATTATATCCTGAAGATTATTATTTGAGAAGCATATAGGCGAAAGATTTATATTTGAAGGACTTGATTTAAATGGGTGTACTTGTATTTATTATTTGTTGAGCAATATTAATGGTGTTCTTGATACCCTGTTGTGCATATCACTGGTTGATTAGTGTTGCCATTATTGTTATTTGTTTCCTATTATTTTTTGTATACTATATTGCACAGGTTATTAGACTAGTGAGTATCTTGATTGTACTCGTCACTACTCCACTGAGACTAGTCTTGATACTTACTGGGTTCCGACTGTTGTGTACTCATACTACACTTCTGAACATTTTTGTGCAGAGCCAGATATTGGAGATATCGGACTCGGACAGAGTTAAAGCGGGATCGCAATGATTCAAGGTAGAGTTACTTGGTCGTCGGAGTCCCTTGGAGTCTTTCTATTTTATTGTACTGTTAATTATTAATCAAACAGTATTGAGTATTTGATCCTTGAGATCATTCCATGTATTCAGTTAGAGTTCGTGACTCAGTATTACTAGTCTTGGGAGGTTTTCATATTTGTTCCGCTATTGGTTTCGTTTATCTATTTTTTTTTAAATGACTTGAAATGTAATTGTAATCGGCTTACCTAGTCTCAGAGACTAGGTGCCATCACGACGCCTGCGGTGGGATTTTGGGTCGTGACAAGTTGGTATCAGAGCTCTAGGTTCATAGGTTTTACGAGACACGAACGAGTCTAGTAGAGTCTTGCGGATCAGTACGGAAACGTCTGTACTTATCTTCGAGAGGCTACAGAACTGTTAGGAAATTTCCACTTCTTTCATTCTTGTCGTGCGGAATTTGTTGAATTTGGAATTTGAGCCTTTGCATCTCTATTCTCTCGCAGATGGTGAGGACACGCGCTATCGGGTCAGCTGAGCAGACACCCGCACATACTGCTAGGGCCGCAAGAGGTCGGGGCCGAGGTAGAGGCCGAGGTAGAGTCCGGTGAAGGGCACGTGTCGCGACTAGAGCACCTATCAGAACAGCAGTTGAGGAGCCGCCAATAGCTCCAGTTGGGGGACAGGTACCAGAAGCACCTGTTGTTACCCCCGAACTTCAGGAGACTTTAGCATAGTTCCTGAGTATGTTTGGTACATTAACCCAGGCGGGATTGATCTCTGTTGCACCAAATATTTCACAGATTGGGAGAGTAGCTCGGACTCCTACCACGACTCCAGAGGTACAGGTTCACATTGGTCAGGTTTCGGGTGTAGTACCGATACAACCTGTTATTCCGGTTCAGCCTGAGGTCAGGCCAGAGGCATCAGAAGAAGAACAAAAGAGACTTGAGAGGTTTAAAAGGTATAGTCCACCTACTTTCAGTGGCACTGCTTCAGAAGATGACCAAGGATTTCTAGAAAAGTGTCACCGTATTCTCTGCACCATAGGTATTGTGGAAGTGAGTGAAGTTACCTTTACTACATTTCAGCTATCAGGCGCAGCGTATCAGTGGTGGCAAGTTTATGGAGAAGGTAGACCAGCCGATGCAACACCACCAACTTGGGCTCAATTTTCGGAAATGTTTTTGAAAAAATTTGTTCCCCAGACTCTCCGAGATGCCTGGCGCACAGAGTTTGAATGGTTGCGTCAGGGCACTATGACAGTGACAGAATATGTTATCGGGTTTAGTGAGTTGGCACGTCATGCACCTATCTTGGTACCTACAGTCAGAGAACGAGTTCGTAGATTCATTGAGGGGCTCGATTATGATCTTAAAATATGCATGGATCGAGAGTTGCAAACTGATACTCCATTTCAACAAGTAGTGGAGATTGCGAGGAGGATTAAGGGTGTTCTAGGTGAGGAAAATGAGTCTAAGGAGGCCAAAAGGTCTCAAAGCTCTGGAGGGTTCAGTGGATTTTACTCTTCAGCTATGACCCATTATGGCGGAGGCTCGAGTAGTCGTCCAGCTCAGTTCGTGCATCAGATTACTCGGGGTGCTCCAGTAAGTTCTTATAGTGCACCACCGACACGAGATTCTTATAGTGGTTATTCCAGTTATCCGGAACATACTTAGTATGAGCAGCCGCAACCTCAGATGGGTTGTTATGAGTGTGGTGATACTAGGCACATTATGAGAGATTGTCCCAGACTTGAAAGGGGTGGATTTTATTAGAACACTCAGGCTATGGGGCCCAATGCAATTACTACCCCACGTGCACATCCAGTTAGAGGTGGAGGATAGGCGGGTAGAGGGCGTCCTAGAGGGGGAGGCCCAACCCATTTATATATTTTCTATGGTGTGTCTGAGGCCACTACACTAGATGGTGTCATTATAGGTATGATCCTGATTTGTTATAAAAGGATATTTTTCCTTAATTTGATTCGGTTCTGAATATTGATATGAGTCCTCCTATTATGCTCTGCTTATGGGTGAGTTTCGTAATTTTGTAAACCACTTATATATTTATCCCTGTTGGGAGGTTTGATGATGTTAGCATATGTCTATTATTTTATTCTGTACACCATTGAGGGCTATAAGTCCAAAAGTGACTTTTTATTTCTCACTACAGTGGGTTTTGATATGATTTCGCAATAATTGATTTCAAATTTTATGAATTTTATGGCCTATTGGAATGGGGGTTCATTATGTGTTGTGAAAATTGTTTACGGAATTTATTGAAAAGAAGAAAGAAAGGAAATTAAAATTTTCAGTTGGCACAATGTGCAAAATACTTGTGATTCGGAGTTGAGGACGAGATCCTCGCATTTGTTTTTATGATATGAAATATTTAACCCGGGCTACAAGCCGCGGTGGAAGTTATATAAGGACGGGTTCCTTATGGTGAAATATTTATGAGTTTAAATTCTCCCTTTGTGAAATTTAATTTACACTATGGCACTAATAGGGAGTCATGCTTGATAGGCTTATGTGATAATTCTTTTATATGTTGTTTTGCCATAATTGTGCTGTAATTATTGAGTTTTAGCCTATGAGGTGAGTGCGTAGGTGGCGTTAAATATGACTCGTTAATCCGAGTAAATAATTATGAGGTCTTCATGCCTCACGTGTTACCGTCAGTGTTGTGAAAAAAAAATTAGATATGAGATTTTGGTTAAGATGAGATTAATTGTGTATGCTGAAATTAATTATAAACAACTATTATGACCAAAGATGTGGTTATGGACATACGTATGATGTGTGCATAGGCAGAAATTGCTACAGCCGGTTGAGACTAATATTGTGTGTTGATGTAAGGAATTTAAAATTTATTTGGAGTGTAAGGAATTGGCTTAAAGGCTTATAAGTGTGAATAAAAGAAATAATCTCCAATGAGATGATATTGTTAGACGTCTGTTAAAATTTTGATGATGTAGAATCACCCGTGAGTATGTGTGAAATAATTCACTCATTAATTTAATGTCATCAGAATAATTCTTAGCACGTTCGAGGACGAACGTATGTTTAAGAGGGGGAGCATGTAATGACCCGACTTGTCGTTTTAAGAATTTATGCTCTGTTCAGCGACTAAAGGTCACGAACAGCTTCATAATATGTATTATGACTTGCATGTGCGGTCATTTGATTTTTGGAAGATTCAGAATTTAAATTGAAAGAACAATTCTCATTTTTTGAAGCTTAAATGAAAAGAGTTGACCGGAGTTTGACTTTTGAGCAAATGACTCCGGAATCGAATTTTGATAATTTCAATAGGTATGTATGATAATTTTGAATTTGGGCGTATGTCCGGGTCGAGTATCAGGTGGCCCGGGAGTATTTCGGTGCCTATTACTGAATGTTGGCATTTTTAAAGTTTAAGAATTTCCTAAGTTTGGGTTGAAGTGGATTTTGATCTTATCGATGTCCGTTTGGGATTCCGAGCCTGGGAATAGCTCCGCATGGTGATTCTGGTCTTAGGGGAGTGTTCAGATGTGGATTTGGAAGTCTGTAGGTCATTTCGGGATTATTTGGCGAAAGTTGAAAATTTGAAGGTTTTTGGGAAGTTTGACCGGGAGTGGAACTTTTGATATCGGGGTCGGATTCCGATTCCGGAAGTGAGAGTAGGTCTGTAATATCAATTATCACTTGTGTGCAAAAATTCGAGGTCAATCGGATTTGATTTGATAGGTTTCGGTGTCGAATGTAGAAGTTTGAAGTTCTAAAGTTCATAAAGCTTGAATTGGGGTGCGATTCGTGATTTTGATGTTGTTTGATGTGATTTGAGGCCTCGAGCAGGTTCATGTTATGTATTGGGACTAGTTGGTACGATTGGACGAGATCCCGGGGGCCTCGGATTTGATTCGGGGTGATTCCGGACCAAGTTTGGGTGTTTTGATGTTGTTGGTTGCTGCTTCTGGTATTGTTCTTCGCGTTCGCAAGGAGCCTCTTGCGTTCGCGAAGAAGGATTTTGCTGTTGGGACTTTGTTCTTCGCGTTCGCGAAGAAGGAATTTTTGTTGTCCGTCATCTGACTTTGGAGGCTCATATCTAGCAATCTATAAGGAATTTGGAGATGATCCAAAAATAAAAGTTGTAGCCCTTTGTGTCTAGTTTGCAGAAAAGTAAACCATTTGTCATTTAAGTTTTCTACGAAACGGTATAGTGGATATACTACAGGCTATCGGGGAAGAGTTTGGAAATTTCTGCTGCACAGGGCTGACTTTGGAAGCTTATATCGCGCAATCTATACGGAACTGGGACATGACAAACAAATTAATGTTATAGTCCTTGGAGTCTAGTTTTCATAAAGTTAAACCATTCATCATTTAAGGTTTTGTACAAAAAGTTATGACCATTATACTAGAAGTTGTCTGAGAAGAGTTTGAAAATGGTTGTTGGAGAATTTGTTCATCGCGAACGCGAGGAGAGGGTCGTGAACGCGAAGAACAAACCCCTGGGCAACAGAATAAAGTCTAATCATTCTTCCATTTTTGGACCAAGGAATCTCGGGTGAGGCGATTTTTCGAGAGTGATTCAAGAAAAACATTGGGGTAAGAATTTCTAACTTGATTTTGGTTAAATTACATGAATCTATTGTTGTTTTTATCACTAAATTAGTGAATTGGGTTGAAAATGGTAGAAATCCTCTAGATTTTAATTTAAGATTTGAAAGGTGATCCATTATCGGAATTTGATAACTTTTGTATGGTTGGACTCGTATCGGAATGGGTGTTTGGATTTCGTAAAAGTTATGTCGAGTTTCGAGGGGCGGGCCCCGCGTCGACTCTTTAGAATAAAATTTTCAGTTGGTGTTTTATTATCCGGAATTATTTTCGATATATTTTAATGAAGTTATACAATTAATTTGGATAGATTTGAGCTGTTCGGAGGTCAATTCAAGCAAAAAAGCTATTTTAAAATATCGGCCTAACTTCAAAAAGGTAAGTATCTTGCCTAACCTTGAGTGGGGGAATTACCCCTTAGACATCGAGTCTTATGCCATTTGTGAAATGTGAAAAGCCGTGTACGCGAGGTGACGAGTACGTACTCGGGCTTATATGTGCAAAATATATTGGGTTAAAGTCTTTAGCATATTGTGTAGTAAATTGGATGACCATTGGTATTTATTAAATCATCTATCTGCCACGCCTCAATTCGCGTTTGTTGAATTTATTTTTATATGACAATTTGATGTGATTATTACTTGTATATTTATGTGAATTCTGTGAGTTTGATGATTTGATATTTCTTGAAATTTAATTTTATTATGTATTTTCCATCTGCAAATAATTGATGAAATAAGTTTAAACTGAGGCGTTAATATAATTATCAAGAATTTGGATTAATGAAGGCGTTGCCCTATACTGAGTATTTTCCATCTTTGCTGATATTTTTATTGTGCGGAGCCTTAGGCTATTTGTTGTGAAATTAATTGATTTTGTTATATTTTTAAAATTGGTTGTGACAATTGGGCAAATTGTGATATGAATTGATTTTGTTATATTGCCGTGATAAAATTTCGTGTAAATTGTTGTATTATTTGAATTATTATTTTGAGGATATAAGGGTGGCATTCCACTGTTGATGTTATGTGAGAGTATAAAGGTGGCATCTCATTGTTGTTATGTGTGTTGGGATATTGTCTTGGCGGAGTGATAAAGATGGCAATAGGAGAGATAAGGGTGGCTATAGGAGCGATAAGGGTGGCTATTGATATTGTCAAGGTGGAGGGATAAGGGAGGCTATTATAGGAGTGATAAGGGTGGCTATTGCCAGTGATGATATGTGATGTTGTGGAGTTATTGCATTGGTAATTTTTATGTAATGTTGTGATTTTCCTCGTGTTTGTTTCTATATCTTGTGCAATTTGTCTTGTTGATTCGGTAAACTTGATAATAGTCTGATCTGCGTTGAAATTGGGAGTTTGTGGTATTATCAAGCGGATTATGAAATGAAATGTGGGAACAAGGTGTCGTGAGTAAATAATGATGATATTGGCACGTGAATTGTCTGTGCAGTTGTGATATGAAACTGGCATGAGGTGCCGTGGAAATATAAAAGTGGGCTGAGACCCATATTTTATGATTTTGAAATGAGGTGTCATAGGGTGACTTTTATTCGAAAGATATTTATTTGAAAGAATTATATTTGAAAGAATTATATTTGAAAGATATTTATTTGAAGAAATTATATTTGAAAGAGATTTATTTGAAAGAATTATATTTGAAAGATATTTATTTGAAAGGAGTATATTCGAAATATATTTATTGGAAAGTATTATATGCGAAAGATTTATATTTGAAGGACTTGATTTAATTGGATGTATTTGTATTTATTATTTGTTGATCAATATTAATGGTGTTCTTGTTGCCCTGTTGTGCATATCATTGTTTGATTTGTGTTGCCCTTATTGTTATTTGTTTCCTATTATTTTTTGTATACTATATTGCACAGGTTATTAGACTAGTGAGTATCTTAATTGTACCTCGTCACTACTCCATTGAGGTTAGTCTTGATACTTACTGGGTACCGACTGTGGTGTACTCATACTACACTTTTACACATTTTTGTGCAGATCCAGGTATTGAAGATATCGGACTCGGACAGAGTTAAAGCGGGATCGCAAGGATTCAAGGTAGAGTTGCTTGGTCGTCGCAGTCCCTTGAAGTCTTTCTATTTTATTGTACTGTTAATTATTAATCAAACAGTATTGAGTATTCGATCCTTGAGATCATTCCATGTATTCAGTTAGAGTTCGTGACTCAATATTACCAGTCTTGGAAGGTTTTCATATTTGTTCCGCTATTGGTTTCGATTATCTTTTTTTTTTAAATGACTTAAAATGTAATTGTAATCGACTTACCTAGTCTCAGAGACTAAATGCTATCACGATACTTGCGGTGGGATTTTGGGTCATGACACTCCTATACATATAAACACCATTATTAAGCTCGAGTTACAAATATTTACACCAAAGTGAATAAAATTGAGGTATAATGCAAGATAAATTACATGCGAAAACATGAATTTTTAGCCTAACATCAAATTGCTAGTCAGTCTTTTTGTCTCTTTGATACTTTCTCCAATTCCTTTCACAAGTAAAAATTGAAGGACTCGCGGAGAATCAATTTCACATTCTAATTAACAAGAACTTAGAAATATTTATAGATTGAAAATAGGGAAAAAATGAAAGGAAAAAAATAAAGTCCAAGATAGCTGGGCAGCCAGCCTGGCATTCTTTTAAATTCTTTAATATAAATTAAAATAGTGTAAGACGTCGCACCCATGAGTATGACCTAGTGGTCAATGAAGTGGGTTAGAACCATGAGGTCTGAGGTTCAAATCCCAGCGGAGACAAATACTAGGTGATTGTTTCTCATCTATACAAGCCTTGGTGGATAGAGTTACTTGTTACCTGTTGCTGGTGGGAGGTGGCAGGTATCCCGTGGAATTAGTCGAGGTGCACGCAAGCTGACCCGAATACCACGGTTATCAAAACAAAAATAGTGTAAGACGTCAAATCATTTATGATATTGTACATTTTGGATCTATGCGTTCACAATTTAAAATGCATCAGTAGGGTTTATTGCTTTCTTAAATACTCTCTCGGGTTGTCATTGTGAAATTTGTCAATGGTGTTATATACATATCCTTCTTTGAAATTTATCCCATCATTACTTAAATTACACATAGAATAGTGTAACAATAACTCCATTAGTGATACACATTGTTCACTTCAGGCCTAATTAACCCTAATAATTTTAAAACACATCATTAAAGTCTATGATCATGCTTTCTTAAATTCACAATATATCTCTCGTATTTTGTCAATATAAATTTTGCTTATTATATTTCAATAATATTTAGACAGCTATTTGTCCACTATAAACCCATTTTTTTGAACTTCTAAGATAAGGAATTATTAGTATATAAAAAGAAATTTATATTTATATTTATCCTGCCGTTGAATATTCCACGTTGAAGTAGACTTTTGATTGTTCGATAAAAAGAGAGAAAAAGACCAATAATCAAGCAAAATTACATTAGTGAAAGTGGTAAAGCCTACACAATAATCAGACAAATTTTCCACGTTGAACAAGATATTGGAATTTTTCCTACATGATTATTTGATAGGTACAATGTATATAATTTGCTAAATGTGACCTAACTCCAATGGTTAAACTTTCAAATGTAAAGTCCGCGGCAATATCATTATAATAGTAATATTGTTTAATTGCAGTCGATTTTCAGTTTTTTTCTTCTTCTTATTTCTCACCCAGTATATGATATTCGCATTGGGACTCGACTAATTAGCACTTACAGAAATAAGTCTAGTATTCCTCCTCCTTTTATTTTTGCAGACATGGTTTCCACCTTATGCTGGTTAAAATGGCGATGCTAAGCATTAATGAGATGCACGACTTTATAAATAGTTAACTTTATTATTAATTAATGACTTTATAATTAATTAATAATTAAGTTTAACAACCTTGCTTGCTAAATGCTAACCTTGGTTAAAAACTAACCGCTTACATTTAATATTGTCTCACTAGTACTTCCTCTCGTTCATTTTATGTGGCGGTATTTAATTAATTGATTATAGAGCTTAAGAAGAAAGAAGATTTTTGGCATATATCAAAAGTGACTTTGGACTTGTCGTAACATGTCATGATATTTCTATAGCTATAAAGGTATGTTATTAAGGATAAACTAAATAATTTAAAGTTAAAAAAAATCAGATAGAGTTGAGCATATATACATAACATATATCAACTACGTATTCCCCTTCTAGCTTTCACTTAGGACATTAATGGCGGTTTTTGTTTCAATATTTATCTTTTATGCTTTAATTAGTTAGCATTATTTTGCCTTTCCAGATGGCTTTGTTAAACAGTACAAAAGTCGTCACTTCGTCCCAATTAATTATGTGAAGATATTCGGATTTTGAGAGTAACGAATTACTTTTTTACAGTAATTTTTTCATATGCTTTTTAAATATATTAAGCTATAAACTATTATGAGTTATAGTACTTTTTATGTAGTTTTTAAATATATAAATTTTATTTTGAAAAACTTAAAAATTTATGTCCAAATATAAGGTTTAAAATTAAGAAATTTGAGTCTCAAAAAGTAAAAAAGTGTAGCATAAATTGAGGCAGGCATAGTTTTACATTCTTCTTTCTTTTCCATCTCTGTGAGATACAAAACTAAATCAGATTTTTTAAAAAAAAACAAACTTCATTCTTTTAATATAAATTAAATATATTAAAAATTATTCAACAAATATAAAAGCATTCACCCCTAAAATCATTATATATTAGAAAGATATCCTAAAAATAATAAGAAATATGTATACATTAATATCCTAAGTATTAGGTTTAACGGTTATTTTGGTATATACTATATTTTGTTAATGGTATTCTTGATAAGAAGAAAAGTCAAAACTGCTTCTGCTTCTGCTTTTGGGAAAAAACTATTTTTTTCTGCTTTTCAGAAACTACTTCTGCTTCTTCCCAAAAGTATTTTTTCTCCCAAAAAAGCTTGATCGAACACCTCAAGTTAGGAAAAAAAAATACTTTTGAAAAAAAAAAAGTGTTTCTAATCTCTTGAGAAGCTTGGCCAAGCGCCTGGGTACGGCAATTGAGGTTGCTCCTGCTATAATTCAAGGGCCCATCAGCAGAAATGTCTCGAGGAGTAGTTAAACGGGCAGGAGATAATAACAGAATAATAGTCTCAATGGGACATCACCACTATGTATTGTAACTACTTAAGTTTTCAATGAATTTCGTCCTTCAACCAAAAAAAAAAAAAAAGTGCCCTTGGGCTTTTGTGTATAACATGTCATGACATTTCTATAGCTATAAATATATATTATTAAGGATAAAATAAATAGTTTTAAAAAATTTAGATAGAGTTGAGCATATATAAATAACATGTATCAACTAGGTATGTCCCTTCTTGCTTTCACTTAGGGCATCTTCAACCCTTGCACCATATTTGTACACCAAAATGGTACAAATTAACTTCAACCTATTACACTATTTTTTACACCAAAAAAGAATATTCCTTTTATATTCTTCACTCTCTTCTATATTATTTTATTTTATTTTATTTAAATTTATTTTTTTTATTTTATAAAACAAATCCTTTCTTCTTTTTTTTTTCTTTTTTTTTTTTTTACATATTCATCCCATATAATTCATATTTCTTTCTTATATAACCACTTAATATAAGTTGCTATTGTATTAAATATTTATGTTTATGTTATTTAATGAACATTGTGTTATTTATTAACAACATATTATATTTTAGATTTGCACTTTTCATTTTTTTGATGGTTATGTATTTTTATACAATTAGAACTTATAATGAAATTAACTTATAATTTTATTTAAAAATAAAATATACCAAAATTAATTTATAAAAATTATATACCAAAAGTAAAATATAAAATTAATATTATAAAGATATTACATAAAAAGTATAAGTAATTATAAAATTTATAATATGTTAAATTAAAAGTGTTATGTAATAAAAGATAATAATAAAATATTGATAAATAGTAATGGTGTTGATGAATAGTGTTACACCAAATTTGGTATGGTGTAAGAAATAGTATTGGATTGGAGCACCAAAATACCAAATCTTACACTAAAATAGTGTTTGGCTTCAAAAATAGCGTTGGGTTGGAGATGGTCTTTGGACATTAATGGCGGCTTTTGTTTCAATATTTATCTTTTCTGCTTTAATTAGTTAGCATTATTTTGCTTCCCTGAAAGCTTTGTTAAACAATAAAAAATTATAACAGATTAATTAATATGGTAAAAATTAGAAATTAGTAATTAGTCATTCTTTAATGTATATATTGAAGATATTTGTAAAAGTTTAAGTTATACCCACTGTTAGTGTAAGGAATTTTTACACCATTATGTATCCTTTATTTGTTAGAGCAGTAAATATGTCTTATTTTTAATATTTTAAATCCCACAATTAAAGGTAGCTTATCTTAGATATTTGCGTAAAGAATATTTTACACTAACAATATATATAACTTAAATGTTTTACTCCCTCCGGTCCACAATAAGTGACCAATTTATTTTGGACACACCCATTAAGGAAATACAAAATTTTAGACAAAAATAGTTAGTGTGACTAAACTACCCTTAATTAAATATTGCATCATAGTTAATGTGAGAAGTAAAAAAACTTTTTATGGATACGTACATAAGGGTAATTTTAGAAAAATAAATTGAATTTTTTCTTGATTATATAAATGGATATTTATTTTGGACCAAAATAAAAAAATAAATTGGTCACTTATTATGGACCAAAAGGAGTATTAGAATATGTCAAGGGTGAATCCAACGGTTTAGTATTTCGAGAAAGTCATTTGAAAGTCCTTTTGGTTATATTGGAGAAAACACGGTTTGGGTTTGGCAGAAATTTAAATATTTATGAGAAACTTTATTTCGTTTTTCTTAAATCTGATTTAATTGCGTATCTCACAGAGATGGAGAAGAAAGAAGAATGTAAGACATGCCGGTTAACTGCTTCTACAATGGTTCATATCACACGCCTTTTAACTCTCCAAATTAAATAAGTACTACTTTCATGAAAATGGGTAGAAATTAAATAAAAAAGGCTCACCAATTTTGTCTTAGACATGGGGTATTTTTGTAAATAGAATTAATATTTTCGGTTAGATAGATGGACAAAGGATATTTATAAAACCATTTAATAAATAATAGGAATATATATATATATATATATATATATATAGTTTATGCCCTTTTCCAAAAACTTTGACCTAATGAGCTACAAATTATAAGCATGGGGTATTATTATTTTTAGCCCACGCCATAAACTATTTATATCTGGTAGCTGAAAAAGTGTATAAAATTTATATAAATTTTATATATAACATACAAAATATACAAATTTTATATATTTTTCGGCTGTTATTTTTACAACGACTATATAGTGTCATTTTCTCCAAACTTAAAGTGCAATTAAACCTAATAACAACTTGATATTTGACTCATTACAAGGTTGAAACTTTTTTCTCCAAACGTGAGAAAATTGAACAACTAGTAAAACAGTAAAAACTTTGTACATATACCAATCACTTTAATTCGCCGCATGATTTAGCTGACCATACAATTTTTTGGTCTTCAAAGACTTTCATATCATGGTACGTATTAGCATCAAATTTTGGCCTATAAATACATGTAAATCTAAACGAATAAATCATCAAATTGCCAAACTTTGAATTACCCATACCATTTAAAAACCCTACTTTTTTTCTTGATTTACTCTTAAACCACAAAATGCCTACTACATTGTCCTCAAATGTTTCCAACAACATTACAGAATTTGTATTAAATGAAGGCAATGGAGTAAAGGGTTTATCAGAATTAGGACTTAAAACCCTACCAAAACAATATATTCAACCACTTCAAGAACGAATTACTACTAGTACAATTATCGTCGATGATTCTATTCCGATTATCCATATGTCCAATTGGGACGATAATAATCCTATAATTTGTGAAAAAATATGTGATGCAGCTGAAAAATGGGGATTTTTCCAGATTATAAATCATGGAATTCCCCTTGAAGTTCTTGACACTGTTAAGGCTGCGACTTATCGTTTTTTCAGACAGTCTGCGGAGGAGAAGAATAAGCATTCTAAGGAAAATTCAACAACAAATAACGTAAGATATGGAACAAGTTTTACTCCTCAAGCTGAAAAGGCTTTGGAATGGAAAGATTATCTTAGTCTTTTCTATGTTTCTGATGAGGAATCTGCTGCCCTTTGGCCTTCTGCTTGCAGGTTCGTATAAAATAACGTAGAATTTAAATTATATGTATTGATAGAGTAAAAATATATATTTACATATGAAGAATTTAAATTATATGCATTGATAGCGTAAAAGAAATATTTACACAGTTAGTTGGTCACTTGTAAGATAATTATATGTAAATTGATAATAAAATAACAAAATATTTACCATCGCATACATGTTAAACTCTATATACCGATAGTACAAAAATCTCAATTTGTATATATATAACAATTATACCGCTACCTTTGTTCTATATTATGTGACGATTTTTCTTCTTAATTAGTCCATTCCAGAAAAAATATACCCTAGTATTTAGAAACAACTTACTTTAAATTCTCATTTTAGTCTTAATGACTTGATTTTATAGTAAATAATATTAAATTATCAAATTATCTAACAAGAAATAACTTTATTCCGTTGGTTTTGTTGAGTCTTAAGTTAGAAGAGGTCAATTGATATCATTTCTTTTATTTTATTATATCCGTACAGTATTACTACATATATTTCATAAACTTTTCGGACAAAGCAGTGTCATGTGATACCATTTCGAAACAACTTACTTTGAATTCTTATTTTATCTTTAATAGCATTTTATAGAAATAAAAATATATTGCATGACATATTTAATACCACAAATAATTTTAGAAGTCTTTAATTACTTTTCTACATTTTGCGTAAAATTAGTAAAAACAGCACTAAGGTTTTTCATGTCCGACTATACGAATTTGTTTTCTCTTTATTCAGGTCTGCTTATTTACATACAGTATAAAGTCAGTACTTTGACTTGGACAAGTTGACTAGACTAACTGTACAAGTCATATTAGGCATCATTTGCATTGGAAAATTATCTTCTGCCTCCCCTCTAGTCAATAAAGTACTCGCATAATAACTTTACCAGCAATTGAGTACTCATGTTTAAATGAAAATCACTTTTCATACAAAGATAAAATGCTGCAGTTAATTTGAAGTTTCTTGAGGTTAAAGAAAAATATAAGGACCCGATTGTTGATAAATATTTTTTCTTTTTTTTTTTTTTCCGATTTTTTTCCCAAAACGTGTCTGTCCATAAATTTTGCAATTTTTTGGAGATTTTTCGAGAATGAGTTTTTCAAAAATCAAAAAGTTATTTTGACCACTTTTTTAAATTTTTCGTAAAAAAATTTTCCTCACTCACAAAACTATAATATTTTTTCGAGTGAATTGTATGTCCAAACCTAATTTCAAATTTTAAATATTATTTTTCAACGTAACTCCAAATACAATTTTTTTTCAAAATTCACAATTTTATGTCCAAACGACTACTAAGAAAAAGTAGAGTTGAAGATTTAAAAAGATACATTTATGTGATGGTGTTTGATTAGGCACAGAGTTTAAAAAAGAACGAAAAACTTTTAAAACTTCTAGTCTAAAATAGGTCATGCATATTTATATGTATATAAACCATCCCATTAAGGGTATAATAGAAAGTTTAAAATTAAATTATTTTTAAATATAAAAAGATATCATTCTTTTTAAAAGAATGGCAGCTCGGTGCACTAAACTCCCGCTATGCGCGGGATCCGGGGAAGGGCCGGACCACAAGGGTCTATTGTATGCAGCCTTACCCTGCATTTCTGCAAGAGGCTATTTGCACGGCTCGAACCCGTGACCTCCCTGGTCACATGTCAGCAACTTTACTAGTTACGCCAAGGCTCCCCTTCATATCATTCTTTTTAAGATGGGATTGAAAATTTATAATACATTGGCTTAATATAATGGTGTATTTTTCTTGCAGGGATGAAGCACTAGAATTCTTGAGAAACTCTGAAATTGTAATCAAGAAGCTTTTGAAGGCACTTATGAAAGGACTAAACATAAATGAGATAGATCAAACTAAAGAATCACTTCTAATGGGTTCAAAGAGAATTAATCTTAATTACTATCCTAAATGTCCTAATCCTGAATTAACAGTGGGAGTAGGTCGTCATTCTGATGTTTCAACACTAACCATTCTTCTTCAAGATAATATTGGAGGACTTTACGTGAAAAAATTGGACAGTAATTCTTGGGTTCATATCCCACCAATTGATGGAGCAATTGTGATTAATATTGGAGATGCTTTGCAAATTATGAGTAATGGAAAATACAAGAGTATTGAGCATCGAGTTATGGCTAATGGATGCAATAATAGGATTTCAGTGCCTATTTTTGTAAATCCTAAACCTAATGATTTGATTGGTCCTTTGCCAGAAGTGGTTAAGAATGGAGAGAAGGCAATTTATAAGCAAGTTTTATACTCAGATTATGTCAAGCATTTCTTTAGAAAAGCTCATGATGGGAAAGAAACTGTTGATTTTGCTAAGATTAATTAAAAAAAGATGGTTGTGTTGGAAAAATAACTAATATTTTTTTTTATACTAATTAAGCTAATGTTTTTCCTAATTCATTTGTCTTCTTGTAATGTGAAACTTTATTTTGTTTGTAATAAAAGTTTGATATGTATTGTATTTCAATTAATGTTGAATAATTGCACTTGGGATCAACTTCTTGTTGGAAAAGACCTACACATTATATTGGAATCAACTTGCATTTTTGAAGATTACTAAATAATTTTTTAATGCTTTTTTTTTCAATTACGTTCCTCGTAATTCACTTGCACCTATTGTGGACTTTTATTATGTTTCTCATAAGCCATAACAATGATTACTCAAATGGAAAAACAATTTAAGAGAGAAAGTTTGATATTAATCCAGTCTAATTTTGAATTCCTCAAAATATTAGTTCTCTATTCCCCACCACTTAAACAAGAATCAAATTCGCACATTTTCGAACTTCTAGTTTTTAGTTTAACAACTAAAATTCATTTTATTACCTTAGTTCGGTCCACGCATGTAATTAGAGTTTAAGTAATTTCAAGCTTATAAAATTGTGAAGTAAAACAGTATACCATTATTTTACCAATATTACTTAAAATTAGTCTAACATGCCTAGAATACGTATTTAGTTTTTATAAATGATTATTTAGGATGAAAAACATCCCCCACGTTCCTATAGTAAACATGCTAAAGGCCCGAGGCTGTGTCGTGGATTAGGTTTGGAAAATGACATTGTATAGTCACTATCAAAATAATAGTCATATATACATATATATATATATATATATTTGATACAAAAATTATATTAATTTTATATTTTTTTTGGCTACCGAATGTAAAATATGCACACTTTTTTTCCTTTCTCTTATCCTACACTTCCAGATTCCCTGACATCAATAATAATTACTCCGTCTGTTTTCAATTTAGATGACATATTTTTTTTATTAGTCTGTTTCAAAAAGAATGACACATTTATACAATTGAAAATAATTCACTTTTAAACACTTCATTTTACTCATTTTACCCTTAATGAGAAGTTTTTATAACCATACAAATGTCATGGCTCAACAAAGCTTTTACTCCTTAAGCTTTTAAGACCACAAGTTTCAAAAGTCTTTTTTTCTTTTTGTAAACTCCGTGTCGAATTAAACTAACTCATCTAAATTGAAACGGAGGGAGTACATTTTTTATGTATGAGGATTCATCTTGAATTGACAACTTTTACACTAATTACAATCCTTCTTTGTCCGGGCTTGAGACCGATAGGCGGAATTACTCCCCCTCCCCCCCACACCAAACAAAGAATTAAGAAACAGAACAAAAGATATATTTAATACGTTCTTTTTATTATCAAAATGCCCTACAACACGTGATTTGCTTGTATTCTGCGCATTTCTTGTCCGCAAGCAGAACAATGGTGCGATTCAAATTTCAAGCAATATCAAAACTGGCTATTCCTCTTCTCCACTTGTGCCTTTATTTAATATTTATTGGAATCACTCAATATATTCAATAGTATGTATTTCCCTTTACTTATTCCCTCGTGATGAGCATAATCTATTACTATATAGCATAAGATGGGCAAAAAAATGGCAGAGTGGCCACGTGTCTAGGAAACATCAGCAAGATGCAAGTTAATATTAAGAGTTTAAACTTTGTACAGTGACAGACTGACAGTGTATAAATATGTTGCGCAACAACACTTAACTTGATCTACAATAATAGGTAAGTCTTCATAAGAAATTTGCTATGGTAACTCGAAAAACAGGATAATAACTATAGTTGGTTAAACTATTAGTGCACAAAAAAAAAAAAAAAAAAAAAAAAAACTAGTGTAACCCCACAAGTGGGATCTGGGAAGGGTAGTGTATACGTAGACCTTACCCTTACCTTGAAGGTAGAGACAGGGGCGGATGTGGTATTCTGGGGACGGGTTCAACTGAACCCATAACTTTCGATAAGAAGGAAGAGTGACAGTCCTAAATGCCATGTAGCCTCCTACTTATAAGTGTGGTGCACGACACACCCATAAACAAGACTCTACTAGACACGACTTGTAGACTCCCTAGGACAGAACTGCTCTGATACCACTTTTGTCACGACCCAAACCGATGGGCCGCGAATGGGCACCCGGTACCTTACTCAAACGAGTACCAACATAACGTATCTTTTCGTATCATACTATTATAAATAACTGAGCTGGAGAGCTGCCATGAGATAAGTAAAATACAACATGAAATACCAACTTATACATAAGACATATGGGCCTATAATACCAATGTGATCCATTATATACTTATAACGTAGGCTGACAAGGCCACACAAGTATCTGTATACATGACATCTAGCTACAAGCCTCTAAGAGTACATAAGATACGCCTCTAGGTAGAGAGGTTGTTTCCGATAGATCTTTAGCTCACAAAAGACACAAAGAAAAGCAGTAGCACCAACCAGTAACAACAACAAGACAGTAAGAAAACGAAGCGAAAGGAATAACAAGTAATACTAAAAAAAATCTAACAATAATAGAATACAATACTAACACTACACGTACAACTTAAATCCTACGTACATCAAAAACAATAAACAAATTCAAACCAACAATTATTTCTAATGGGTCCAAAGAGGATTAATCTTAATTACTATCCTAAATGTCCTAATCCTGAATTAACAGTGGGAGTAGGTCGTCATTCTGATGTTTCAACACTAACCATTCTTCTTCAAGATAATATTGGAGGACTTTACGTGAAAAAATTGGACAGTAATTCTTGGGTTCATATCCCACCAATTGATGGAGCAATTGTGATTAATATTAGAGATGCTTTGCAAATTATGAATAATGGAAAATACAAGAGTATTGAGCATCGAGTTATGGCTAATGGATGCAATAATAGGATTTCAGTGCCTATTTTTGTAAATCCTAAACCTAATGATTTGATTGGTCCTTTGCCAGAAGTGGTTAAGAATGGAGAGAAGGCAATTTACAAGCAAGTTTTGTACTCAGATTATGTCAAGCATTTCTTTAGAAAAGCTCATGATGGGAAAGTAACTGTTGATTTTTCTAAGATTAATTAAAAAAAGATGGTTGTGTTGGAAAAATAACTAATATTTTTTTATACTAATTAAGCTAATGTTTTTCCTAATTCATTTGTCTTCTTGTAATGTGAAACTTTATTTTGTTTGTAATAAAAGTTTGATATGTATTGTATTTCAATTAATGTTGAATAATTGCACCTGGGTTCAACTTCTTGTTGGAAAAGACCTACACATTATATTGGAATCAACTTGCATTTTTGAAGATTATTAAATAAATTTTTTATGTTTTTTTTTTTCCAATTACGTTCCTTGTAATTCACTTGCAGCTATTGTGGACTTTTGTTATGTTTCTCATAACAATGATTACTCAAATGGAAAAACAATTTAAGAGAGAAAGTTTGATATTAATCCAGTCTAATTTTGAATTCCTCAAAATGTTAGTTCTCCATTCCCCACCACTTAAACAAGAATCAAATTCGCGCATTTTCGAACTTCTAGTTTTTAGTTTAACAACTAAAATTCATTTTATTACCTTAGTTCGGTCCACGCATGTAATTAGAGTTTAAGTAATTTCAAGCTTATAAAATTGTGAAGTAAAATAGTATTGTTTACCCGAAAAATCGGATAACGTTAAATTTATGTATGGTTCTAAAGATACGTAATATCCTTTGATACAAAAATAACAATACGAGTATTCTGACAATGAGGATAGAAAATGATGAACAGAGAAATTGATGAGATCAAATAAATCAAGCACAAAGAGATATCTTTTTATATGAGGGAAAATCTGTCTATTGCAATCTTATCCTCTCTCTATAGCTTATAAGGATCCTCCCTTTTACAATAGAGGGTTATTGCTTTATCTATAATAAAATAATGCATTTAGTGGAAGACCCATGATGATTTGTCTCTTCCTTGATTTCTGCCGAGATTCTCTCCCATAATGTGGTTGCAACGGCTCTTGTCTGCGAGCTCGATTCTGGCTCGAGCTTGGTATTGGATCGAGCTCTCGGTCTTGGTTCGAGCTCGACTCTGCCTTAGGGGTATCGATATTCGGGGTGAGTGTTGGTCGGTCTAGGCATCTTCGATAATCTGAGCTTTACCTCGTAGTTCGATTGGGATACGAACTCGATAATGATACCGGGCTTATCATCGGTCGGTCTTGTAGCTCGAAGCTCGATGCCCTTACTTCGGACCTCGACCAAGCTTGTCATGCAGATACCCTTTGATTGAAACATCATCGTCTCGACCAGTCTGTACGACTGGGTCAAACGGTTTTAACCGTACACAGATAGTCCCCTCGTTTCTCGAAAAAGGATGTGGCGAGGAACGATATGATTTCTGAGCAACTCGATCAGATATATGCTGACGTTTACATCGGTCTCGGCCATGACGTATGCGATAACTGTCCCATCGGCTCGGTTTTACCGAGGCATTTAATGCATGTCTGACGGTGGTCGGCCGCAACTAATATTGAACCGTCATTGTTCCAATCTATAAATAGCCTTTCGTTCCACCATTCATCACTTTTACATCTTCAATCCTCCTAATTCTCTTCATCTTTTACTCTCTATTTCGTTGCTTTAGAGCCATCCACACCAGAGTTTTTGGTACCGTCAATTTTTCATTTTCCTTTGCATTCTTTCTTCTCGTATCTATGGCGAAAACTTCGAAAACCGTACCTCAGAAGGAGAAAGCTTCTTCTTCACGCCCGTCCGGCGATAAGACGCCGGTGGAGCCGTCCATTCACGACTATGTTCCCAGCCCGTGCACTCTGAAGACCGATTTTAAGGTAGAGAATCCTCCATCCGTTCCGGGTCGATGTGAGCATGTGTCGACGTATATGTACTCTATAATGAAGGGTCACCTCGAGGCCGTCAGGAAAGACTGTAATTGGGGTCCCGAGGTCGTGTTGCAAATTCCATCCCTCGATGAGAGCGTCATCACTTATGTGGAGGGGTTTTTAAGTGTTTACACTTACCCCTTCACGTTGGGACCTGTCGACCCGGTGATTATTGATTTCTACAAAAGGTACCAGGTCACCCTCGGTCAAATCCATCCCTCTTTTTGGCGTATAGTGATCTCACTTCGCTTCTTTTCTATCAAAGTCGGGGGGCTGAATTTTTCTTTGAATCACCTCATACGATTGTATCGGCCTCAGATCTTTCGAGGACTAATCAGACTTCATCGTCGGGCATCGAAGGCTTTGATGTCGAGTATTGATGAAGACAAGGATCGGGGTTGGATGTGTCGTTACCTTCGAGTGAGGACCCGCGACCTCATTCCGGAAGAAAAGATGTCGTTTCCCGAAGAATGGAATTTCGACCGTAAGTGATTCTTGTTTGCTTAATATATATATATATATATATATATATATATATATATATATATATATATATATATATATTTTATTTTATTTTATTTTATAAAAAATGTCCTTCTCTGATATTCATCCGCCCTTTGGATGCCACAAGCGGTACCTGACCTCGAGGATTGGGTTCGGAAGTTAGCCTCGACTTCCTCTTACGCCGAACGCGCTTGGCGTGATTTGGCTAAAGGTAGATGAGAGGCCAAGAATCATGGCAAGGTTTTGCTTCTTGTTTCTTTCAAAGTATTCTTTGTGTTTTATTTGTTACCGATTTTCTTTTGTGCAGGCGTAACCAGGGATGCCGCTTTGAGGCCTTCGAGCGGTGAAGAAGGAAAGAAGTCCCTGGTCCCCAAACAGGGGAAAGATAAGAAGCGAAGAGCTTCCTCTCGGTCAGAGGACCCCAAGCCCAAAACTCGAAGGGTGAGGAGAAAAGCAATTGCCCTTTCGATTGACTCGGTCCAACGACCAAGAGAAGAAGGAGAAGAAGATAGCTCTTCGACTTTGGTAATCCAATTTAGAAGAAGATAACGCCTCGGCTTTGGTGATCTGATCTGCGAAAGCTATCGAGGTTGCTAGAGCTCTCGAGCCAATGGCGGTTGTGCCAGTCGGGGTCGGTCCTGAAGTTCAGAGTCTTGATCGGAGCACCCCAAGTGATTTGCTCGAGGCTATGAAGATGGGTCATTCGCCTTGTCTTCTAACATTTTCTGAGGAGGCGTTAAAGGAGGCTCGAAAATTGAAGACCCCCGATATAGGCGGAGGCTCTAGTGTAGGAGGCCCTTTTAGGGATTGCTTTACTAGAGTCGATGATGCTTCCGATATCGGTGACGCTTCTCTTCTACTAGAGGAGGCCCAACGTTTCAGTACTCGGGTAATCGATTTTTCTACACTTGGTTTCTTTGTTCTTTTCCATACTTGACTAGTGTTTTTTCCTTACTGTGCAGGCCATTAATAGGTTTCGAGTCGACCTTAGCCAATGTAAGGCCGAGCTTCGGAAGGTCTCGGGCGATAGAGACGCTCTGCAACTTCTTTGCAACCAAAAGGACGAGGCTATAAAGGACCTCCAAGTGGATTTGGCTAAGGCTCGTGAAGAAGAGGCAGAACTTGATAAGCAGGTGAGCCTCGTTTTGTTAAAGTATGGGCCTGACTCGACTGTGGAAGTTAACCCTTCGTTGTCTCAGCTACAACAAAAGGTTGAAAAGATCGGTCTGCTTCGAGAAGAAGTTGATCAAATCAAAGCTGAATGCAATCGGTGGAAGGAAACTCTCGACCGCCTGGCTGCGGAAAAAGAAACCATTTTGACCAAACTATTATCGGCCGATGTTCAACTTTGAAGCGCCAAGCAAAAGGGGTCGGCTCAAGCTAAGAAGATCGAGGAGCTTGAAATACGGCTTGCTGAGGCTAAGGCGGAGGTTGAGTCGTCGAAAATCTTGGCGGATAAGTCCATTGCCGTGTATCGGGCTGATGCCGAGGCCGCTCAGATGGAGGCCCGGGAGGCGGAGGACACTGCCGATGCTCGAGCTCATTGGGTTGCCGAGCTTGCTAAGTGTAGGTCTCGGAGGGAGACCCTCGAGGAGATACACGCTCGAGGTTTCGACCTTACTGAAGAGATAAAAAAGGCTAAAGAGCTCGAAGCTAAAGCTGAAGCCTTGGCTTCCGATGACAATGATGGCGGCAGTAAGAGCGGATCTGAGGATGGGGAAGATCTCGACAGTGGAGCAAAGGCCCCAGAGGGTGACCAGGAAGCTTAGTTTTTAAATTTTTTACGTTTGTAGTCAATCACGTAGGTAATCTTGTATATATATAACAAGGTCGATTTGTTTTTGTTTTGTGAAGACTTTAATCAAATGTTGACTTCGTAGTCTCTATGATCGATCGATTGTTTTTTCAGACTTGAAGTGATGTAGCCTTTAGGCTTGCTAGTTGAGTCAATGATTCAATCTTTGAATAAATATAGCTAGTAGGTGTAATGGTTGAGTGTTTGCTCAAACTTAAAGTAAAAGTAGCTTATAGGCTTGTTAGCCGTTGAATGTTTCGAACTTGAAGCGATGCAGCCCGTAGGCCTAATAGTTGAGTGAATGTTTCGAACTCGAAATAATGTAGCCCGTAGGCGTAATGGTCGAATGAGTGCTCGCTCGAACTCGAAATGAAAGTAGCCCGTAGGCTTAATAGTCAAGTGAGTGTTTCGAACTCGAGATAAAGTAGCCCATAGGCTTAATAGTCAAGTGAGTGTTTCGAACTCGAGATAAAGTAGCCCGTAGGCGTAATTGTTGAGTGAGTGCTCGCTCGAACTCAAAATGAAAGAAACTCGTAGGCTTAATAGTCGAGTGAATGTTACGAACTCGAGATAAAGTAGCCCGTAGGCATAATGGTCGAGTGAGTGCTCGCTCGAATTCGAAATGGAAGAAGCCCGTAGGCTTAATAGTCGAGTGAATGTTTCGAACTCGAGATAAAGTAGCCCGTAGGCATAATGGTCGAGTGAATGCTCGCTCGAACTCGAAATGGAAGAAGCCCATAGGCTTAATAGTCAAGCGAATATTTCGAACTCGAGATAAAGTAGCCCGTAGGCGTAATGGTCGAGCGAGTACTCGCTCGAACTCGAAATGGAAGTAGCCTGTAGGCTTAATAGTCGAGTGAATGTTTCGAACTCGTGATAAAGTAGCCCGTAGGCGTAATGGTTGAGTTTTTCTTAACTCTGATTGCATAATAAATCTCAATTCATTATACATTTGTTCATGTTTTCGGGCCAGTCTACATGATCATGGTTCGTTTTGACCATTTGGCTCTTACGAGTTTTCCTATTGGAACCCTGTTGTTGTAAAATGACTTTCTTGCATCTGAATTCGATGTATGTGAGGACCTAATGACCCCCCAGTATTCGAGGTCGATCGAATGAAGTCCTCGGATACTGTTGAAAGTGCAGCACGATCAATAGTTGCCTCATTAAAAACCTTGCCGAAAAATCCATTTGGGATAAAATCGGTCTAAGGGAAAAAGAGTGCAACAACGTGTTTCCAAGCGGAAGGTCCATCTTAGCTCTTGTTCAGACTTTGGCAGGGGTCAGTTAAAGGAATATGGAAGGGTCATGCCTTAGCAGTAGTACCGTTTTAGATGTGATACATTCCAATTACTTGATAGTTGTTTGCTGTTTATAATGCCGAGCCTGTACGATCCCTTTCCGACGTTCTCGAGCACCTGATATGGTCCTTCCCAATTTGGTCCTAGTTTTCCTTCGTTCGGATTTCGAGTATTGACGGTGACTTTTCTTAACACTAAGTCCCCGGTCTTAAAATGCCGGAGCTTGATTCTTCGATTATAATATCTTTCGATTCGTTGCTTTTGGGCGGCCAATTAGACGAGAGCAGCTTCTCGTCCTTCGTCTGATAATTCAAGGCTGGTATTCATAGCCTTGTTATTTGATTCTTCCGTCATGAATCGAAATCTGGGACTAGGTTCACCGATTTCGACTGGTATCAATGCTTCGGAACCATATACTAAGGAGAATGGGGTCGCCCCCGTACTGGATTTTGATGTTGTTCGGTATGCCCAAAGGACTTCGGGCAGGATTTCTCTCCATTTTCCTTTAGCGTCGTTCGACCTCTTCTTCAGGATTTGGAGAATAGTTCTGTTCATTGATTCGGCATGTCCGTTCCCACTGGGGTGGTATTTTGTTGATAGTATCCTTCTTATTTTGTAATCTTCGAAGAATTTTGTTACTTTGCTGCCAATAAATTGCTTCCCATTGTCACATACTATTTCGGCGGGTATCCCGAACCGGCATATGATATGATCCCAAATGAAGTCTATAACTTCTTTCTCTCTTATTTTCTCGAACGCCTGCGCTTCAACCCATTTAAAAAAATAGTCAGTCATAAATAAAATGAATTTGGCTTTACCTGGGGTCAATGGCAGAGGGCCGGCGATGTCCATTCCCCATTTCATGAACGGCCATGGGGATAGGACTGAGTGAAGTTGCTCTCCGGGCTGATGGATCATTGAAGCAAACCTTTGACATTTGTCACATTTACGAACGAATTCTTTCGTATCTTTGCCCATATCGGTCCAATAAATATGTTGCGCAACAACACTTAACTTGATCTACAATAATAGGTAAGTCTTCATAAGAAATTTGCTATGGTAACTCGAAAAACAGGATAATAACTATAGTTGGTTAAACTATTAGTGCACAAAAAAAAAAAAAAAAAAAAAAAAAAAAAAAAGTGGGGTCTGGGGAGGGTAGCGTATACGTAGACCTTACCCCTACCTTGAAGGTAGAGACAGAGGCGGATGCAGTGTTCTGGGGACGGGTTCAACTGAACCCCTAACTTTCGACGTGGAATAAAAATTTGTATATAAAAATTTATTAAAATTGCAAAAATAGTAGATATGAACTCATAACTTTAAAAATATAATGGGTTCCATGCTAAAAACCGTAAAAGTTGAACGCATAGGGTTTAAATCCTGGATACGCCTCTAGGTAGAGAGGTTGTTTCCGATAGATATTTGGCTCACGAAAGACGCAAAGAAAAGCAGTAGCACCAAGCAGTAACAACAACAAGACAGTAAGAAAACGAAACGAAAGGAATAACAAGTAATACTAAAAAAAATCTAACAATAATAGAATACAATACTAACACTACACGTATAACTTAAATCCTACATACATCAAAAACAATAAACAAATTCAAACCAACAATTATTTCCAATTTAAATTACAAATCCTCATCATCAACCTTGTCTTGAGCACTTTCAAAACCAAACCACATTCTGGTTTTACAAAACTCCATGAAAAAGTACCAAGCAATGGCAAAAACAGTGAGAAATGCACTGACTATATACACAGTCCTATGAGCAACAACCATAACATAAACCAGAAAACAAGAAGGAACAAAACACATAACCAATAGTCCTGGCATTGACAATGGCACTTGATATGGTCTCTTAGCATTAGGCATTTTCCTTCTCAACCACAAAAACGACGCGAATTCGAGCAACATCCCAAGACTATACAAGAAATTAACAGATGATACAATGTCTGCAAATGTCAAGTATGACACAACCAATGCTACTAATGTTGGTACACAAATTCCAATCCAAGGTGTGTTAAACCATTCCGATCTTACACCGAAAACTCGAGGCAACAACTCCATTTCAGCCATTCCAAGAATTTGGTAAGCACAACTACTCAATTGAGCCTCATATAAACCAATAACTGACAACACAATTCCAAGTTCCATCCAATATTTCAACCAATTCCCAGCAATCATAGCAGCCAAATTGGCAAAATAACCATCAGTCCATTTACCTTGTTCCAATGGCACAGCTCCAGTAGTGCCCAAAAGGGGTAACACATAACTAAAACATGTAACAATTCCAGCTGAAAAAAGGGCTTTAGGAAATGTCTTTTGAGGTTGTTCAACTTCACCAGCTAAAGTACTAGCATTATCCCAAAAATTCAAGTTCCAAAAAAGGGTATTAAAGAACAAGTTCCAATCTTTTTTAACACCCTTTTGGCCTAAAC
This sequence comes from Nicotiana tabacum, assembly GCF_000715075.1. Taxonomy (NCBI): domain Eukaryota; kingdom Viridiplantae; phylum Streptophyta; class Magnoliopsida; order Solanales; family Solanaceae; genus Nicotiana; species Nicotiana tabacum. The sequence continues at coordinate 126,450,763 of NC_134088.1, read as the reverse complement.
TTAACCATCTACTAGGATCAATCTTGGGAATTGAAAATAAGGTAATTAACCAAAATGGACAAAGGGAAAGTACACCTAGTACAACAGCAGTGTAACCAACTATAGACAAACCTAAATAATTCAAGAATGACAAGAACATAGTGATCAAGAAAATAGCAATATACCTAGGAAAACCAGAAGAAAGAATAGGAAAAACCAACTTAATATAATCTAAGCAAAGAACTGGATAAGAAGCTAAGTTACAAACAGCACTAAGTAATTTCCAAGAGCCCATTAAAGAACCCCAAAATGGGCCAAAGGCTTTATCAGCCCAAATGACAAATCCACCATTACCTGGGAAAGTAGTGGCAAGTTCAGCTGTAACAAGAGCTTCAGGTACACTCCAAATAAATGGGAAGATTAAAAATCCAAGAATTGCTAGTAAAGGACCAGCTGCACCAATTGCTGCTTCTGCACCATAAGGACCACCAGAAACCTCAAAAAAGATTATGAAAATAAGTGGGATTAAAGCTAATTTCTTGGATTTTTTTGTGGGGGTGGGGGTTGGGGTTTTGGGGGTGTTGGGTTGTTCTTCATCTTCAAGAAGGGATTGAGATGAAGAAGAGATTTGAGGAGGTGTCATTCTGAGTTGTTGCAATGGAAGAGAGAGATTTTTTTGCCTTTTTCTCTTTCCAAAGATGGGAATTTGAAGGTTGTATAGTGAAGATTTGGTGGAAGAGAAGATTGTTTTATATCTAGATTTAGATGCAATTTGAATACTATATTATTGTGGGGTCTAATTTTGACATTTTCATTGCTATATGGATTGTGATCCTAAAACTCCTCATGCTAGCTTTTTGTTCTAACTTTTGGTCAAATGGAAAAAAATATTCACTCTTATTTGTTCATTATATTAAATATAGATTTTAATTTTATTTATTCATATTCGCAAATCAAGAAAAATATTAATTTATTTTATTTTATCCTTATTATTAACTATTAATTTTTCAAATTTTTTTCTATTCTCTCCGATCCACTTTAAGTGATTTTTTAGCTTTTTTTTGTGATCCACGATATTTAATTCTTTTCATATATCAAGAGCGAATTAACTTCTTCTTTTCAAAGTTGTCCTTGGAGTAAAGAACTTAGGAGTAGTTTGTTATATTTTCAAAGCAAATTAAGGTTAACATTTTCAATTTCATTATTAATTAATGCTAAAATATGAATTTTTTAATATGTGCGAAAAATGCCAAATATTACTTAAAGTGGACCGGAGGGAGTAATATTTTTTGAAATATTTTCATTGTTATGGATAAAGCAATAAAATACATATTTTTTTTTTTTTAAAAAAAAAAAGGTAAAGTCAAAAGTGAACAACTAAAAATGAACCGAAGGAATACAATATTTTTATGTAATGTGAATCTGAATCATATCAAATTAGCAACTTCTAGTACATATCAAGAGGATATTATTTTGGTCATGTCCTTGAAAAAATAAGCTGCTTGAAAGTCATTTGAGATTTACTTAGACGTAGGTATAATCAGTGTCCAACTCGAGATGAAATACATCTCGTTTTACTAAAGTTTATGCAAATAAAAAAATCAAATATTTTGCAATAAGACGTCAAATGAGAAGTAAAACTTAATCTCTAGGCATATAATACAAAAATATCAATTATTTAAAAAGAATTGGTAGATTTATAATTAATAAAGAAAAAATTAATTTATATTTTTGACGAATTCAAATGAAAATGTACAATAGAAAAACGTTTCAAGAAAAAGTTTTAGGAGTAAGAAAAAAAGATATATATATATATATATATATATATATATATATATATATATATATATATATATATATATATATATATGTGTGTGTGTGTGTGTGTGTGTGTGTGTGTGTGTGTGTGTGATAGATAATTAACAGAAGTATTAAGACAAGTAACGTCATAATAACAAATAAAATATTACTAAATATAGTAGATTATGTAATAAAGAAAACTGAGGAACTGAAAAGTTATTCGATGACTATATGAATCTTTTTTTAATTTTATCTGATTTTCTTATTGGTCAAGTTTCATTGGATAAGAAAAAGAAAATTAAAATTTAATTCAAGCAATATGAAATAATATCGTCAAACAAATTAGATCACACAACATGATTTATATTCTCCGCGCATCGCGCGGGTGAAAAACTAGTATATTATTAAAAGGAGAGGAAAAAACTCTCCTTAAGCCAAGTGGCCCTTTTTCTTTAAGCACAACTCTACATTCACTAGCCCGGATCACGATGAATAGGAGATGTATTTTCTATATATATTTTTTCTCTCTTTTTTCTTTGATTTTTTTTTCTTCAACACTCTCCCTAAATTTAGGTTGCCCGGCTAATGATCGTTCGAACATACATGCACTTTTTTGGCCTTTTCTATGGTTCCACTCAAAAGTTACCCCAACTCTCACCTTACTCTTCTAGTGACTTACGTGCTTTCGGAGGTAAAGGTTCAACAAAAATTTACTTAAAGAACAAAGTGGAACTCGACTTGTAACGTGGGTGCCAAATAAAGCTTACTTATTTCGCTTCGACTAACACACAGGGAAAGTTCTAGACAAACACATGATAGCACCGAATGTACTTAACATCTTACATCACACAATGCACATAACCTCAAACGGTACAGTTCCATTTCAACTCTCAAGTTTAGGCAAGTAATTACAAAGTGAAGAAGTATTAAGCAATAAATCACTACATGAACAATGAGTCATGTAACTGAGAGAAGGAGTCGCAGACAGGCGGTTCAACATATGATAGCACCGAATGTACTTAACATCTTACATCACACAATGCACATGACCCCAATCGGTACGATTCCATTCCAACTCTCAAGTTTAGGCAAGTAATTACAAAGTGAAGAAGTATTAAGCAATAAAACACTACGTGAACAATGAGTCAGGTAACTGAGAGAAGGCGTCGCAGACAGATGATTCAATCTTTCACGATATATTTTTTATTAAAATATGTTAGGAAGATAATTTTAATGCTATGGTCTAACAATGCTAGCATTAGACATGTCAAAAGGCATATAGGACACTCAATTCTTTTTCTTCCCTGTGTTTCCTAAAAAATCAAAAATATGTAAAAAAATAAAAAATAAAAAATTACCCGGTTCATATTACATCCCTTGGAAAAGAACCGATGCCAAAAGAAAACTCAAGGGGGATTATTATGTAACTATTACTAACTAAAAATAAAAATAAAAATATTTTTGGAATTTTTCATTGGACCTTAATCCCTCAAGAAAGCTGTCCAAGAGATCCATCGTCACGAAAAGTCCAAACTTTTTTTTTTGAATTAAACTACCAAACTAATTCTACTATACTATATTACTACTTCTATTAACTACACAATTAAAATCAAGAAGTTAGAATTTAAAAAGAAGCTAAAATCTAAAAATACGAAATTACATTACTACTAGGTACTAACATACTACTACTACTCATCAAAGGAAATTCTCCACCCCACTCTTAACAAGTGCAGTGTCCCCAATGCACATATAACAAAATATAAAGCAGGAGGGTGGTTAGAAGGAACTCCCTTGCTAAGTGGACCCATTCGGGTCGTAGTCGAAGCCCTCTCCGTCTGAGTCCTCATCTACCAATCTACACGATTGCCCCGATCTACGAGATCGCGAACCACCTGTTATCATGTCCTCCGCAGCGCTCACAATGGCTAAATGCCAAAGAACCTCCTCACCACCCTTGACCCTATCAGGAGATGGTGGAATGGTATTCCTATCCTCAGAAGAATGGAGCGGGTTACCCGGTGACAATCCCAAAAACTTCTTGGTCGACCCTAATAGTGGACAATCCTCATTCAGTTTTTGCTTCTCTGCCTCTGTTAACCTCACTTTTTGCAAAAGCAGGCTTATCATACAATACATGTGACGCTGCAGGTTGTCATCCCGTTGTTGCCTAGCCGCAACGCTCAATTTTGGACCAGTCTCCGGTAGTATCGCCGAGATATCTAGAAACTCAATCGGAGCCAGCACAATATCATCAGCTCCCTTATAAACTTGCACCTCCCGCTGCAGCAATAGCTATGTCAACAGGTTCCCATAGAAGAACCTCTTAGAGTCATTCAGAAATCTGGTGAGAGTCATCTCATCAAGCATTAACTGACCAATATTGACAGGTTCCCCGTCATAAGAAAATAAATCAAACAAACCCTCACTCTCGTGCAATCTGAAGAATGCTCACCTGGCATAATATTAGCAAGAACAAAGTTATGTCAGACCTTAGCTGTTCTGTTGAAGTCAGTCCGACACATGTCCCTATGAGTGTCATTTCGTTGTGAATGAATCCACTTTGCCATCACGTTCACCCCACGTAATGTCTAATGGATGGCTGGGTAATCCAGACTGCGCATGAACTTTTGAAAAATTCGCGGATCATGCTTCGGAGCCCCCAAAAACTCACAAAGCGGTTGAGCTTGCAAGTTGATCCCCACACCTCACACATCGGCTTCATTTTTCTTACAATGCCAATTATCATATAATTCTTTCACCATCCTCAAATTAGTTAGCCCTGGCATTCTAACTAATGCTCCAGCTTTAACTCCTTTATCCGGTCCAGAATGGTAGGAAAATGATGCTCCAAAGCTATGGTGTTGATGCCCATCTCCGATATATACTGCTCGTAAGGTACAAAGGACTGGTACTAACTTCGTGCATCCTCTATATATACCTGAAGGGCTGGATGAGGCACACGAGGCTGACTTGCTAAAGGCTTCGCCACTTGCTTTCCTTTTTCCGATGTGCTTGAAGCAACCTCACTTTATTTTTGCTTCTTTGTGGATGGGTCAGCTGCAGAAGGCTTTGCTATTGCCTTTGCCTTTTGCGAACCTTTACAATCCATTCGTACTGACGCCTGTGAACAATGAATGTCGCGTTATTCAAAACTTCAAAGATCCTCGATAGATAAAAGGTAGGGTTGGGGTGACCCCACACTTAAAATTCAAGTAATGCTTTGGGTACTAAATAATTTCTCTTAGCAACCAACAACATCCACATATAGAATATAATGACAACATATACAACACAAAGCATTGCACTACACTCGGACCCTCAAAGTAGATTGATCAGAGCATTCTTTGCCCCGAGTCGCTACCTATACAATTATAATACACTACAATTCAATGAAACGCCTAAAAGAGAAAAGAAACAATACAATACATGACAAGTGCATATAGATAAGCTCATACATATAACCTTCGTGCACGACATCACTCTCTAATACCACAGACTCACACCTTAGTGCCAACAAACAATGCTCGACTACTCAGACTTTGCCGGCCATCAACAATGTTCTTTCAATAATTTAATTGAACACTTAGTGCGCAACACTTTCATTCAAGCCTTTCAAACCATTGGACACGTAACATACCCTCCCAAATTAAACGAGGTGGTGGGACTTTGAGTTATCCACCCTGTAATCAATTAACAACGCCAAAACAACATATTATTCAATACACACTTGCCAACACTCTATTCTATGAGAAGTTGGGTGGGGGGAGAAAGAAGAGTGAGAGATGAGAAAACACACAATAATACCAAATCAAGAATTAATAAAAAAAAAAAAAGACAACAATAAAAAAAATGAAAATAAGAGAAGAAGAAGAAATACCCACTTTGTGCTTAAGAGAAGAAGAAGCAGCTAGGGGGGGGGAGGGGGGGAAGAGAGACTGGTGTAAGGGGATTTGGGGTTTAGGGTGTGACGGGTCGGGTTGGTTTTTATTTTAGAAAGTGATGTTTTATTATTATTAGGTGGGGAGATGGGTTTGGGTCGGGTTGGGGTAAAACAGGTAGGAGACTTACCTGGGCATTTTCATCCGCGCCTGGCACAGAAGAGGGCAGCTGTGTATTTTTTTTTATTCTGCCTTTGCTGTTTTCATCGGCGCCTGGTGCCCAACTGGGCACTGAACTATTTTTTTTGTTGACTAAATGATAACTAAACGAAAACAAGAAAATTGGGTTGCCTCCCAACAAGCGCTTGATTCAACTTCACGGCACAACGCAGTTAATCGGACTCACGCTTCACTCAACACTTGAGGCTCCTTCAAATGAATCACCGATACAACATATTCCTCATCCATGCCAAAGTTATGTTTCAACATTTGTCCATTGACTCTAAATCTGTTCGTTCCATTCTCAGATTCAATTTCTATAACTCCACTTGAGAATACTTGCACAACTCTAAATGGTCATGACTATCTAGACTTCAGCTTACCCGGAAATAATTTCAATCTTGAGTTGTACAACAACACTAAAAATTCTTTCTTGAATATGTTTATCGTCCTTCATCTTTATTCTTTATTTGTACATCCTAGTGCTTGCAAACGCATGGTAACAGAACTCATCAAGTTCATGCAACTCTGCGACTCTACTCATACCTGAAGCCTCCAAATCAAGATTTAACTTTCTTAACGCCCAAAATGCTCTATGCTCTAACTCCACCGGTAAGTGACACGCTTTTCCAAATATCAATTTATACGGTGACATACCAATCGGAGTTTTGAATGCAGTGCGGTAGGCCCATAGTGCATCATCCAATTTTTTCTCCAATCAGTCTGAGTAGCATATACAGTTTTTGTCAAAACACTCTTAATTTCTCTGTTTAACACCTCCACTTGCCCACTTGTTTGGGGGTGAATACGGAGTGGCAACCTTATGGTGAACACCATATTTCTCTAACAACTTTGCAAAGGCTCAGTTGTAGAAGTGGGTGCCTTCATCACTGATAATCGCTCTTGGAATGCCAAATCAAGTGAAGATATTTTTCTTAGAAAACCAATAACTCCCTTTGAATCATTTGTTAGGAGTGCCATGACTTCTACCCATTTCGAGACATAGTCCATAGCTACTAGTATGTACTTATTTCCATATGAGCTGACAAATGGTCCCATAAAATCGATTCCCCATACATCAAATACTTCCACCTCTTGAATTGGGTTCATGGGCATCTCATGTCGACGGGAAATATTTCCCATCCGTTGGCACTTAGCACAACTCTTTACCCAAAAATGTGCATCTTTAAACAACATCGACCAATAAAAGCCCGACTCCAGCACTTTAGCAGCTATCCCAACTCCACCAAAATGGCCTCCATAAGGTGAAGCATGACATGCCTACAAAACAGAAGCTTGGTCTATCTAGGGAATACATCTCCGGATCATGTTATCAATACAAATCCTAAATAAATATGGTCCATCCCAGAAATACATGCGATAATCACGAAAGAACGTTTTGTTCTGTACAGAGTACAAGTCATATGGAACAATACCGATCGCCAGGTTGCTTGCAATATCTGCATACCATAGCGCTACTACAAGGCTTGTAGCCAACAGTTGTGTCATTCGGGAAGGTTTCCACGATTTCTTCTATCTCAACCTTCTCCTCCGCTCCTTCCAGCCTGGATAAGTGATCCTCCACTTGGTTCTCCATTCCCTTTCAGTCACAGATTTCTAGGTCGAATTCTTGTAGTAGCAGCACCCATCGAATCAGGCGCGACTTTGAATCCTTCTTCTCAATTAGGTACTTGATAGCAGCATGGTCAATATAAACAATTACCTTCGAGCCTATCAGGTATGACCTGAATTTGTCAAATGCGAACACCACTGCTAGTGTCTTCTTCTTTGTCACTGTGTAGTTTAGTTGGGCCCCACTTTGGGTTCTACTTGCATAATAAATCGGGTGCATGACTTTCTCCTTTCGTTGTCCCAACACTACTCCCACACCATAATCATTTGCAGTGCATATCAGCTCAAATGGTTGCTCCCAGTCGGGTGCAACTATGATAGGTGCAGACACCAGCCTCTTCATCAATTCCTCAAAAGCTACCCTGCAGTCATCAGAAAACACAAAGGGGTGATCTTTTTCAAGCAATTTACACAAGGGGTTAGCAATCTTGGAAAAATCTTTTATAAACTGCTTGTAGAAACCTGCCTGACCAAGGAAACTTCTTATTGCCTTGACGGAAGTAGGTGGTGGAAACTTCTTTACTACATCAACCTTAGCACGATCCACCTCAATGCCCTTACTTGACACTAGGTGTCCCAAGACTATACCTTTTTGTACCATGAAATGGCACTTTTCCTAGTTTAGCACCAAATTAGTCTCCATACATCTATTCAACACTCTTTTTCAGATTCCTAAGTTAGTCATCGAACGAGTTTCCCACCACTGAGAAATCATCCATAAAAACTTTCATATATGTCCTCTACCATATCTGTGAAGATGTCCATCATGTACCTTTGGAATATGGTGGGTGTATTGCATAGGCCAAACGGCATTCTCCGGAAAGCGTTGATGTCATATGGGCAGGTGAATGATGTTTTCTCTCTATACTCCGGGGCAATAGAGATCTTATTATACCCCGAGTATCCTTCCAATAAGCAAAATTGGGACCTCCCTGCCAATCTATCTAACATCTAATCAATGAACTACAGGGGTAAAAGGTCTTTTCAGGTGGCCTTGTTCAATCTTCTGTATTCCATACAAATTTTTCATCCCGTGAATGTACTTGTTGAAATAAACTCATTGTTCTCATTTTGCACCACAGTCATTCCACCTTTCTTTGTCACACACTGAACTGGGCTAACCCAGTTGTTGTTGGAGATGGGAAAAATGATTCCCGCATCTAACCACTTGATCACCTCCTTCTTTACTACTTCTTTCTTATTGGGGTTCAGCCTTCTTTGATGTTCTCTGGAAGGTCTATGCCCATCTTTCAGTAGAATTTTATGCATACAGAAGGTCAGGCTGATACACTTAATATCTGCAATGGTCTAACCGATTCTAGTCTTGCACTATATTAACACCTGCAAAAGTTGTTCTACCTACACATCTAACAAACCAGATGAGATAATAACAGGTGAAGGCAATTTAGGTCCCAAGAAAGCATACCTGAGGTGAGATGATAGCAGTTTCAGTTCCAACTATGGTAGGTCTTCGATCAATGGCTTAGCTGGAGGGGTCTTTCATTATTCTACGTGTAAAAACTCAAATTTGAGCTCTCTTTTCCAGTACCATTGGCCTTCAAGAGCCAATACCCACTCCACCAAGTCCTCATTATTTACCTCTTATAAGTTCATGAGGCAGGCTATTAGAGAGTCTTTTGCCTTAAGTGCCTCATCAGCTTCCTCCATGATCACATCCATAGCTTCTATCAAAGAGAAATTTGCAAACTCACTAGGTCGCCACATGGAATTTTGCACATTAAATGTTATTTCTTCGTTATTTAGCCTCATTTTTAGCTCCCCAGTTTCACAATCAATCAGAGCTCTTCCTCTGTCTAAGAACTGCCTTCCCGAAATTATGGGAATCTCCTTATTAACCTGGCAGTCCAGAATGACAAAATCTGCCGGAAACACAAACTTTCCAACTTGCACAAGTACATCGTCAAGTATACCTTATGGCATTTTCATCGTTCGGTTAGCTAGCTGTAGTAACATGGATGTGGGACTTGCTCTTCCAATGCCTAACGTTTTATAAATAGCCAATGGCATCAGATTTAAGCTCGCCCCAAATCACACAATGCTTTGGCGAACGCATATCTACCTATGGTGCATGGAATCATGAAGCTTCCAGGGTCGGATAGCTTCTCCGTTATAGGTATTGTCACAACAGCACTATATGTCTGAGTCAATGTAACAGTTGCCAAGTCTTGAAAGTCGAACTTACGAGACATCAAGTCCTTCATCATTTTTGCATAACCGGGCATCTCCCTCAAAGCATCAATCAGATAAATGTTTACCTGAATTTTCTTCAATATTTCCATGAATTTTTTGCACTGCTCATCCTTCTGATATTTAGCCAACCTTTGTGGGAAGGGTGCTAGAGGTCGCTTCCTTCGTGTGACTTGAGTTAGATCCTGCCCCGACACTATTTCTTATGCCTGCTCTTGCACTTTCTCGGTCTTTTTTCCAAGCTCTTTTTCTTTGCTTGGTTCCACTTGTGCATGATGTATTGTTACCTCTATTAATCCTGTTGAATTGTCCATCTCAATTGGTACTGGTACAAGTATCTCAGTTTGTCGGCTTTCGCGAGTAATTTCTAGCTCTAGATCAAGATCTCAACCATTTCCTATACTCACCGCTATAAGCTGCTTTGGGCCTTGCTCTTTCGGATTGACATGTGTATTTGCAGGTAAAGTCCCTTGGGGACGATTATGTTGAGCCATAGATATCTGCCCCAATTGAATCTCAATACCTTTTATCACTGAGTCATGTGCTTCCACCTTCTCTTGCATTTTTCCATTGAACCCAATCAGTTGTTATAATATTCCTTTAATTTCAGACAACCCATCATCTTGTCTTACTATCTGTTACTGTTGAGGCTGCTGATAAGCAAGCCGATGATTTTTCTAATTGTATCCTTGTTGCGTTTGGTAAGGCACGACTTGACCATGTGGTCGCATAGCTCCAGAATTATTGTTGTTATTGTACTACTGTTGTGCTGGTCTATACTGTTGATTCTGCTGCTGTAACGATCCGGCCGATCGTTTTGAGCATTTACGATCCTTTCAACTATTTGAAGTCTTGAATAACTTCCTACGAGGTATTATGACTTGTGTGAATTGTCGGTTTTGGTTTTAAAGTATTTCGGAGTTAGCTTGGAAGAATGAATTTTAATGTTGGAAGCTTAAGTTGAAATAATTGATCAGATATTGACTTATGTGTAAACGACCTCGGATATGAATTTTTATGATTCCAATAGCTCCGTATGGTAATTTTGCGCTTAGGAGCATGTCCGTAATATTATTTGGAGGTCCGTACAAGAATTAGGCTTGGAATGCCGAAAGTTTAATTTTTGGGAAGTTTGACCGGGGGTTGACTTTTTGATATCGGGGTCGGAATATGATTCTGAAAATTAAAATACCTCTGTTATGTCATTTATGACTTGTGTGCAAAAATTGATTTCAATCAGACGTGATTTGATAGGTTTCGGAGTCGTTTGTAGAAATTAGAAAGTTCAAAGTTCATTAGACTTGAATTGGGGTGTAATACACAGTTTTAGCATTGTTTTAGGTGATTTGAGGGTTCGACTAAGTTTGTAGGATATTTTAGGACTTGTTGGTATATTTGATTGAGGTCCCGAGGTGCTCGGGTGAGTTTTGGATGGTTAACTGATCATTTGTGGCCTTGGTGAGATTGTTGATATCTGCTGCTGCATTTTTCGGATTTTCTCTTTTGCGTTCGCGAGTGGGCCCTCGCGTTGGCGAAGAGGAATTTTAGGCAGACAGGATTTACTCTTCGCGTTCGCGAGGGGATAGCGCGTTCGCGAAGAGGAGTTGGGTTGTGCATCGCGTTCGCATTTGGGGTATCGCGTTCGCGAAGGGGAAAAATAATGGGTATGGGTTTTTGCCTTCGCGTTCGCGAAGAAGGGCTCCGTAAAGCATCGCGTTTGCAAAGAGAAAATGTTGGGAAGTACATTTTGTGCTTCGCGAACGCGAGGGACCTGTCGCGTTCGCGAAGAAGTGAGGCCTGGACAGAAAGTTTAAGTTCAGAAAATAGGACTTTGTCCCATTTTTCATTTTTAACGATTTGGAGCTCGGATTGAGGTGATGTTTTGGGAGAATTTTAGAGAAAACAGCGGGGTAAGTGTTCTTAACTCAATATTGGTTAAATTACCCGAATCCATGGTTGTTTTTAACATTTAATTGGTGAATTAAGTTGGAAAATTATGAAAACTCTCTTGGTTTAATTTGGAGATTTGAGGGTCGAGTTGATATCGGATTTGAGTAAAATTTATATGGTTGGACTCGTGGTTGAATGGGCGTTAATATTTTGTAACTCTCACTGGATTCCGAGATGTGGGTCCCACGAGTGATATTTAGGGCGTAATTTCGAATTTTGTGGAAATATTAGTATTTTGATATGGAATTAATTCCTATAAATTTTGTGGGATGAATCAAATTAATGTGACTAGATTCTAGCCATTTGGAAGTTGATACGCGCAGAATGGAATTTCTGGAGCATTGCTTAGTTTGCTCGACATTGGATTTGGTTTGTTCGAGGTAAGTAACTCTTCTAATCTTGGAGTTGAGGGTATGAACCCTGAATATATGTATTTTGTAAATTGTTAGGAGGTGACGCACATGCTAGGTGACGGGCGTGTGGACGTGCACTATAGAAATTGTGACATAATTATTTCTGTGGAATTTTGTAGTTAAATGATCTTGGCATTTTCCATGTGATTTTATGAGTTAAAGAAATTGAGCTGGAAAGCATATTAAAATTCATGTTGAAGCTATGTGCCAGTATTATTGGGACCCACGGAGGTTATATTGTTGTGAAATATTTATTTTAAAATAAAAATTCATACTCAATCATATTTATTTCATTGCATATCATATCCCAGTCTCTGTTATTATTTATTAATACATCATATCATCATGTTTTTTGGGTTATTCTCATGAAATTGTGAGCCCATGAGAGAGAGACTGGAGAGATTGATGACTGAGGGAGGCCGAGGCCCTGATTGTGAGGATATTTTTGGGATCGGGCTGCACGTTGCAGCAGGTCATGTTGACTTTATATATATATTATATTATTGCAGTGAGTTGGCCGTGCGGATCTATATATTATACTATTGCACGTGAGTTGGCCATGCGGATCCAGATATTATTATAGCACGTGAGTTGGCCGTGCGAATTCAGATATTATTATTGCACGTGAGTTGGCCGTGCAACACGTGAGTTGGCCGTGCGGATCCAGATATTTATATTATGGCACGTGAGTTGTCCGTGCTTATAGCGCTTGGGCTGTAGGAGCCCCTCATGAGTCTGTACACCCCCAGTGAGCGTAGTCGACTATAAACAGGGATTGGACTGCATGCCGCAGCAGGTATTGTATAGCACTGAGCGATTGAGTGTGCTGAGCACAGTGAGAGAGAATGCGAGACAATGAGATTGAGTACTCTGAGAGTGTGAGTACATGAGTGCAATCTCTGAGATACATTGCATTGACATGCACACATGACATATATGCATAGAGATGTATTTTTCTCATGTTGTACGGTATCACATTATTCATGATTTCTCACACATTTTGACAGATGGGCATAGTGATGCATTTGTTTTACACGGGTTATCCGGAAGGAAAATGAAACATATTGTTTATTATTGAAAAGATTTTTGGAGAAATTTATTGTTTTCAAACTATTCATTTTATTGGCAACTTCAGCAAAAGATTTGAGTTTTCACTGATGGATTTGAAAGGAAGAACTATTATTTTTGAAATCATGATTTGGCTGAGCATTTTATCTCTGAGTTTCTTCTAGTATTATTTGCTTGTTGTTGTTATGGACTGTTGTAGACTATTGATTTTGGACTTGACTTTGGTAGAAGCTCGTCACTACTTTCAACCTACGGCTAGGTTTGTTACTTACTTAGTATATAGGGTCAGTTTTACTGATACTACACTTCTGCACATTGCGTGCAGATATTAGTTATTGTTGTTGTTGTGCTCGATGGTTGCGGGACTTGAAGATGTACCTGCGTTCCTGTTGTAGCTGCCTCTTATTGAGGGTAGCCTTAGATTTTATAAAAGCTCTGTTTATGTATTATTCAGACAGACTATGTATTTTTTTTTATTTCCGCTTTGTATACTCTATTCTTAGAAGCTCATGATTTGTACTACCAGTTCTTGGGGGATGTTTAAGATTTAGACCTTTATTCACTTAAATTATTTTAATAATGGCTATTGGAATTGGATAATTGAAAGTTGGCTTACCTAATGGGCTGGGTTAGGTACCATCACGACTAGTTGGATTTTGGGTCATGACAAGGTGGTATCAGAGCACTAGGTTCATAGATTCTACAAATCATGAGCAAGTGTCTAGTAGAGTCTTGTGGATCGGTATGATGATGTCCATACTTATCTTCGACAGGCTACAGGGCATTTAGGATATATACTTCTCATATTTCTTTCCTTATCATGCGGGATTGATTCAGCTTAGGACATAACTCTTTGAATTCCTTCCACCTATTCGTATGCGCACATGAGCACTCGCTATCAGTTGTGTATCGCCGGCTTGTGATTTCAGGGATGATGTACGAGATGAGAATTCTATGTTTTGGTGATGTGACAGTCTGTAGGACTTGAGTCCATGGTTAGACCGCAGTTTAAGCTAGGTAGCTTCAGTTATAACTTGTACAATTGTACTCATATGTCCGGTAATGACCCTACAGTGGAATTTGTGGCTCGATGAGAGGTGAAATGGCGGTATGATGGGTATGATATGACCGTGGGATGTGTTAAAATGATTTGAATATGACGAGAAATGTTTCCTTGAAATGTAAAGAAATGGCCATTGGGTGCTTGATTTTCGTTTTAATGTGACGTACAGTCTCAAGTATTAATATTTTGAAGGATCTTTCATATTGTTAAGTTTTGGGGTAAATTAAATTCTCATGTCTGGGTAATAAGTTTGGACTCAGATTGACTAAGTGATTGCATAGTAATTGTGATTGCGAAAAGATATAACAAGATGCCAATTTGAGGCTAGGGAGGTGGGTTATCTCCTGGAGAGTAATATACGTAGGTATGTTCATTATATGTGAGTGGAGAGTTACTTTTCCGCCAGCAGGGCGTATGTGTTGAGATTTGAATTTGAATCTTGCTGAGAAAGTTGACTTGAGTGTCAAGAGAATAAATGCTAACTTAGCAGGTGGTTTGGGGTATTTTTATGGTTGGCGTTGTATGAGCTTGAGAAGAATTTTTCGTTGAACTGACAGAAGTATTAGGGCAGTATTAGAGTATGAATATTGTGAGTTATGGAGTGTTTAAATTTATGGCTTTGAGCCAAGTGGGGGAGCCTGCTGCAGACGGCTTAATTTCATGGTTATATATTAAATTTTAGTTTTGGTCTGAGGCATACTTGTGGATTAGTTATGACTTGCAGAGATGGAGTTCAAGAATGACTTGAGTAAATGAATTCTTGGATACGGGTTATATTATACTTTATGAGTATGTGAAAATCATGGGATGAGTGAGTTGTTATTTTCAAAATATGTAGTACGCACGGAGTATGAATTTGATTGGGGGTATTAAAGTAGAGTTACTTCTTTGAGTGTTGTTGTGCTAATGGGGCACATGTTTTTTGACCCATTTGGGCGGTGTAATTAGATTTGAGCAAAGTGGGTGACTCCCGAGAAAATTCTAGTTGGTTTGAGAATTTTATATAGCAATTGAGAATTTCTCCGGACTTGCGTATGGATAAAATCTGAGATTTAAGTTGGATGGTGTCGAGACTTGTGGAATTTTTGTATATCATTATGGATTTTATATTTTGGTATCAGGAAAGTGAATGAAACGGCCTTAGACTCAAATAAGGTATTCTCAGAGTGGGTGTTTCGGTTGTGGTATTTATATGGGTAATTATGATGTGGCGAGACTCTACAGATGGTTTGGTGGTAATATTCTTGGGTTTGGTGACCTACGTGGTTTGGTCGAGTTAGAGGAATTTAGTTCTAATAGCTTGGTTGTGTGCAAATGGATTTCAAAGTATTCTTGATGGTTTTTACCATGGTTTGAATCGGATATATAATTTGCTGGTGACCAGAGTTGATAATGAGATTCTTGTACTTTTCATATGATGGCAAAATAGATGTTATGTGTTGTGCGAAAGTTAGATTTACATGTACAAGGTGGTCGTTCAGTCTTGAAGGAAGGTAACAAAGTTTGGGCAGAATGGCCATGAATTCTTAGACAACATGGGCGGTTCCAAATAACTAGATGAATACGATTATTACTTGGTGTTATATGAGAAGGGTGCGTATTTCAGAAGGCGCATTGTATTTTTACTTACGGATGTTTAATTAGTATTGTGGTACTCACATGGTTGATAGACTGCTGATATTAAAATTTTGCCAAGTGGCACGGAAGAACTTTTAAAGTATTTCTCGTGGGATGATCGTGTATGAGAGAAGTGTTAGACATTCGGGCGGTGAAGATGGGACCAGAAATGGTGGTGCGTGTGTTCTATGAATTTGGAGACTAGGAGTTGTCAGGAACAAATTATTTCATGGTTGTGGACCGTGAAGTTATGGTCAGAGCTAGCCAGATGATAGAATATATTATGATTCAGTCATTATGGATGTTCGGAGGGAGTTTTATCTATTTATGGGTAACCAGAGTGATTTGGGGGTCCATTGATATGCCCAATTAGGATGTGTATTCAATACCGAGCCGGGATGGTTGGCTCCATACTGCTATTGTTGAGGGACATGTCATTCGGATGATGTTGAACTTATTTGTGTTATGAAATGATTTGTGAGTTACTCCTTTATGCTACGAGGAGTTGTGATTCATTGGTTATGTGCACAGATGGTGCGGTTCTATTTGAGACTTATAGCGAAATTTGAGCGTGATGAGTATTTGGGTATTGCATGAGCGATAGCGAAATGGTTATATCCTTTCAGGTTTATGTGTGGCATTTTTTTTGTCATTTGCCTCTCCGTGGTTATTGATTCGGAGCAGGGTGGCTCGGAGTATATAATATGAACCTCGTGTTAGAATCGGATGATGGTTCTATGGTGTATGATGAATTTTTAACGTTTCGTTGTGGCGGTACTTGTTAATCTGGCGAGGCAGTTCTCTCATTTGAGTCATTTTCCATGACCGGGTACATTTGAATTGTTGCTTATTGGTGCACGGATTGCACGGGTTGTGGCTCTGAGTTATATTGGTACGGTATATCTGTGGAATAGTTACGTTTAGTAAAATAAGGTCATTGGACCTGGAATGGGTACTATCAGGTTTGAAACGGTATACTCGGGAGGATAATATTGAAATTCGGCTCAAAAAGTGATTATGGTTCTGGTTGAGACAAGAGAGCTCCATGGCTAGTTGATCTGATGAGTGGTTATGAGTTTTGATTGTTTTTTTTCATCATTGGCAGTGTACAAAGGTTTCGGAATAAGGTTCTGTTGAATGCGGGGTTTTATACTAGTACTTGGTTGGTTTTGAGTAGTTACTGTGATCAGAAATGGTGCTACGAGTATGAGAGTTGTGTAGTATGTTATGTGATTATATCTGAGATTATGGTTATGGCTGGATACAACTTGTTCAGGCTTATACAGTATGTAGATGTGAGATTCGGGTCTTGAAAAGAATTCTGGATGTTAGAAATTTGGCTCCATGGTTTTTGGGCTAAGGTTGAATTAATGATTTTCAGTTATGTTGTGTGGTCATGCCTATATAGAATTGGGTGACGTGAGATCACCCCCGGGTATGTGCGTCGTAAAGTGGAATAGAGATTTGAAGTTAAGAACAACTCTTGGCACGTTCGAGGACGAACGTATGTTTAAGTGGGGGAGATTGTAACGACCCGACCTGTCGTTTTGAGTATTTACGCTCCTTTCAACTATTTGAAGTCTTGAATAACTTCTTATGAGGTATTATGACTTGTGTGAATTGTCGATTTTGGTTTTAAGATATTTCGAAGTTAGCTTGGAAGAATGAATTTTCATGTTGAAAGCTTAAGTTGAAATAATTGATCGGATATTGACTTATGTGTAAACGACCTCGGATATGAATTTTTATTATTCCAATAGCTTCGTATGGTAATTTTGGGCTGAGGAGCGTGTCCGAAATATTATTTGGAGGTCCATAGAAGAATTAGGCTTGAAATGCCGAAAGTTCAATTTTTGGAAAGTTTGACCGGGGGGTTGACTTTTTGATATCGGGGTCGGAATCCGATTTTGAAAATTGAAATACCTCTGTTATATCATTTATGACTTGTGTGCAAAATTTGAGGTCAATCAGACGTGATTTGATAGGTTTCGGAGTCGTTTGTAGAAATTAGAAATTTTAAAGTTTATTAGGCTTGAATTGGGGTGTAATTCATGATTTTAGCATTGTTTTAGGTGATTTGAGGGTTCTACTAAGTTCGTATGATGTTTTAGGACTTGTTGGTATATTTGGTTGAGGTCCCGAGGGGCTCAGGTGAGTTTTGGATGGTTAACGTATCATTTGTGGCCTTGGTGAGATTGTTGATATCTGCTGCTGCATTTTTCGGATTTTCTCTTTCGCATTCGCGAGTGGGCCCTCGCGTTCGCGAAGAGGCATCTCAAGAGGAGATGGGTTGTGCATCGCGTTCGCGTTTGGGGTATCGCATTAGCGAAGGGGAAAAATAATGGGCATGGGTTTTTGCCTTCGCGTTCACGAAGCGGAGCTCGCGTTCGCGAAGAAGGGCTCCGTAAAGCATCGTGTTCGTGAGCAGTGTCTCGCGTTCGCAAAGAGCATAATGATGGGAAGCATATTTTGTACTTCGCGAATGCGAGGGACCTGTCGCGTTCGCGAAGAAGAGAGGCCTGTACAAAAAGTTTAAGTTCAGAAAATGGGACTTCGTCCCATTTTCCATTTTTAACGATTTGGAGCTCGGATTGAGGTGATCTTTTGGGATATTTTCAGAGAAAACAACGGGGTAAGTGTTCTTAACTCAATATTGGTTAAATTACCCGAATCCATGGTTGTTTTTAATATTTAATTGATGAATTAAGTTGGAAAATTGGGAAAACTCTCTTGGTTTAATTGGAGATTTGAGGGTCGAGTTGATATTGGATTTAAGAAAAATTTATATGGTTGGACTCGTGGTTGAATGAGCGTTAATATTTTATAACTTTCACCGGATTCTGAGACGTGGGCCCCATAGGTGATATTTGGGGCATAATTTTGGATTTTGTAAAAATAATAGTATTTTGATATGGAATTAATTCCTATAGATTTTGTAGGATGAATCAAATTAATTGTGACTAGATTCGAGCCGTTTGGAAGTTGATACGCACAGAATGGAATTTCTGGAGCATTGCTTAGATTGCTCGACATTGGATTTGGTTTGTTCGAGGTAAGTAACTCTTCTAATCTTGGAGTTGAGGGTATGAACCCTGAATATATGTATTTCGTAAATTGTTGGGAGGTGACGCACATGCTAGGTGAAGAGTGTGTGGGCGTGCACTATAGAAATTGTGACATAAATGTTTCTGTAGAATTTTGTAGTTAAATGATCTTGGCATTTTCCATACGATTTTATAAGTTAAAGAAATTGAGCTGAAAAGCATATTAAAAATCATGTTGAGGCTATGTGCCAGTATTATTGGGATCCACGGAGGTCATATTATTGTGAAATATTTATTTTAAAATAAAAATTCATACTCAGTCATATTCATTTCATTGCATATCATATCTCAGTCTCTGTTGTTATTTATTGATACATCATATCATCATTTTTGGGCTATTCTCATGACATTGTGAGCCCATGAAAGAGAGACTGGAGAGATTGATGACTGAGCCCATGAAAGAGATACTGGAGAGATTGATGACTGAGGGAGGCCGAGGGCCTGATTGTGAGGATATTTTTGGGATCAGGCTACACGCCGCAGCAGGCCATGTTGGCTTTATATATATTATACTATTGCACGTGAGTTGGCCGTGCGGATCTATATATTATATTATTGCACGTGAGTTGGCCGTGCGGATCTATATATTATACTATTGCACGTGAGTTGGCCGTGCGGATCCAGATATTATTATATCACGTGAGTTGGCCATGCGGATCCAGATATTATTATTGCACATGAGTTGGCCATGCAGCACATGAGTTGGCCGTGCGGATCCTTATATTATTATTGCATGTGAGTTGGACGTGCAACACGTGAGTTGGCCGTGCGGATCCAGATATTTATATTATGGCACGTGAGTTGTCCGTGCTTATTGCGCTTGGGCTGTAGGAGCCCCTCATGAGTCTGTACATCCCCAGTGAACACAGTCGACTATAAACAGGAATTGGGCTACACGCCGCAGCAGGTATTGTATAGTACTGAGTAATTGAGTGTGCTGAGCACAGTGAGAGAGAATACGAGACAATGAGATTGAGTACTTTGAGAGTGTGAGTACATGAGTGCTATATCTGAGATACATTGCATTGACATGCACACATGACATATATGTATAGAGATGTGTTTTTCTCATGTTGTACGGTATCACATTATTCATGATTTCTCATACATTTTGACAGATGGGCATAGTGATGCATTTGTTTTACATGGGTTATCCGGAAGAAAAATGAAACATATTATTTATTATTGAAAATATTTTTGGAGAAATTTATTGTTTTCAAACTATTCATATTATTGGCAACTTCAGCAAAAGATTTGAGTTTTCACTGATGGATTTGAAAGGAAGAACTATTATTTTTGAAATCATGATTTGGCTGGGCATTTTATCTCTGAGTTACTTCTGGTATTATTTGCTTATTATTGTTATGGATGGTTGTGGACTATTGGTTTTGGACCTGACTTTGGTAGAAGCTCGTCACTACTTTCAACCTACGGCTAGGTTTGTTACTTACTCATTACATAGGGTCGGTTGTACTGATACTACACTTCTGCACATTACATGCAGATGTTGGCTGCTGTTGTTGTTGTGCTCGATGGTTGTGGGACTTGAAGATGTACCTGCGTTCCTGTTGTAGCTGCCTATTATTCAAGGTAGCCTTAGATTTTATAAAATCTCTGTTTATGTATTATTCAAACAGACTATGTATTTATTTCATTTCCGCTTTGTATACTCTATTCTTAGAAGCTCATGATTTGTACTACCAGTTCTTGGGGGATGTATAAGATTTAGACCTTTATTCACTTAAATTGCTTTAATAATGGCTATTGGAATTGGATAATTGAAAGTTGGCTTACCTAATGGGCTGGGTTAGGTGCCATCACGACTAGTTAGATTTTGGGTCGTGACAGCTGCCCCAATTCTGACCACTTTGCCTCTGGCCCCCATAGTTGCCCACACAGTTCAAATTCTCCTGAAAGTTTTAGTTGTCACTTTCACCACTCCATGAGCACACATATGGTTAGTTAATGCATGGTGTACATAATCCCACATTAGTCGTGTCAAGTATGTGTACCTGCTTATAGCTTGATTCATCAATCTTCTTGGTGAGGATACTCATTTGTGTCATCAGAGTGGCCATATTCTCGTCTATGTAGTTGTTTGGGTCCAAAGCTACTGAGTGAACTACAGGAGTAATTGTAGTGTCTCTTGTCATCCATCCTGAGTTTTGAGCCATTTTATCTAGCAGGACATTATACTCTCTAAATGATTTGCTAAAAAATGCTCCACCTGCTAAAGCATCAACGTTGGCCTTCAAGCTATCTGCCAATCCCATGTAAAAGTTTTGTCCCAACATCTGATCTGGGATGCCATGATGTAGATACTTAACCAACATACCTTTGATCTTCTCCCATGTTTCTTGTAGTGTTTCAATTGGTTTCTGTCTGAACCTCAATATCTCATCAACTTGCTTGGCAGTCTTATTGGGTGGGCAGAACTTATTCAAAAACTGCTTGATTAATTCATCCCAAGTAGTGATGGAGATTATGGGGAGCGAATTAAGACAAGTCTGAGATTCTCTAGTCACCGAGAATGGAAACAATAACAATCTGATTGCTTCCGGTGTCACATTCGGTTACTTTTGAGTGACACAAATTGACAAAAAGTTTTTTTCAGATGCTGTTGTGGATCTTCAATGTAAGACTCGGAGAACAGTCTCTTGTTCTGCAGCAGATGTAACATGTTATTCGTGATTTGAAATGACTCCGCTTGTATCTGAGGGACTGCAATTGCGGTTGCCAGATTTTCAGTGGTGGGTTATGCCCAATCATACAAGGCCGCTTCTGGCACAAGAGGTGCCACACCCTGGTTGTTCGGGTCATTCACATTGTTTTGGTTGTTCTGGTCGTCTATGACATCCCCCATTTCTAGTTCGATCTGTTATGTTAGGTTTTGTTATCGTTTGTCCTTCTAGTTTGTACGATTTAATGTCTTGAAAGCTTTCTTAGGATCCGAAAATGCTTCAAACAATTCACCAGTTCTTGAGTAGTTTCTAGGCATGCATCTGTAACACACTAGACTAAAAACATAATAATTTCAATATAATGAATTTAAAATGAAGAAAATTGACTAAACTTAGAATCCTAGCAATTCTTCTAGATGTAATTAATAACATCGTTAATTCTCTGGAAACGGTGCCAAAATTTGATCACGTCCAAATACGCCTCCTAAGAGGTCTAGCGGTCATTACAAATATAATCCGGTTTACAAGTTCGAAGTCGAATCCCACATGGAATTTATCTATTAATTGTAACCACTAGTTTCGCAAGAGTTCAAGTAATCAACCTTCAAAAATACTAAATATCGATTTGAGTGTTTACTAACTAAGATAAGAGTAATTAAAATGCAGTAATTTATATTAACAGAGCAAATATTGTAGACAAGATTTGGAAAAGTCTAGGGTTATGATTTTTCCTATTGTCGGAATCTCCCCCGCTAAGTTTTCTATAAATTCGCCTAAGTATTCTATACCGATCATGAGTACTTTGGATGTCGTAGCTCCCTCTCGAGCAACTACTATAATTTACTAGACATATTCTCTCAAACTACGCTAGCTAGCACTAATTCATCGCTCACTACGATCACACCAAGGTTTCGTTATCTCTAATACTCTTTTAAACCCTCCGTATTGATCTCTCAAATACGTTAGGAGTGGTGTTGTTCAACGACTATCTAAATGAGTACTCTCTCTCTCAAGTAATACACACTAAATAGGCACAGTTAATTAAGAGCTCTTCTATTAAAAACAACAATAACAATATAGTTGAACAAGTAGTGAAAGATCAACAGAAAATTTATATGGCAAAATGGCCTCCAGGACACCTAAACGTGTAGATGTTTGTGAACCCAGTAAAGGAACTTAGAATTTTTTTTCTTTTTAACACCTCAACTTAACTATTTGCATGTTAATAGATTCCTTTGACAATTGACTATACTTATGTGGCAACCACATGTGTGATGTGGTAATACTGTGTGCTCACCTAATTTAGGCGCGTGAGTATAAATTAATTGAGTAAAAGAATTCTAAAATATAAAAAAAATTGAAAATCCACCCCCACCCACTCTCCATCTTCTCCAAACCCCCTCACTTTAGCACTGCTTTCTCCTCGTCTTCTCAAAATCCCTACCCTTCATACTAAATTTTTTAAAACTCCACATTAGAAGTTACCATTTTCTTTGCAATCCCAAATATCACTCACAACCATTTATATCAAGAGCTCACATTTTCTACGGAATGCAGGTAGTCCGACAATTTAGTTGGTCGGGTTAGAGACGCCACGCCGGGGATTGTGAAATTGAAGAAAGAAATCAGAAATTGATCGGATCAGTATGGCAAGCTTACTAGAGAAACAGTCTAGTGATTTGTTTTACCATAAACTACATAGATAAGCAGGGTTTCAAATTTGCCCAAGTCCACAAATCAGTCCGGCAAGCTCGCTTGCACCGGTAAAAGTTTGGATGGATGAAATCCAATTCACAGGGGTACGAAATTCCTCTTTGAAGGGAATATGATAAAAAAAATTAGAATGTTTTGCTAAACGAAAATGAATAAGAGAAAGTTGTTACGATTTGCAGAGATTGCGACGAGACAAGTAGCAGGAACGGTGATACCAACGACTATGAAACTGAAGAAAAAAAGTAAAAAGGAAGAGAGTAAAAATAAGTTAAAATTTTGACTTTGCTTATGTATTGATTTGATACTTTAGAGCGGAGAAGAATGGTATTTATGGAAGATTAATGGTGATGGTGGCTGCCCAGTGAAGAAGAAGAAGAAGAAGAAGAAGAAGAAGAAGAAGAAGAAAGAAAATGATTTTAGATTTTTTGATAAATTGGGACCCACTAATCATACATGTCAAATAATAATAGGCTAAGAATATGATATACCGGCCATGTCACTTCGCTTGAGAGACACGCTCAACAGGAGGTGTTTAGTATTTGTTTTTTTTATCAAGTTGGGGTGTTCAAATGGAAAAATGCAGTTGATTTACCGGGTTGAATAACAGGTGCAAGTTTAAGTGGTTGGGAGGTCATTTTGCCAATTTATATTAAACATTGTGAACAAATCATTCTCCAATAGGTTTCATCAAACTCTAGATGGGAAAGTTTAGCTACTCATAATCATACTAAAATACAGATTAAGGAAGAATGAAAGAGAAAGATTCGTTGCTTCTAAGTGTTCGCCTTTTTCCTCTCAAATTATGTCTAACCCCTAAGAAACATGTTTAGAACCCCTTTTATACATGTTAGAGACGTGTAGGGTCGAAACTACCAAGTCCTAGCCGAATTAAGATGAAATATGCCCTTAGCCGTCTCGCTTGGCGCCCAGCGCCAACTAGGACACCGGAATTTTTTCACTTCTGTGTTATTCTGCCATTGGCGTTTTCTGGGCACCAAAATCATACTCCCTTCGAATTCTTCTATTTTTACTTCACTTTGCTGCAAGCTTGCCAAATCACTTCAGATTGACTCCTACACATATAAACACCATTATTAAGCTCGAGTCACAAATATTTACAGCAAAGTTAACAAGATTGAGGTATAATGCAAGATAAATTACATGCGAAAACATGGATCTTTAGCCTAACATCAGATTGCTTGTCAGTCTTTTTGATATTTTCTCCAATTCCTTTCACAAGTAAAAATTGAAGGACTCGCGGAGAATCAATTTCACATTCTAATTAACAAGAACTTAGAAATATTTAGAGATTGGAAATAGGGAAAAATGAAAGAAAAATAACAAAGTCCAAGATAGCTGGGCAGCCAGCCTGGCATTCTTTTAAATCTCTAATATAAATTAAAATAGTGTAAGACGTCATATTATTTATGATATTGTACATTTTGGATCTATGTATTCATAATTTAAAATGTATCAGTAGGGTTTATTGCTTTCTTAAATACTCTCTCGGGTTGTCATTGTGAAATTTGTCAATGGTGTTATATACATATCATTTTTAGAGATTCAACGTCCTCTTTGAGATTTATCCCATCATTACTTAAACTACACATAGAATAGTGTAACAATAACTCCATTAGTGATACACATTGTTCACTTCAGGCCTAATTAACCCTAACAGTTTTAAAACATATCATTAAAGTCTACGATCATGCATTCTTAAATTCACAATATATCTCTCGTGTTTTGTCAATATAAATTTTGCTTATTATATTTCTATAATACTTAGACAACTATTTGTCCACTATAAACCCATTGTTTTGAACTTCTAAGACAAGGAATTATTAGTATATAACAAAGAAATTCACATTTATATTTTTCCTGCCGTTGAATATTCCACGTTGAAGTAGACTTTTGATCGTTCGATAAAAAGAGAGAAAAAGACCAATAATCAAGCAAAATTACACTAGTGAAAGTGTTAAAGCATACACAATAATCAAACAAATTTTCCACGTTGAACAAGATATTGGAATTTTTCCTACATGATTATTTGATAGGTACAATGTATATAATTTGCTAAATGTGACCTAACTCCAATGGTTAAACTTTCAAATGTAAAGTCCGCGGCAATATCATTATGATAGTAATATTGTTTAATTGCAGTCGATTTTCAGTTATTTTTTCAGGAATATTTCACATAAGAACAACAGAGCTCCCCGCTTTTTAATTTTATAGCCCATATTTTAATTTACAACCAACTAGCCCAAAAGTAATAGGCTAAGATTCAACATCCAACTCCAATAGGTTCTAGAAATTACTATTTAATTTTTAAAAAGGATTACTCAACCTTTTAAGTTAATTTTCGAATCAGTAACTATGACTCAAATATTAATTCAACAAAACAAATTCATTTGGATGGTGAAAATTAAATTTTTAACAAGCTTAAACATGTGGGTTTAAATTTTGAATTTGATTTTGTGAGAAATTTAGCGTAGGTGTTATTTAGACTTGTTAGAAATAGTATAAGGAGGTTGTATATAAAATTTGAAGTCATTTAATGGAGATTTGGACTGGTTTTGAACAAGAATTGCAACTGAAAATCGTGGAAGAAGTTCGTCTACAGACGCTTGTATAAAGGTGTATAATAGTGTATAAGATGTGCTTATATACTCATATACATTATTATACAATATTATACATAATTATACAAAAAACTTACTTCGTCTTCTTCCTTGCGTCTTTTCTAAAATTTAACTCAAATCTTGCTCAAATCTACTCCAAATCACTTCAAATTTAAATTTTGAACTCCTTTTGATATTTTTAATCAATTGGAATAACACCCAATCCAATCAACTAACAAACTCAAAAAATCCTATTTTTGAAAGCAAAGCTTTGAATAGCCTTCAATGGTGGACTTCTACTCTTCAATTTTCTTACATTGCAACCAGGTGACACAGGGTAAGAAGCAGCAATGGCGGACGGCCCCTTGAAGCATACGTAGAAGATATGACAAGAAGAGAGAATGAAAGCAATGGTTGTGAGAACACATATTAAACTCCATAACTTTTAGAAGCAATGGTTGTAAGAACACAAGTTTTGAATTTGCTAGTGCTTTCAAAATATGTACAATATGGGCTAGGTTGGGTAAAACTAAAAAACATGGGCTATTTTTTGTTATGGTGCGAGGTCATGTGTATTTTCTTGTAATTCTTTCTATATATGTTTTACTTATTGAGTATTGTAATTGAATTTGTGATATACTATGTGTATAAATTTACAATATGTATTCAACGTATTCTTAATTTAAAATACATTATAGTACTTATTACTTTAAATTAAAATACTACTATTATTTTCAAAAGCTAAACATGTCGTATTAAACTTATTTACATATATTTTCATACTCGTCCTCGTATGTTGTAAGTTTGGTTTACATATTATAGTAATTTTCAATTTTTGAAGACTTAAAAATTAGATCTAAAATTTTATTAGTAGATTTTTAACACGTTTATATACACCTTATCTAATACACACAAGAACAAAATTATAATTACTTTACACAATTTAAATAAGGAAAGGATTTATAAGTAAGTTTTTATTTGGTTTTAAATTCCTAAAATTTAGGAGTTTCCATATATATATATATATATATGTAACCAAAATTTAATTGATTTTAAAGTCCTAAATATTAGGAGAATAATTAAATTATAATTATAACCAATAAAAAAATTATTTTTAAAGGGTAAAAAAGGCAAACGACATTTCGATAAGGGGTTTTGTGCTTTTAATATAGTATAGATATAGATATAGATATAGATATAGATAATGCGGTTCTTATCCATATTTAATATATTTTTAAAAAGTTTATTATCCAACTTATTTTTTAATGGATAATATGGATGAATAATTATTATTATTTTAATCATTTTGCCATCACTATGTAATTCCATGAAAAACGAAAGCTGAAAGAAGAAAGAAGCTATTTTGGTAAGATTTAGATCCTAAATTTATAAGATGTCGGATTAATTATGACTATTAAGTACTTCTTTTACGGCTGTAATCTATATAATTAACCATAATTCAAATCTTACCAAAAACAAAAGACATTAGATAATTTTTTTATTTGCATAAACTTTAGTAAAACGAGATGTATTTCATCTCGAGCTGGACACTGATTATCCCTGCATCTAAGTAAATCTCAAATGACTTTCAAGCAGCTTATTTTTTCAAGGACATGACCAAAATATTAGAGAAAATGACTCTCTATAGCCCCTCAAAATTTTAATAGCTCATATTTTTTTTCATTGATCCTAAATGTTCTTTCGGCCCAAACATATTACATCTAATAGTTCGAAATGTCTATTTTGTATATTTTTTGTATAGTGACAGTCAATTTTGTATTTTGTATGGTGACAACCTATTTTGTATATATTTTATATTGGGACAGTCTATTTAGTATTTTTTTATATAATGACAGTCTATTGTATATAAATGGTACAGTGACAGTCTATTTTGTATATATTTTGTATAGTGACACTCTATTATATATCAATTGTATAGTGAAAGACTATTTAATATATTTTTTGTATAGTGACAACCTATTTTGAATACAGTCTACTTAGTATATTTTTTGTATAATGACAGTCTATTTAGTATATATATTTTGTATAGTGACAAACTATTTTGTATATATTTTGTATCGTGACAGTCTATTGTATATAAATTGTACAGTGACAGTCTATTTTGTATATTTTTGTATAGAGACAATCTATTTTGTATAGTGAGAGTCTATTGTATATAAATTGTATAGTGACAGTCTATTTAGTATATTTTTTATATAGTGACAATCTATTTTGTATAGTGAAGATTATGCATTTTTCAAATTAATGATGCAACCATATTTTGCACACATTGATGATCCACCACAGAGTTCAACTAATATAATGTATCTTATTTTCATACTCGATTCCTCTATTTAGGGTATTTCTTGAAAGAAAATGTCATGATCCGAAATTTCCCATCGACGGGACCGTGATGTCGCCTAACATTTTACTTGTTAGGCAAGCCAACGTTAGAGAATCATTAACCAATTTCTTATTTCAATTCAGTAATTAACAATAATTAACTAAGGTAAAATATAATAAGTGCAAAAAATTATAAAACTGTATTAATTACTACCACCCGGATCTGGAGTCACAATTCACGAGCATTCTAGAATTTACTACAAGTAATAATCTGAAAGAAATACAACTGTCTGAATGAAAGAAACAGTAGAACAGAAAAGATAGGCGGGGACTTCAAGGTCTGTGAACGCCGACAGATCTACCTTGAGTCTCCGGACAGCGGACCAATTGCAAAATCTCGACCAACCCGAACCGGTATCAAAGTCTGCACAGAAAGTGCAGAGTGCAGCATCAGTACAACCGACCCCATATACTGGTAAGTGTCGAGTATAACCTCGCCGAAGTAGTGACGAGGCTAGGTCAAGACACCCACATATAACCTGAACAGTATAATCATGCTAGTGGCAACAACAGTAAATAAAGAAATAACACAGAAATAATGGGAAAGGAACATATAGTGGGGGATAAAGAAATAACGCAGAAATAATGTGAAGGGAATATACAGTGGAGGAATACAACATAAAGAGTGAGAACAATGAAAAGGCAGAATTACCGAAAATCCTTAAACGAATTGAGCAATTAAAACAACAAGGAAAACTGCACGGCATCACCCTTTGTGCTTTTACTCTCAACCTCACCAAATAAATAAATAGAACGGTACGACATCATCCTTCGTACATTAAACCTCTCATAATATACACGGCATCACCCTTCGTGCTTTAAACCTCTCATAATATACACGACATCACCCTTCGTGCTTTGAATCTCTCATAATATATACGACGTCACCCTTCGTGCTTTAAATCTCTCATAATATACACGGCATCGCCCTTCGTGCTTTACATTCTTTTTCACAATATAAATAATGCATGCACGACATCACCCTTCGTGCTTTACACTCCTCCTCACCAATCACAGAATCAATAATAACGGATAGAGAGAAGTTTTACAAAGAAAATAATATTTCATCAATGATTACTTTCACAATTTAATATCTTAACCTCGAATCAATATTCACAATTTTATCAACCTTGGTGGAACCGGATACAAGTCTCCCAACATTTCAACAACAACAATAAGCATGGATAACAAGATTTAAGACTACAAATTTGCAAGAATGGAATTTCACTCACATGCTATGACTCAACCACAATGCATAGATGCTCGTCACCTCAACTATACATTATATTCAACAACAATACACGTAGCAAATACTCACACAATACCTATTCCCTCAAGCCAAAGTTAGACACAACATTCACCTTGCTCCGAATGCCACTTAATTCTCAATCACAGCTTTTTCTTTGGAATTCACCTCCAAACCACTCGTATCTATTCAAAAATGACTAAATAATATCAAATATTTCTAAAGGAATCACTTATATTTCATAAATTAAATTTCCCAAATTTTTTCTCCAAAAAGTCGAAAAATCGACTCCGGGCCCGCTTGGTCAAAACCCGAGATTCGGATCAAAATTCTTTTACCCATTCACCCCCGAGCCCGAATATATAATTAGTTTTGGAATCCGACCTCAAATCGAGGTCTAAATCCCCAAAATTTCTAGTTTCTACCCTAACCCCTAATTCTACCATGAAAATTTTAGATTTTAGGTTGATAATTCAAGAAATATAATGGGTAATTGAAAGAAAATGATTTAGAATCACTTACCAACAATTTGGGGAAGAAATGGATCTTGGAAAATCCCCTCTACCCGTTTGGTTCTTGAAAAATATTGAAAAAATGGCTTAAACCCGTGTTTAGAGTCTGTTTTAAGTCGCTGGACAAGCCTTCATCGCGTTCGCGAGAGGCCTGTCGCGATCACGATGCACAGCGGCCTGAGGCCTTCGCAAGTCTTTCTATACGTTCGCGTAAGGCAGCTCCCCCAAGCCTTCGCGTTCGCGACCTAGTGGACGCGTTCGCATAGAAGAACATGACCCCCTCCCCCAGGTCCCTTAAACTATCGCGTTCGCGTGAGACAGATCGCGTTCACGAAGGGTACCACCCCTAACGCTTCGCGTTCGCGACCAGTCCTTCGCATTCGCGAAGTAGAAAATTTTTCTGCCCCCATTTTACTTTTCGCGTTCGCGACACTACCTATGCAAACGTGAAGAAGGGCACACCTGAACAGCTGCTACAGCACAATCTCAGATTTTCTAAGTGCAAATCACCCCGTAGCTTATCCGAAACTAACCCGAGCCCTCGGGGCACCAAACCAAACATGCACACAAGTCTAAAAATATCATACGGATCTACTCGCACGATCAAATCGGTAGAATAACACCTAGAACTCCGAATTTAGCACCAAATCAAATGAAATTCTCAAGAATGCTTTAAAAATTCTAATCTTCTCAACTGGACGCCCGAATCACGTCAAATCAACTCCGTTTCTCACCAAATTTCACAGACATGTCTTAAATATCATAATGAACCTGTACCGGGCTCCAAAACCAAACTATAGACCCGATACTAACAATGCCAAATATCAATCAATTCTTAAAAACAAATAATTTCCAAACTTTTAATTTTCATCAAAAATTCATAACTTGAGCTAGGGATCTCCAAATTCGATTCCGGTCATACGCCCAGGTCCCATAATTTGATACGGACCCACCGGGACCGTCAAACTATAGATACGGGCTCGTTTACCAAAAATATTAACCGAAATTAACTAAAATCAACTTTTAAGGCATAAATTCTTATTTTCATCGATTTTCAACATAAAAGCTTTCCGGAAACATACCCGGACTGCGCACGCAAAATCGAGAAGGGTAAAAATAAGATTTTTAAGGTTTAAGAGTGCAAATTCGAGTTCTAAAATATAAGATGACCTTTTGGATCATCACAGAAAATGACACCAAACACCACACTTGCATTTTAGCGATTGATAGTTCTTTTTGTTTTTTTTATACATAAAGGATTTTCTCCATATAAAGAAATGCTTTTAAATATATATCTTTGGAAA
Source organism: Nicotiana tabacum (assembly GCF_000715075.1). Taxonomy (NCBI): domain Eukaryota; kingdom Viridiplantae; phylum Streptophyta; class Magnoliopsida; order Solanales; family Solanaceae; genus Nicotiana; species Nicotiana tabacum. The sequence continues at coordinate 126,419,355 of NC_134088.1, read as the reverse complement.
AAGGGTAGGCTCGTGATAGTGAAAGATAAATTTAACAAATGGTCATATAATTATAATTTTTTTTATCAAAGTCATATAACTATGTTTTCTCACATAAAGTTCATAAAAACTGCTAGTAACTCACATAAAAATATAATGACCGAAAACTATAACTTTTCGATAGCATTCTTTTATTTTTCAGTCTAATAAATAATAATCAAATTAAAATAGGAATGACCCATATATATATATATATATATATATATATATATATATATATATATATATATATACACACACACACACACACACACACACACACACACACACACAATTTTAACTATGAGAATTTTCCGGTCTTTGGGTTATTTTTGGTGAGCCAATAAAAGAAGAGATGGAATTGTAAAAGAGAAGTTAATGTGATCGATAATGGCTAAGGCCGCCAATGAGGAAGAGTTATAAGTCCTTTGATTTTTCTATGTTAGGTGCATCAAAATAGTAATTTCTCATTGCAAATTTATCTTTACTATTTTTCGAGATGCTTTCATTGTTTTTATCTAAAATCAACTAATTGTATTTCTAAAAATCAGGCAATTGTTACTGTTGGTTAGAAGGAAAGGACTAGTGAATGAGGGACAAAAGGGCGCTTAAAACTATTTGTTGGTTAGCATATGTTATTTGTTTTTGGCTAAAAATTATAATGTAAAACTTTTGGCCATCGACTAATATATGTTTTGGCCACTTATGTCAGGAAGCTCAAAATAATATGCTCTTGATATGTACCAGAAGTTGCTAATTTGATATGATTCAGATTCACATTACATAAAAATATTGTATTCTCTCGGTTTATTTTTAGTTGTTCACTTTTGACATTACCCTTTTTAAGAAAAAATAAATAAAGTGTGTATTTTATAACTTTATCCGTAATAATAAAAATATTTCAAAAAATATTACTCCTTCCGGTCCACTTTAAGTAATGTTTGGCATTTTTCGCACATATTAAGAAATTCACATTTTAGCATTAATTAATAAAGAAATTGATAATATTAACCTTAATTTGCTTTGAAAATATAACAAACTACTCCTAGGCTCTTTACTCCAAGGAAAACTTTGGAAATAAAAAGTTAATTCCCTCATGATATATGAAAAGAATTAAATATCGTGGATCACAAAAGAGAACCAAAAAATTACTTAAAGTAGATCGAAGAGAGTAGAAAATAATTTGGGATATAATTAGTTAATAATAAGGATAAAATAAAATAAAATTAAATTTTTTCTTGATTTGCTAATATGGATAAATAAAAGTAAAATATATATTTGGTATACTGAACAAATAAGAGTTGATATTTTTTTCCGTTTGACCAAAAATTAGAACAAAAAGCTAACATGAGAAGTTTTAGGATCACAATCCATATAACAATGAAAATGTCAAAATTGGACCCAACAATAATATAGTACTCAAATTGCATCTAAATCTAGATATAAAAGAATCTTCTCTTCCACCAAATCTTCACTATACAACCTTCAAATTCCCATCTTTGGAAAGAGAAAAAGGCAAAAAAGTCTCTCTCTTCCATTGCAACAACTCAGAATGACACCTCCTCAAATCTCTTCTTCATCTCAATCCCTTCTTGAAGATGAAGAACAACCCAACACCCCCAAAACCCCAACCCCCACCCCCACAAAAAAATCCATGAAATTAGCTCTAATCCCACTTATATTCATAATCTTTTTTGAGGTTTCTGGTGGGCCTTATGGTGCAGAAGCAGCAATTGGTGCAGCTGGTCCTTTACTAGCAATTCTTGGATTTTTAATCTTCCCATTTATTTGGAGTGTACCTGAAGCTCTTGTTACAGCTGAACTTGCCACTACTTTCCCAGGTAATGGTGGATTTGTCATTTGGGCTGATAAAGCCTTTGGCCCATTTTGGGGTTCTTTAATGGGCTCGTGGAAATTACTTAGTGCTGTTTGTAACTTAGCTTCTTATCCAGTTCTTTGCTTAGATTATATTAAGTTGGTTTTTCCTATTCTTTCTTCTGGTTTTCCTAGGTATATTGCTATTTTCTTGATCACTATGTTCTTGTCATTCTTGAATTATTTAGGTTTGTCTATAGTTGGTTACACTGCTGTTGTACTAGGTGTACTTTCCCTTTGTCCATTTTGGTTAATTACCTTATTTTCAATTCCCAAGATTGATCCTAGTAGATGGTTAAGTTTAGGCCAAAAGGGTGTTAAAAAAGATTGGAACTTGTTCTTTAATACCCTTTTTTGGAACTTGAATTTTTGGGATAATGCTAGTACTTTAGCTGGTGAAGTTGAACAACCTCAAAAGACATTTCCTAAAGCCCTTTTTTCAGCTGGAATTGTTACATGTTTTAGTTATGTGTTACCCCTTTTGGGCACTACTGGAGCTGTGCCATTGGAACAAGGTAAATGGACTGATGGTTATTTTGCCAATTTGGCTGCTATGATTGCTGGGAATTGGTTGAAATATTGGATGGAACTTGGAATTGTGTTGTCAGTTATTGGTTTATATGAGGCTCAATTGAGTAGTTGTGCTTACCAAATTCTTGGAATGGCTGAAATGGGGTTGTTGCCTCGAGTTTTCGGTGTAAGATCAGAATGGTTTAACACACCTTGGATTGGAATTTGTGTACCAACATTAGTAGCATTGGTTGTGTCATACTTGACATTTGCAGACATCGTATCATCTGTGAATTTCTTGTATAGTCTTGGGATGTTGCTCGAATTCGCGTCGTTTTTGTGGTTGAGAAGGAAAATGCCTAATGCTAAAAGACCATATCAAGTGCCATTGTCAATGCCAGGACTATTGGTTATGTGTTTTGTTCCTTCTTGTTTTCTGGTTTATGTTATGGTTGTTGCTCATAGGACTGTGTATATAGTCAGTGCATTGCTCACTGTTTTTGCCATTGCTTGGTACTTTTTCATGGAGTTTTGTAAAACCAGAATGTGGTTTGGTTTTGAAAGTGCTCAAGACAAGGTTGATGATGAGGATTTGTAATTTAAATTGGAAATAATTGTTGGTTTGAATTTGTTTATTGTTTTTGATGTATGTAGGATTTAAGTTATACGTGTAGTGTTAGTATTGTATTCTATTATTGTTAGATTTTTTTTAGTATTACTTGTTATTCCTTTCGCTTCGTTTTCTTACTGTCTTGTTGTTGTTACTGGTTGGTGCTACTGCTTTTCTTTGTGTCTTTTGTGAGCTAAAGATCTATCGGAAACAACCTCTCTACCTAGAGGCGTATCTTATGTACTCTTAGAGGCTTGTAGCTAGATGTCATGTATACAGATACTTGTGTGGCCTTGTCAGCCTACGTTATAAGTATATAATGGATCACATTGGTATTATAGGCCCATATGTCTTATGTATAAGTTGGTATTTCATGTTGTATTTTACTTATCTCATGGCAGCTCTCCAGCTCAGTTATTTATAATAGTATGATACGAAAAGATACGTTATGTTGGTACTCGTTTGAGTAAGGTACCGGGTGCCCATCGCGGCCCATCGGTTTGGGTCGTGACAAAAGTGGTATCAGAGTAGTTCTGTCCTAGGGAGTCTACAAGTCGTGTCTAGTAGAGTCTTGTTTATGGGTGTGTCGTGCACCACACTTATAAGTAGGAGGCTACATGGCATTTAGGACTGTCACTCTTCCTTCTTATCGAAAGTTATGGGTTCAGTTGAACCCGTCCCCAGAATACCACATCCGCCCCTGTCTCTACCTTCAAGGTAAGGGTAAGGTCTACGTATACACTACCCTTCCCAGATCCCACTTGTGGGGTTACACTAGTTTTTTTTTTTTTTTTTTTTTTTTTGTGCACTAATAGTTTAACCAACTATAGTTATTATCCTGTTTTTCGAGTTACCATAGCAAATTTCTTATGAAGACTTACCTATTATTGTAGATCAAGTTAAGTGTTGTTGCGCAACATATTTATACACTGTCAGTCTGTCACTGTACAAAGTTTAAACTCTTAATATTAACTTGCATCTTGCTGATGTTTCCTAGACACGTGGCCACTCTGCCATTTTTTTGCCCATCTTATGCTATATAGTAATAGATTATGCTCATCACGAGGGAATAAGTAAAGGGAAATACATACTATTGAATATATTGAGTGATTCCAATAAATATTAAATAAAGGCACAAGTGGAGAAGAGGAATAGCCAGTTTTGATATTGCTTGAAATTTGAATCGCACCATTGTTCTGCTTGCGGACAAGAAATGCGCAGAATACAAGCAAATCACGTGTTGTAGGGCATTTTGATAATAAAAAGAACGTATTAAATATATCTTTTGTTCTGTTTCTTAATTCTTTGTTTGGTGTGGGGGGGAGGGGGAGTAATTCCGCCTATCGGTCTCAAGCCCGGACAAAGAAGGATTGTAATTAGTGTAAAAGTTGTCAATTCAAGATGAATCCTCATACATAAAAAATGTACTCCCTCCGTTTCAATTTAGATGAGTTAGTTTAATTCGACACGGAGTTTACAAAAAGAAAAAAAGACTTTTGAAACTTGTGGTCTTAAAAGCTTAAGGAGTAAAAGCTTTGTTGAGCCATGACATTTGTATGGTTATAAAAACTTCTCATTAAGGGTAAAATGAGTAAAATGAAGTGTTTAAAAGTGAATTATTTTCAATTGTATAAATGTGTCATTCTTTTTGAAACAGACTAATAAAAAAAATATGTCATCTAAATTGAAAACAGACGGAGTAATTATTATTGATGTCAGGGAATCTGGAAGTGTAGGATAAGAGAAAGGAAAAAAAGTGTGCATATTTTACATTCGGTAGCCAAAAAAAATATAAAATTAATATAATTTTTGTATCAAATATATATATATATATATATATATGTATATATGACTATTATTTTGATAGTGACTATACAATGTCATTTTCCAAACCTAATCCACGACACAGCCTCGGGCCTTTAGCATGTTTACTATAGGAACGTGGGGGATGTTTTTCATCCTAAATAATCATTTATAAAAACTAAATACGTATTCTTGGCATGTTAGACTAATTTTAAGTAATATTGGTAAAATAATGGTATACTGTTTTACTTCACAATTTTATAAGCTTGAAATTACTTAAACTCTAATTACATGCGTGGACCGAACTAAGGTAATAAAATGAATTTTAGTTGTTAAACTAAAAACTAGAAGTTCGAAAATGTGCGAATTTGATTCTTGTTTAAGTGGTGGGGAATAGAGAACTAATATTTTGAGGAATTCAAAATTAGACTGGATTAATATCAAACTTTCTCTCTTAAATTGTTTTTCCATTTGAGTAATCATTGTTATGGCTTATGAGAAACATAATAAAAGTCCACAATAGGTGCAAGTGAATTACGAGGAACGTAATTGAAAAAAAAAGCATTAAAAAATTATTTAGTAATCTTCAAAAATGCAAGTTGATTCCAATATAATGTGTAGGTCTTTTCCAACAAGAAGTTGATCCCAAGTGCAATTATTCAACATTAATTGAAATACAATACATATCAAACTTTTATTACAAACAAAATAAAGTTTCACATTACAAGAAGACAAATGAATTAGGAAAAACATTAGCTTAATTAGTATAAAAAAAAATATTAGTTATTTTTCCAACACAACCATCTTTTTTTAATTAATCTTAGCAAAATCAACAGTTTCTTTCCCATCATGAGCTTTTCTAAAGAAATGCTTGACATAATCTGAGTATAAAACTTGCTTATAAATTGCCTTCTCTCCATTCTTAACCACTTCTGGCAAAGGACCAATCAAATCATTAGGTTTAGGATTTACAAAAATAGGCACTGAAATCCTATTATTGCATCCATTAGCCATAACTCGATGCTCAATACTCTTGTATTTTCCATTACTCATAATTTGCAAAGCATCTCCAATATTAATCACAATTGCTCCATCAATTGGTGGGATATGAACCCAAGAATTACTGTCCAATTTTTTCACGTAAAGTCCTCCAATATTATCTTGAAGAAGAATGGTTAGTGTTGAAACATCAGAATGACGACCTACTCCCACTGTTAATTCAGGATTAGGACATTTAGGATAGTAATTAAGATTAATTCTCTTTGAACCCATTAGAAGTGATTCTTTAGTTTGATCTATCTCATTTATGTTTAGTCCTTTCATAAGTGCCTTCAAAAGCTTCTTGATTACAATTTCAGAGTTTCTCAAGAATTCTAGTGCTTCATCCCTGCAAGAAAAATACACCATTAAGGCAATGTGTAACAAATTTTTAATCTCGTTTTAAAAAGAATGATATTTTTTTATACTTAAAAATAATTTAACTTTAAACTTTCTATTATACCCCTAATGAGATGATTTATAGATATATAAATATGCATGACCTATTTTAGACCAGAGGTTTCAAAAGTTTTTTCGTTCTTTTTAAAACTCTGTACCTAATCAAATATCATCACATAAATATATTTATTTAAATCTTCAACTCTTCTTTTTCTTAGTAGTTTTTGGACATAAAATTGTGAATTTTGAAAAAAAAAATTATATTTGGAGTTAAGTTGAAAAATAATATTTAAAATTTAAAATTAGGTTTGGACATACAATGCACTCGAAAAAATATTGTAGCTTTATGAGTGAGGAAACAAAATTTACGAAAATTTTTAAAAAGTGGTCAAAACAACTTTTTGATTTTTGAAAAACTCATTTTCGAAAAATCTCCAAAAATTACAAAATTTATGGACAGACACATTTTGGGAAAAAATTCGAGTGTAATAAATCAAAATGTCAAATATGTGTTGAGTCTAAGTTTGTAAAACATCCTTATAAGTCTATTGAAAGGAATTCAAATCCTTTAGACTTAATTCATATTGACATTTGTGATATGAAGTCGACATTTGTGTAAAAAAGTATTTTATTATTTTTATTGACGATTGCACTCGATATTGTTATGTTTATTTGCTTAATAGTAAGGATGAAGAAATTGAAGCATTTAAGCAATACAAGAATGAAGTGGAGAATCAATTGAATAAAAAAATCAAAATGATTAGAAGTGATATGGGTTGAGAATATGAATCTCCGTTTGCAGAAATATGTTCGGAATATGGAATTATCCATCAAACTACTGCACCTTACACACCTCAATCCAATGGAATTACGAAAAGGAAAAATCGAACATTAAAGGAAATGATGAATTCTTTATTAATAAGTTCCGGATTACCGCAGAGTTTGTGGGGCGAAGCTATCCTTACAGCTAACCGAATACTCAACAGAGTACCCCACAGCAAAATGCAATCTATTCCATATGAAAAATAGAAAGGAAGAAAACCCAACTTGAAATATTTCAAAGTGTGGGGGTGTCTAGCAAATGTACAAGTTCCTTTACCTAAAAGGGTTAAAATCGGACCAAAAACTGTTGATTGCGTTTACATTGGATATGCTACAAACAGTAAAGCATGTCGGTTTTTGGTTCATAAATCCGATAATCCCGAAATTCACGTTAATACGGTAATGGAATCAGATAATGCTGTGTCACAACCCGAAATTTTCGACCGACAGGACCGTGATGGCGCCTAACATTTCACTTGCTAGGCAAGCCAACGTTAGAGAATTATTAAACCAATTCCTTATTTTCATCCGGTAAATAATAATAATTAACTAAAATAAAATATAATAAGTGCGGAATATCATAAAACTATATTAATTACTACCACCCGGATCTGGAGTCATAATTCACGAGCATTCTAGAATTTACTACAAATAATAGTCTGAAAGAAATACAACTGTCTGAATGAAAGAAAACAGTAGGACATAAAAAGATAGACGGGGACTTCAAGGTGTGTGAACGCCGACAGATCTACCTTGAGTCTCCGGACAACGGACCAATAGCAAAACTCGATCAACCTGAGCCGGTATCAAAATCTGTAAAGAAAGTGCAGAGTGCAGCATCAGTACAACTGACCCCATATACTGGTAAGTGTCGAGCCTAACCTCGACGAAATAGTGACGAGGCTAAGGCAAGGCACCTACAACCAACCTATACAATTTAACAGTGTATACACAAATAACAGGAATGAAGAGCTAAACAGAAAATGTCGGGAGGGGAAACATACTGAGGAGAATACAAGACAAAGAACTACAACAAAATGATCACCGGAGCAGTCAATATACCATGAATCAACAGGAATAGTGAATACAGTAAAGAAAAATGCGCGGCGTCACCCTTCGTGCTTTTACTATCAATCTCACCATAAAATTAATACAAACGGCACGACATCACCCTTCGTGCTTTTACACTCATATCATGTCACGACATCACCCTTCGTGCATTAACACTCACAATATGGCACGGCATCACCCTTCGTGCATTAACTCTCACAATATGGCACGACATCACCCTTCGTGCACTAATACTCACAATATGGCACGGCATCACCCTTCGTGCATTAACACTCTCCCTTACCATAATGTAATGCATAAATAACTACAGGGAGATAGAATAACAAGTACAAACTTTACTTCAATATTTGGTTCCATAATATCAATCTCGACTTGAAATAAAACTCAATTATCACCAGAAAATTTCCGTAAACATGATAAGAACGATAATTTGGACAACACTAGTAAAACACGTAGCAATTTGGCATAGGAATGAGACAATATCAGAAAAATGGAGAAACATGGAAAAACAGGTAAATTGGCGGCGCATAGGTACTCGTCACCTCACATATATGCCGCTCACATGAATGTCACTTAGCAAATAATCTAAGGTTCCTAATTCCCTCAAGTCAGGGTTAGACACAATACTTACCTCGCTCCTAAAGCCACTTAATTCTCAATTACAGCGTTTCCTTTGGAATTCACCTCCAAATCACTCGCATCTATTAAAATATGACTCAATAATATCAAATATTTCTAAAGGAATCAATTATATTGTATAAATTTATTTTTCCTCCAAAAAGTCGAAAACATCGACCCCGGGTCCGCTTGGTCAAAACCCGAGGTTCGGACCAAAATCTTTTTACCCATTCACCCCCGAGCCCTAATATGTAATTAATTTTGGAATCCGACCTCAAATTGAGGTCTAAATCCCCAAATTCCCGAAATCCCTATTTTCTACCCTAACCCCTAATTCTACCATGAAAACTCTAGCTTTTAAGTTAAAAATTCAAGAAATGTAATGGGTAATTGAAAAAAAATAGTTTAGTATCACTTACCAACAATTTGGGGAAGGAATGACTCTTGAAAAATCGCCCCTCACCGTTTGGTTTGTGAGAAAATGAGTTTTTTTGGCAAAATTCTCGTTTTGGATTCTGTTAAGTGCTGGGCAACAATGTTCATCTTGTTTGCGAGAGCACTGTCGCGTTCGTGAAGGGTACTGGCTGCCAAGCCTTCGAGTTCGCGAGACCCATCTCGCGTTCGCGATGATCACTCCCCCCTGGACTTCGTGTTCGCGCTGAAGGAACGACCACCTCCCATCCCCAGGTCCCCACATGCTTCGCGTTCGCATTGAGCCGGTCGCGTTCGTGAAGGGTAAATCCCCCATTACTTCGCGTTCGCGAAGAAGCAGTCTCAGCCTCATTAGGTTACTCTTCACGTTCGGGAGAGGACCTTCGCGAACGCGAAGAAGGACATGACACACACCAGAATCTGCAGAAACCAGATTTTTTTCCCAAGTCCAAACCATCCCGTGGCCTATCCGAAACTCACCCGAGCCCTCGGGGCTCCAAACCAAACATGCACACAAGTATAAAAATATCATACGAACTTGCTCGCACAATCAAGATATCATCAATAAACACAACCACAAAGGAATCCAAATAGGGTTTGAACACCCGGTTCATCAAATCCATGAATGCTGCCGGTGCGTTTGTCAGCCCAAATGACATCACTAGAAATTCATAATGCCCATCTCGAGTCCGAAAAGCTGTCTTAGGAACATCGGATGCCTTAATCTTCAACTAATGGTAGTCAGATCTCAAATCAATCTTTGAAAATACCTTGGCACCCTGAAGCTGATCAAATAAATCATCAATCCTCGACAATGGATATTTGTTCTTGGTGGTGACTTTGTTCAACTGCCGATAATCTATACACATCCTCATCAATCCATATTTCTTCTTCACAAACAACACAGGTGCACCCCAGGGCGATACACTAGGTCTAATGAAGCCCTTATCAAGCAAATCTTACAACTGCTCCTTCAATTCTTTCAACTCTGGAGGGGCTATGCGATATGGCGGAATGGAAATAGGCTGAGTGTCTGGAGCCAAATCAATGCAGAAATCAATATCCTTGTCGGGTGGCATCCCCGACAGGTCTGTAGGAAACACCTCTGGAAACTCACGAACAACCGTCACCGAATCTATGGAAGGAACCTCCGCACTAGAATCGCGGACATAAAGCCAAATAAGCTAGACACCCCTTCTCGACCATATGCTGAGCCTTCACATAAGAGATAACCCTGCTGGCAGAATGGCCAAGATTTCCTCTCCACTCTAATCGAGGCACCCTTGCAAGGTTAAGGTTATCGTCTTGGCGTGACAATCTAATATAGCATGATAAAGTGACAGCCAATCCATATCCAGTATGACATCAAAATCAACCATGTCGAGAAGTAGAATACCTACAAGAGTCTCAAGATTCCCAATGGTGACCACACACGAACGATAAACACGATTTACAATAATAGAATCTCCAACTGGTGTGGACACATACACAGGAGCACTCAAAGAATCACGGAGCACAACCAAATAGGAAGCAAAATAGGATGACACATAGGAGTAAGCAGATCCCGGATCAAATAGAGTTGAAGCATCTCTACTGCAAACTGAAACAGTACTTGTGATAACAACGTCAGATGACTCAGCCTCAGGCCTGGCTGGGAAAGCATAACACCGGGCTGGGCCCTACCACCTTGAACTACGTCCCTGGGACGACCTCTAGCTGGCCGGTCTCTATCTCTAACGGCCTGACCTCCACCTCTAACTATCTGGCCCCTACCTCTGGCTGCCTGACCTCTGCCTCTGGCTGGCTGAGCAGGTGATGCAACAACTGGTGCCGGGACCATGGCATGAGAACTTTGATGCTGTGAGTTGCCCGTTGCCCGAGGGCAAAATCTGGCAATGTGCCTTCGATCACCACAAGTATAACATAGCCTCGGTTGCTATGACTGCTGACCCTGAAACTGAACCTGGCGACCTGAATAACCACCCTAATAACTCTTGAGTGGAGGTGCACTAATAGGAGCTGGTGGTGCACTCTAGGCTAGCTGGTCGGAATAATGCATATGAGGGCCACGACCACCTGAGGCACCGTGGGATGCCTGGGACGCTGAATGAAATGGCCTGGGAGGATGGCCTCTACCAAAAGTACCCCTGCCTCTAGATGAGGCACCGCTGAACTCACCGGAATGACGAGGCCTCTTGTCAGACCCCTGACCTCCCTGAGTAAGAAGCATCTCGACTCGTCTAGCGACATTAGCAGCCGCCTGAAAAGAAATCTCACTCCCAGTCTCCTTAGCCATCTGCAATCAGATAAGCTGAGCAAGTCCATCAATAAACCTCCTCACCCTCTCTCTTTCGGTGGGAAGCAGAAGAATAGCATGACGGGCCAAATCTACAAAATAGGTCTCATACTGAGTAACCGTCATACCGCCCTGCTGGAGACGCTCAAACTGACGGCGACGCTCCTCTCTCAATGTGATAGGCAAAAACTTCTCTATGAAGAGCTGAGAGAACTGGTCCCAAGTAAGAGCAGGCGACCAATCTGGTCTGGTCAACAAGTAATCTCTCCACCATTTCTTGGCGGAACGAGTCATCTGAAATGCAGCAAAATCGACCCCATTGGTCTACACTATACCCATGTTTCGTAGAACCTAGTGACAACTGTTAAGATACTCCTGGGGTCCTCTGAAGGGGCACCACTAAAGTGAACAGGAAAGAGCTTGGTAAACTTGTCTAATATCCATAAAGCCTCAGAAGACATAGCTAGCCCATCTCCGACCTATGCCGTAATAACCGGCTGAACTAATCCGATTGGCTGAGCTGCTAGAGCCTGATACTGGGGAGCTATCTGCTCCGGAGCGGGAGTGGTAGGAGTTTGGGCTCCTCCTTCAGCCTGAGAGACTACTGGTGCCATGGGAAATGCGCCAATCTGGGCCACACTCTCCATAAGGCCCACCAAACGGACCAAAGCGTCTTGAAGTATTGGGGTAGCAATGAACCCCTCCGGAACCTGAGCTAGTCCGACAGAAACAGTCTGGGCGGGAACCTCCTCGTCAATCTCTATCTGAGGCTCCACTGCTGGGGCTGCTGCTCGGGCCCTAGGCTGAGCCCTGCCCCTGCCTCAGCCTTGACCTCTGCCACGCGTAGGCGCTGTCACTGGAGTGAGGAAGTGGTACGTGTTCTCGCCATCTACGAGATAATAAAAGTAGAAGAGTTCAATCAGTATTGAGAAAGCAAAATCGCACAACAAGGAAGAATAGAAGTGACACTTGTTCCTAAACTTCATAGCCTCTGAAAGATAAGCACAGACGTCTCCGTACCGATCCTCCAGACTCTACTAAGATTGCTCGTGAATTGTGAGACCTAGGCAACCTAGTGCTCTGATACCAACTGTCATGACCTGAAATTTTTCACCGACGGGACCGTGACAGTGCCTAACATTTCACTTGTCAGGCAAGCCAACGTTAGAGAATCATTAAACCAATTCCTTATTTCTATCAGGTAAATGACAATAATTAACTAAAATGAAATATAATAAGTGCGGAATATCATAAAACTGTATTAATTACTACCACCCGGATCTGGAGTCACAATTCACGAGCATTCTAGAATTTTTTACAAGTCTGAAAGAAATACAACTGTCTGAACGAAAGAAAATAGTGGGACATAAAAAGATAGATGGGGACTTTAAGGTCTGTGAACGCCGACATATCTACCTTGAGTCTCCGGATAGCGGACCAATAGCAAATCTCGATCAACCTGAGCCGGTATCAAAATCTGCACAGAAAGTGCAGAGTGTATCATCAGTACAACCGACCCCATGTACTGGTAAGTGTCGAGCCTAACCTCGACGAAGTAGTGACGAGGCTAAGGCAAGGCACCTACAATCAACCTGTACAATTTAACAGTGTATACGCAAATAATAGGAATGAAGAGTTAAACAGGAAATGTCGGGAGGGGAAACATACCAAGGGGAATACAAGATAAAGAATTACAACAAAATGATCACCGGAGTAGTCAATATACTATGAATCAACAGGAATAGTGAATACAGTAAAGAAAAATGCGCGGCATCACCCTTCGTGCTTTTACTCTCAATATCACCATAATATTAATACAAACGGCACGACATCACCCTTCGTGCTTTTACACTCATATCATGTCACGACATCACCCTTCGTGCATTAACACTCACAATATGGCACGGCATCACCCTTCGTGCATTAACTCTCACAATATGGCACGACATCACCCTTCGTGCACTAATACTCACAATATGGCACGGCATCACCCTTCGTGCATTAACACTCTCCCTTACCATAATGTAATGCATAAATAACTACAGGGAGATAGAATAACAAGTACAAACTTTACTTCAATATTTGGTTCCATAATATCAATCTCGACTTGAAATAAAACTCAATTATCACCAGAAAATTTCCGTAAACATGATAAGAACGATAATTTGGACAACACTAGTAAAACACGTAGCAATTTGGCATAGGAATGAGACAATATCAGAAAAATAGAGAAACATGGAAAAACAGGTAAATTGGCGGCGCATAGGTACTCGTCACCTCACATATATGCCGCTCACATGAATGTCACTTAGCAAATAATCTAAGGTTCCTAATTCCCTCAAGTCAGGGTTAGACACAATACTTACCTCGCTCCTAAAGCCACTTAATTCTCAATTACAGCGTTTCCTTTGGAATTCACCTCCAAATCACTCGCATCTATTAAAATATGACTCAATAATATCAAATATTTCTAAAGGAATCAATTATATTGTATAAATTTATTTTTCCTCCAAAAAGTCGAAAACATCGACCCCGGGTCCGCTTGGTCAAAACCCGAGATTCGGATCAAAATCTTTTTACCCATTCACCCCCGAGCCCTAATATGTAATTAATTTTGGAATCCGACCTCAAATTGAGGTCTAAATCCCCAAATTCCCGAAATCCCTATTTTCTACCCTAACCCCTAATTCTACCATGAAAACTCTAGATTTTAGGTTGAAAATTCAAGATATGTAATGGGTAATTGAAAGAAAATAGTTTAGAATCACTTACCAATAATTTGGGGATGGAATGACTCTTGAAAAATCGCCCCTCACCGTTTGGTTTTTGAGAAAATGAGTTTCTTTGGCAAAATTCCCATTTTGGATTCTGTTAAGTGCTGGGCGACAGTGTTAATCGCGTTCACGAAGGGTACTGGCTGCCAAGCCTTCGCGTTCACGAGGTCCAGCTCACGTTCGCGATGATCACTCCCCTCTGGCCTTCGCATTCACGAGGAATGTCTCGCGTTCGCGCTGAAGGAACGACCACCTCCCCTCTCCCCCAGGTCCGCACATGCTTCGCGTTCGCATTGAGCCGGTCGCATTCGCAAAGGGTAAATCCCCCATCGCTTCGCGTTCACGACCAGGCCTTCGCGTTCGCGAAGAAGAAGTCTCAGCCTCATCAGGTTACTCTTCGCGTTCACGAGAGGACCTTCGCGAACGCGAAGGACATGACAGACACCAGAATCTGCAAAAACCAGATTTTTTTCCCCATGTCCAAAACATCTCATGGCCTATCCGAAACTCATTCGAGCCCTCGGGGCTCCAAATCAAACATGCACACAAGTCTAAAAACATCATACGAACTTGCTCGCGTGATCAAATCGCCAAAATAACACCTAGAACTCTAAATTTAGCACCAAATTAAATGAAATTCTCAAGAACACTTTAAAACTTCTAATTTCTCAACTGGACGTCCGAATCACGTCAAATCAACTCCATTTCTCACTAAGTTTCACAGACATGCCTGAACTATCATAATGAATCTGTACCGGACTTCGAAACCAAAATACAGATCCGATACTAACAATGCCAAATATCAATCAATTCTTAAAAATAAATAATTTCCAAATTTTTAATTTTCATCAAAAATTCATAACTTAAGCTAGGGACCTCCAAATTCGATTTCGGGTCTACGCCCAGGTTCCATAATTCGATACGGACCCACCGGGACCATCAAAGCACGAATCCAGACTCGTTTACCAAAAATATTGACCGAAGTCAACTAAAAGTAACTTTTAAGGGAAAAATTCTTATTTTCATTAGTTTTTGATATAAAAGCTTTTCGAAAACCTGCCCGGACTGTGCACGTAAATCGAGGAGGGTAAAAATAAGATTTTTAAGGTTTAAGAGTGCAGATTCGAGTTTTAAAACATAAGATGACCTTTTGGGTCATCACATGCTGAATTCTTTGAAAGCATCAATCCGTATAAAACAGAATGCGAGTCGTTAAGTGAAAGACCTAAACGACCTCGGGAAGAACCAAAGGAAAATACTCCAAGTATAGAAGAACGAAGGAGTAGCAAACATCAAAGAACATCTACTTCCTTTGGACCAGATTTTGTGACATTCTTGCTTGAAAGTGAGCCTCAAACTTTTAAAGCAGCTATGTCATCTTCTGGTTCGGCGTTTTGAAAAAAGGCAGTCAATAGTGAGATTCAATCAATTTTGGATAACCATACATGGGAATTGGTAGATCTTCCTTCAGGAAATAAGCCTTTAGGTTCGAAATGGATCTTTAAACGGAAAGTGAAAGCCAATGGCACTATTGACAAATATAAGGCAAGACTTGTTGTCAGGTTATAGACAAAATGAAGGCCTTGATTACTTTGACACTTACTCGCCAGTAACGAGGATAACATCTATTAGGGTGTTAGTAGCACTAGCGGCCGTGTATGGTCTTGAAATCCATCAAATGGATATTAAAACAACTTTCTTAAATGGAGAATTAGAGGAAGAGATTTACATGGAACAACCTGAGGGTTTTGTGGTTCATGGTAAAGAAAAGAAAGTGTGCAAACTTGTTAAGTCGCTCTATGGAGTTAAACAAGCACCCAAACAATGGCATGCCAAATTTGACCAAACAATGTTGGCAAATGGGTTTAAAATCAACGAGTGCGATAAATGTGTTTACATTAAAAACACTCTAGGTCATGAAGTCATTGTTTGTTTATATGTTAATGACATGTTGATAATGAGCAAAAACATGGCAGATATAAATGCTACTAAACGCATACTGGCTAGCAAATTCGATATGAAAGACTTAGGAGCTGCTGATGTGATCTTAGGAATCAGAATTCACAAGACTCCACAAGGTCTAGCATTATCAAAGTCTCACTACATTGAAAAGGTACTTGACAAGTTCAAGTATTTGGATTTCAAAATTGCCAAGACTCTAATTGACGTGAGTTATGCACTTCAAAAGAATGAAGGTGAAAGTGACTCACAACTAGACTATGCAAGAGTATTGGGAAGTTTGATGTATATCATGAATTGCACGCGACCAGATATAGCATGTGCTATTAGTAAACTGAGTCGGTTTACAAGTAATCCCAATCACATACATTGGATGGCAATGAATCGAGTTTTGGGGTATCTCAAACATACCCAAAATTATGCTTTGCATTATAACAAATATCCCTCCGTGATCGAGGGATATAGTGATGCAAATTGGATCACTGGATCATCTGAAGTTAAATCCACGAGTGGATATGTTTTCACAATTGGGGGTGGAGCAGTGTTTTGGAAATCATCCAAACAAACGTGCATCGCCCGTTCTACAATGGAATCTGAATTCATTGCTTTAGATAAGGCTGGTGAAGAAGTTGAATGGCTTCGGAATTTCTTGGAAGATATTCCGTTTTGGCCCAAACCCTTGGCACCTATTTGTATACATTGTGATAGTCAAGCGGTAATAGGCAGGGCAGGGAGCGTTATGTATAACGAAAAATCTCGTCATATACGACGGAGACACAATACCGTTAGACAACTACTCTCTAGTGGTGTTATCACAATTGACTACATAAAGTCAAGAGATAACGTGTCGGATCCACTTAAAAAAGGCCTTTCTAGAGAGGCAGTTGAAAGATCATCAAAGGGAATGGGGTTAAGGTCTAGGACAAGTCATCATAGCGGTAACTCTACCTAGCAGACTGGAGATCCCATGAGCTAGGTTCAAAGAGATCAAACAAAGTTATGAATGACGGTTCAACATTGTCAAATAACTCAACCCATTCTCGTGATGAAGACAATGTTCAGAAATCGAGGTAAAGTATTAAGGCTTTTTGATGAGTGAACATAGCTTAAAGGTTTTTTAATGATTTACTAAGTCTGGCAGAATATGACCAGATAGTGTACCTATAGGATTACACGTTTAGAAATCACCTATGTGAGTGTGAAGTGTAAGATGCTTCAAGGGGAATGAAAGTAAAGGCCCATTCTCTAAGCACTCATGAAATCAGGCGGTGTTCATGGCTGAAACGAACACAACCGTGAAAACCATAGATGGCTAAGGATTGATTGTGTGAATTATGTTGTCTAGGTATACAACAAAGCTCGACGGTTCAAAGATATCAAATCTACCGATTGACCGAGTATATCTGATATAAGTTCACTACGAAAAGTTCAAAGGGAAACCTACTTATCCAGATGCAATTAATTCTTGCATGTAAATTCCTTTATTTTATAGCCATTCCCCATCCATGTGGGGGATTATTGGGATTTTAAGCTTGTGTAGCTTAAAGAGGGTGAATGAGAAATGGAGGAAAAATGAAATATTTGAGTTTCCTTCCTTGGCAAAGGGACATTGTCCCATATTTGAGGAAGAAAAGGCTTTTGATGGGTATATATATAATTGCTCTTCTTCTAGCTCTTAAAGAGTTAAGAAGAAGTCAAGCCTCGTGCCGTCGTCGTCGCTCGCTCGCTCAGCTCGGCTTCAGCTTCGGATAAAATTTCTTTCAATTAATTAATTAATTAATTAAATAATTAACGAAAAATTCAATCTAGAATAACCCATGACCCGTGACCCGGTCCGGTCAGGCCCGTTTTCTTTCTCGAATTATTTTAAATCCGTTTTCCCGCAATATTTCAAACAGCCTGTTTCAACAGCCATGGCTGTTTCTGAAAGGTTGCAAACCTTTTCAGAAACAATGCCAGCAACTCTATAAATATACTTTGAATCCCAGAATCTTTCCTTACGAAATTTTCTGATCTTCTTCTTCTTATTCTGCACAAAAATTCCAGTGTGTTTTACAGCCTTCGAGTGGCTCGCTGTTCACCGGCGTTTTTGGTACCAACACTCCGGTGAGTTAAATCATTCTATCCTGGGAGGATATATTCCAGCACCTCGGGTACTTGAGGGGAATAATTTCCTTAATGACACACTATGTATTCAGTGGGCTCGATTTATTCCTATCTGCTTTTTCAGAATTTATTTCGTTAAATAAGTATTACTAACTTTCTGTTTTTGTTTATATATTTCAGAAAGTTTAATCGTTTAATTGTTTATTATAGCAATACAGATTTATAACACTAATTAAAAATAAAAATTGTCACATAATATAGAACAGAGGTAGTGGTATACATATTGAGATTTTTGTACTATCGGTATATAGAGTTTAACATGCATGCGATAGTAAATTTTCTATCATTTTAATATCAATTTACATATAATTATCTTGCAAGTGACCAACTAACTGTGTAAATATTTCCTTTACGCTATCAATGCATATAATTTAAATTCTTCATATGTAAATATATTGTTTTACTCTATCAATGCATATAATTTAAATTTTACGCTATTTTATACGAACCTGCAAGCAGAAGGCCAAAGGGCAGCAGCTTCCTCATCAGAAACATAGAAAAGACTAAGATAATCTTTCCATTCCCCAGTCTTTTCAGCTTGAGGAGTAAAACTTGTTCCATATCTTACGTTATTTGTTGTTGAATTTTCCTTAGAATGCTTATTCTTCTCCTCCGCAGACTGTCTAAAAAACCTATAAGTCGCAGCCTTAACAGTGTCAAGAACTTCAAGGGGAATTCCATGATTTATAATCTGGAAAAATCCCCAGTTTTCAGCTGCATCACATATTTTTTCACAACTTTTAGGATTATTATCGTCCCAATTGGATATATCGATGATCGGAATAGAATCATCGACGATAATTGTGCTAGTAGTAATTCGTTCTTTGTGTGGTTGAATATATTGTTTTGGTAGGGTTTTAAGTCCTAATTCTGATAAACCCTTAACTCCATTGCCTTCATTTACTACAAATTCTGTAATGTTGTTGGAAAAGTTTGAGGACAATGTAGTAGGCATTTTGTGGTTTAAGAGTCAATCAAGAAAAAAAGAAGTAGGGTTTTTAAATGGTATGGGTAATTCAAAGTTTAGCAATTTGATGATTTATTCGTTTAGATTTACATGTATTTATAGGCCAAAATTTGGTGCTAATACGTACCATGATATGAAAGTCTTTGAAGACCAAAACATTGTATGGTTGTTTACCCGGAAAATCGGATAAAGTTGAATTTATAAGTAGTTCTAAGGATATATAATATAACTTGACACAAATCGTACATAGAAACAGGAATACATATATTCTTGGCTATAAGACTAAAAAATAAATAAAAAGAATGAATGAATTAGATAAGATAAAGTGAAATGATCTCAAGTGGTTGATCTTTCAATATGAGAAGTAATCTTTGGCAACAATGTGTGAATACCCCTTCGTGCTTACTACAATGCTCCTCTTTATAGTAGAGGCACTACTAGAAATTCGGCAAAAATCGACCAAGGTCGACCGATCAACTTTGGTCGGTCAAAAAACCGATCAAAGTTGGTCGGTTTTGCAAAATATTTATTTTTTATATTTTTACGAAACCGACCAACTTTGGTCGATTTTCTTTGGCGCAAAAATGCGGAAAACTATTTTTGAGTCCCGCGAAATTTATTTTTCAAGAAACCAACCACCTTTGGTCGGTTTTCAATTAAAATAAATAAAAACTAGTATTAAAAAAATCGACCAATTTTGGCCGGTCATTTAAAAAAACCGACCAACTTTGGTCGGTTATTTTCGTGCCAAAATATAATTAAAGAGTATAAATCAAATAAAAGGTAGTCTTAAAATAAAATGCACCAATGATCTAGTGGTAGAATAGTATCCTGCCACAGTACAGACCCCAGTTCGATTCCCAGATGGTAAAGCTTTTAATTACATAATTAAAATACCGACCAACTTCGGTCGGTTTTTTTTTGCAACATTTTATTTTTTGAATTTAATTGACAGACCAAAGTTGGTCGGTATTCCTTTCCGACCCCTAAAATACCGTCCACACGTAAATGGTCGCGTTTCGGTCGGTTATTGACCATTACCGACCAACTTTGGTCGGTTGTTTTGGTCGGTGTATACCAGATTTCTAGTAGTGAGGGATCCTATTTTATATACAATAAATAATACATAGTGAGGAACCCATGATGAATTATCGTTTCCCTAATTCCTGCCAGGATTCTGTCCCTTAGTGCGGTTGCAACAACTTTTGTTTGTGAGCTCGATATTGAATCGAACTCGATATTGGATTGAGACCTCGGCCTTGACTCGAGCTCGATTCAGACTCGAAGTCGCCTCGAACTCTCGTTGTATTTAAGCTTAATAATTGAGTGGATGATTATTTGAGCTTGAAGTAAGATATCCCTTAGGCTTACTAGTTGAGTGAGTGATTGCTCAAACTCGAACTTGGAGTATTGCAGCCCGTAGGCTTTTTATGGTCGAGTGAGTGACTGTTCAAACTCGAAATATTATAGCCCGTAGGCTTCATAGTCAAGTGAGTGATTGTTCGAACTCGAACTTGAAGTATTATTGCCCGTAGGCTATATGGTCGAGTGAGCGGTTTGCTCGAACTCGACGTTAGATAGCCCTTAGGCTTGATAGTCGAATTAGTGATTGTTCGAACTCGAATTCGAAGTATTATAGCCCGTAGGCTTTATGGTCGAGTGAGCGGTTTGTTCGAACTTCGACGTAAAATAGCCCTTAGGCTTGATAGTCGAGTGAATGATTGTTCGAACTCGAACTCGAAGTATTATAGCCTGTAGGCTTTATGGTCGAGTGAACGGTTGTTCGAACTTCGACGTAAGATAGCCCTTAGGCTTGATAGTCGAGTAAGTGATTGTTCGAACTCGAACTTGAAGTATTATAGCCCGTAGGCTTTATGGTCGAGTGAGCAGTTTGCTCGAACTCGACGTTAGATAGCCCTTAGGCTTTATAGTCGAATTAGTGATTGTTCGAACTCAAATTCGAAGTATTATAGCCCGTAGGCTTTATGGTCGAGTGAGCGGTTTGCTCGAACGTGACGTAAGATAGTCCTTAGGCTTGATAGTTGAGTGAGTGATTGCTTGAACTCGAAGTATTATAGCCCGTAGGCTTTATGGTCGAGTGAGCGGTTTACTCGAACTCGACGTAAGATAGCCCTTAAGCTTGATGTCGAGTGAGTGATTGTTCGAACTCGAACTCGAAGAATTATAGCCCGTAGACTTTATAGTCGAGTGAGCGGTTTGCTCAAACTTGACGTAAGATGGCCTTTAGGCTTGATAGTCGCTTGTTTCGAAAATTCTTTGGATAGTGGTCGGCCCTTAAGCCTGTTTGAATCATGAAGCAGGAAGATTTTTTAAAGTATGAGACTTCGTTGCAGAAAAAGTTTTCTTTTATAAGTCGTTATACATGTGTTTGTATCTTTGTGTTAGGGTTCGAACGAAACTATGTGGTCATGGTTCGTATTGACGATTTGGCCCTTAAACCTTTCTCTATCGAGACCCTGTCTGACATGAATTTTATATGAAACAACTTCCTTGTACCAAACTTGGTTTATTCTTGATGGTAAGGCCCCCCAGTATTTGAGGTTGATTATGAAGAAGCCTTGGATACTATTGAATTACCCTCCGGTAGCACATAGTTGTTGCCTCGTTAAAAACCTCGTCGGAAAAGTCCATTTAGGATAAAAACCGATATAAGGAAAAAAGAATGCAACACGTACTTTAAAATCTGAGGTCTCGACATTTTTGATCGAATTTCCTGCAATGGGTTAGCGTCGAATATGTATATGTGGACGAAAGAAAAGAGAGAAATCATACCTTAATAATAATATCGTTTGAGAAGTGATATGTTCCAGTTGTTCGATAACGGTTTACCATCTATCATTCCGAGTTTATAAGACCCTTTTTCGACTATATCGAGGACTTGATAGGGTCCCTCCCAATTTCGGCCGAGCTTTCCTTCATTAGGATCTTGAGTATTGATGGTGACCTTCCTTAGGACTAAGTTCCCGATCCTGAAATAGCGGACGCTGGTTCTTCTATTGTAGTACCTTTCGATTCGTTGTTTTTGTGCATCCTTTCGAACAAGTACCGCCTCTCATTTTTCATCTAATAATTCCAGGCTAGTGTTTGTTGCCTCATGGTTTGATTTCATCGATGCATGTCGAAACCTTGCGCTGGGTTCTCCAACTTCGATTGGAATTAAGGCTTCGGAGCCATATACTAAGGAAAATGGAGTTACTCATGTACTGGACTTCAATGTTGTTTGATATGCCCATAGGACTTTGGGCAGAATTTCTCTCCATTTCCCTTTGTCTTCGTTCAACTTTTTCTTCAGGTTTTGGATGATAGTCTTGTTTGTTGATTCGGCTTCTCCGTTCCCACTGAGGTGATACATTGTCGATAATATCCTTTTTATTTATGGTCGTCGAGAAATTTTGTTACTTTACTGTCGATAAATTGCTTACCATTGTCACATGCTATTTCTGCAGGTATCCCAAATCGACACACGATGTGATCCCAGATGAAATCTACGTCCTCTTTTTCTCTTACTTTCTCGAACGCATGTGCTTCGACCCATTTAGAGAAATAGTCAGTCATAAATAAAATGAATTTAGCTTTACCTGGGGCCGATGGTAGTGGGCCGATGATATCCATCCCCCATTTCATGAATGGCCATGGGGATAAGACTGAATGAAGTTGTTCCCCGGGTTGATGGATCATTGGTGCAAACCTTTGGCATTTATCACATCTTCGAACAAACTCCTTAGTGTCCTTTTCCATGCTATCCCAGTAATATCCTGCTCTGATGATTTTGTGAACCAGTGATTCGGTGCCAGAGTGGTTCCCATAAGTGCCTTCATGGACCTCTCGTAAAATATAATCGGTGTCTCCTGGTCCCAAGCATACTACCAATGGTCCATCGAACGTCCTTCTGTACAATGTTCCATCTTCAGCCAACGTGAATCGAGCAGCTTTGGTTCGTAGGGCCCTTGACTTTTTAGGATTCAATAGGAGTTTTCCGTTTCCCAAATATTCAATATACTTATTTCTCCAATCCCAGGTTAAGCTTGTGGAATTTATCTCGAAATGCCCCTCCTCGATTACGGACCCCGAGAGTTGAACGACAGTCCCCGAGTCGATTTCATCTTCCTCGACTGATGACCCTAAACTTGCGAGTGCATCGACCTCACTGTTTTGCTCTCGAGGAACATGTTGTAAAGTCCATACCTTAAAATGGTGCAAAGCTACTTGTAATTTGTCCAAATACCTTTGTATTCTATCTTCTCGGACCTCGAAGGTTTTGTTTACTTGATTCACTACCAGTAAAGAGTCACATTTACCTTCAATGATTTCCACCTCCAGGCTTTTGGCTAACTCAAGACCTGTGATCATGGCCTCGTACTCGGCCTCATTGTTAGTTAACCTAGAAGTGATAGATTGCCTAATAATACCACCCGTGGGGGGTTTCAACAAGATGCCAAGTCCGGACCCCTTCACATTCGAAGCACCATCTGTGAAGAGGGTCCATACCCTCGACGATGTACCTGATTCTAGCAAGAGTTCTTTTTCAACTTCGGGTACGAGGGTTGACGTGAAATCGGCCACGAAGGCTGCTAAAATTTGCAACTTGATGGTCGTGTGGGGTTGATATTCGATATCATACCCGCTGAGTTAGACTGCCCATTTGGCCAATCGGTCTGACAGTTCGGGCTTGTGTAAAATATTACGAAGTGGGTAAGTTGTCAACACGCATACATGGTGACATTGAAAGTATGGTCTTAATTTCCTAGAAGCGCTTATAAGTGCGAGTGCCAATATTTTTAAGTGTGGATATCTAGTCTCTACTTCTCCTAAGGTCCGACTTACATAATAAACAAGAAATTTTCTACCTTGCTTTTCTCGAACTAGGACGCCACTCACCGCAATTTCTGATATGGCCAAGTATAAGTAAAGTTTCTTGTCCATCTTTGGGGTGTGAAGTAGTGGCGGGCTCGACAGGTACCGTTTAAACTGTTCTAATGCTTGCTGGCATTCCGGGGTGCATGTTAAATCATTCTTCTTTTTGAGTAGAGAGAAGAATCTATGGCTTCGATCCGATGACCTCGAAATGAATCGGCCTAAGGCAGCTATCCGCCCGGTTAGCTTCTGCACTGCTTTTACACTGTCCACGATGGCGATGTCTTCGATGGCCTTGATCTTATCGGGGTTGATCTCGATTCCTCTATTTGATACCATGAAGCCAAGTAATTTTCCCGAACCAACCCGGAAAGCACATTTCTCGTGGTTGAGCTTCATGTTGTATTTCCTTAAAATTTCGAACGTCTCCTGAAAATGAGTTAAATGGTCTTCTGCGTTCATGGACTTAACTTGCATGTCATCAATATAAACTTCCATTGACTTACCTATTTGTTTTTCGAACATTTCATTCACTATGAGTTGGTAAGTAGCTCCTGCATTTTTTATCTCGAAAGGCATTACATTATAACAATATGTTCCATATTTGGTGATAAAAGAAGTCTTTTCTTGGTCCTCTAGGTTCATTCGAATTTGATTGTACTTGGAATAGGCATCGAGAAAAGTAAGGACCTTGTGGCCGGCTGTGGCATCGATCATGCGATCGATGTTAGGAAGTGGAAAACAATCTTTGGGGCACGCTTTGTTTAGATCTTTATAGTCTACACACATTCTAAGTTTGTTCCCCTTTTTAGGGACTACAACTACGTTAGCTAACTATTCGGGATATTTTACTTCGCGAATCGACCCTATATTGAGAAGTTTACTTACCTCGTCCTTCACGAACGAGTGCTTTGACTCGCAGTGAGGTATTCTTTTTTGCTTCACCGGTATGAACCTAGGGTCCAAGCTCAGCTGGTGCGTTGTTATAGAAGACGGGATTCATGTCATGTCTAAATGGGATCAAGCAAAGCAATCTATGTTATCAATAAGAAATTGAATAAGTTTTTTCCTGAGTTTGGGGGTCAATCCCGTTCCCAGGTAAACCTTTCTCTCTGGCAGATGTTCGATCAATATAACCTATTTTAGCTCTTTGACCGTCGATTTGGTGGCGTCAGAATCCTCGGGGATGATAAAAGTTTGGGGGGTTAGGAAATCTTCCTCGTCTTCTTCTATTTACTACTTCACCGGTTCGGTCGAGACTGGCGATTGTGATTGCTATTTGGCCTCTCGTATATTTTTAGTGCTAGATCTTTCTGAGGTCGATAATGTTGATATCGATGTTACCTCATCGACTACAAACATTTCCTTCGCCGCTTGGTACTCTCCGTACACTGTTTTCATGTCGTACAACGTTGGGAATTTCACTACTTGGTGGAGAGTCGAAGGCATTGCCCTCATGTTGTGGATCCAAGGCCTTCCGAGTAAGGCATTGTATCTCATGTCGCCTTTGATTATGTGAAACTTTGTGTTTTGGATGGTTCCAGCCACGTTCACTGGTAAGATAATTTCCCCCTTAGTAGTTTCACTGGCCATATTGAAGCCGTTTAAGACCCGAGCTGCGGGCACGACTTCATTCTGCAGACCGAGCTGCTCCACGACCCTCGATCGGATGATATTCGTAGAGCTACCTGGGTCCACTAAAACACGCTTAACTGAACTTTATTTAATAGGATAGAAATTACCAGAGCGGTTGTGGGGTTGAGAAATTCCATCTACTTCTTCGTTTTCGAATGATAAAATGCCTTTGGGCACATAATCTTGGGTTCGCTTTCCCCCTGTGGCCGATACCTTAATGCGTTTGAGTGCGGGTCTCTGTGGAGTGTCGACCCCGCCGATGATCATGTGAATGATATGGTGAGGTTCCTCCTGTTTGTCTTTTCTGTTGGAGTCCCTTTCTCTGAAGTGATTCTTGGCTCGATCACTGAGGAATTCTCGAAGGTGGCCCTCATTGAATAGATGGGCTACCTCCTCCCTTAACTGTCTGCAGTCCTCGGTCCTGTGGTCTTGCGTAACATGATATTTTCACATCGAATTTGGGTCTCTTTGGGAAGGATCGGTTTGCATGGGTCACGGTCACCTAGTATCTGTAATTCTTTCGATCGTCGATACAATGCTCGAAGCATCGACACTGAAGTTATACTCCGATAACCGAGGTGCCTCTCTACGATTTATATATTTGTCAAAGCTATTCTTGCTCAGAAGTCCCCGAGAATTCTATCTTCGATCACTCCTTTGGTTTTTTCGGGCGGCATTACCTGTCGAACCGTTGTTCATTCGATCTGTGATGTATGTTCGACCTCGGCTCTTTGTCGATGTCCTACTGGTTTTTAGTAGCCGATCTGTTCGGATGCGCGGATCCGAAAGGAGCTCCTAATTGGTCGTCTTCGACCCTGATCTTTTATTGATATCGATTGTGCACATCTGCCCAAGTTATTGTTGGGTACTCTATCAAATCTTTCTTCAGCCGACGTGATACTATCAAACTTCGTTCATTCAACCCTAGAGTAAAAGCTTGGACGGTCCAATCATCTATGACCGGTGGTAATTCCATGCATTCCATTTGAAATCGGGACACGAATTCCCTCAGCATTTCATTGTCTTTTTGTTTTACTTTGAAAAGGTCTGATTTTCTCGTTTGACCTTACTACGGCTGGATTAACCTTACTACTGCTGGTTTGACCTTACTACTCAGTAGTCCCCGATTCTTGCTCGTTTGACCTTACTATGGCTGGATCCGTTTGGTGGGAAATATCTCGAGGTGGACTGGGCTTTGGTCTACTTGGTAACTGGGTCTGGCTATGCAACTGAGCTATCGCTACCTGCTGGGCTTGCAACATTTCAAAGATCATACACAAGCTGATTCTGTTCTCGTCCACGATATGGGTGTCTCGAGCTGCAGATTGAGTACCGCCATGGATGTTATTTTTAGGCTCAGAACATTGGCTTGCCTCAAAGGCCGCATGTGAGTTGACATCTAGTGGTACTTCGGCTCGAACTTCGGGTTCTTCGACTCGAGCTTCAATGACAACGATAAGCGGCCTTCCGGCCCTGGTTATCAAGTTGTTGGTTTCATCTTGACGGCCGACTTCGTTGTCGGTAGGTAAAGTCATTAACCGAGGGTTTCCCATTGCAGATTTAAAGTCAGAGACTGTAACGACCCGGCCGGTCGTTTTGAGTGTTATAACCCCATTTCCCCATTTACTACTCAATTTATGCTACATAGTTATTTTACGACTTACCGGGTTAGGTTTTTCGGGTCCGAAAGAAATTCGGAATGAAATGAGACATTTAGTCTCATAATTAGAAATTTAAGTTAGAAAAATAGACCGGATATGGACCTATGTGTAAACGACCTCAGATTTAAATTTTGATAATTCCAATAGCTCTGTATGGTGATTTTGGGCTTAGGAGAGTATCCGAAATATTATTTGGAGGTCCGTAGTGGAATTAGGCTTGAAATGCCGAAAGCTGAATTTTTGGGAAGTTTGACCAGGGGGTTGACTTTTTGATATCAGGGTCGAAATCCGATTTTAAAAATTTGAGTACCTCCGTTATATCATTTATGACCTCTGAGCAAAATTTGTGGTCAATTAGACGTGATTTGATAGGTTCCGGAGTCATTTGTAGAAACTAGAAATTTCAAAGTTCATTAGGCTTGAATCTATGTGCTATTCGTGTTTTAGTATTGTTGGATGTGATTTGAAGGCTCGACTTAGTTCGTTTGACGTTTTAGGACTTGTTGGTACATTTGATTGAGGTGCCGGGGGCCTCGGGTGAGTTTCGGATGGTTAATAGATCAAATTCGGACTTAGAAGAAATAACTGAAGTTTCTGCCCTCTGCTATAATCACACCTGCAGAAATTCTATCGCAGGTGCGAGCTCGCAGAAGCGAGCCTGGCAAGCGCAAATGCGCAAATGGACTATGGGGCAGTGGTCGCAGGTGTGATGAAAATTCCCCACCTGCATGAGCGCAGATGCAGAAGGACGCATGCAGAAGAGGCCTGCGCAGGAGAGCAAACAAGCGCGCAGATGCGGGCAAAGGCGTAGATGCAGCACTTGTTTCGCATATGCGGTTGGCGCAGAAGCGGCCAAGTTTCCGCAGATGCGAAAATCCCTGGACAGTACAAAAACATAGGGGTTCCGAGCTTTTGCCATTTTTGGGCATTTCAAGCGCGGGATTGGGCGAGTTTGAGCAAGGTTTTCACGGAAAAACTTGAGGTAAGTCCCTTGTGATCATTTCTACTCCATAATATTGAATTATCATCGAATAATCTGACTAGATTACATGTGTTTTGAGGTGTAAATCGAGGGTTGGAACTTAGCGATTTGAAAATAAGATTTGAAGCTTTGGGGGTGGAGTTGAGGTCGGATTTTGGTAAAATTTTTATGGTTAGACTCATGATTGAATACGCTTTCGGATTTTGTAATTTTTGTCAGGTTCTAAGACGTGGGCCCCACGGGCAAATTTTGAGCTAAATTTCAGATTTTTATAAAAAAAAAATAGTATTTTCTTATGGAATTAATTCCAATAAATTTTATTGTCTGAAACGAATTATTTGAGACTAGATTCGAGGCATTCGGAGGCCGATTTGCGAGGCAAAGGCATAGCAGAGTAAAGAATTTCACACTCTGAGGTAAGCAACAGTTTTAAATCTGGTCCTGAGGGTATTAAACCCCGAATTTTGGTATCATGTGATTATTTTGGAGGTGACGCACATCTAGGTGACGGGCGTGTGGTCGTGCACCGAGGGGATTATGACTTGGTCCGTCCCGGGAAACTGTAAAGTTGAATAATTTGTTGTTAGCTATATGCTCTCTATGTATTGATAAAATTTGACTGTAAATCATGTTAAAAATCATGCTTAGGCTATGTGATAGTACTGTTGGGACCCACAGAGGTCGTGTACTTGTTTAATTGCCTGCTAAATGCTATATGTACTCAGTCTCAGCTTTTACTTGCACATTTTATCTCAGTCTCTATTATTATTATTGATACATCATATCATTATTGTTTGGGCTGATTTCATGATTATTAAAAGCCCGAGAGCCTAGAGAGATTTATAACTGAGTGAGGCCAAGGGCCTGATTGTGAGATATTGATATTATAGCAAGTGAGTTGTCCGTGCAGCACGTGAGTTGGCCGTGCAGATCCTTATATTATACTATAGCACGTGAGTTGGCCGTGCAGCACGTTAGTTGGCCGTGCAGCACGTGAGTTGGCAGTGCGAATCCAGATATTTATATTATGGCACATGAGTTGTCCGTGCAGCACATGTGTTGTCCGTGCAGTTTATAGCGCTTGGGCTGTAGGAGCCCATCCGGAGTCTGTACACCCCCAGTGAGCGCGGGTACCCATTGAGAGTGAATGATGAGGGCTGGGAGCCCAGAGAGTGATGAGGGTTGGGAGCCCAGTGAGTGATTGTTGTCCTTAGAGGTTGTACTTGATTTCCATTTGTTGTTGCACTTAGTTGCAATCTGTCATTGTTATGAAATCTCTGAAAGATTGTTGATATACGGATTACATGAACATGAAATGTATAAAAATTGATTTGACATTATACTGCCAGATTTGATAGCATGTCTATTCTTTGCTGGAATTACTGGAAATGAACCATAACTGTGTAGCTCGTTACTATCTTCAGTTCCTTATTTATTATTATTACTTGCTGAGTTGGTTGTACTCATACTACACCCTATAATTCATGTGTAGATCCAAGTGTTCCTGGACATAGCGGGTGTTGATCCTTTCGCGTGGTTGATTTTGAGGAGATTTGAGGTAGTTGTCGTGCTCCGCAAACCTTGTCTCTCCTTCTCTATCTCTTTGTCTACTGTATTTGGTCTCAGACTATTATAGACCATATTTTCCATACTTGTAGTCATATTAGATGCTCATGTACTCAGTGACACCAGATTTTGGGAGTGGTTGTATCGGTAATTGTAAGATTTGTGTATTTTATTAAAATATTATATTTTCAAACTTAAGAGAAATTGTGGTTTATTGAGATTTTCGGCTTGCCTAGTATTGAGATAGGCGTCATCATGACGGGTGATATTTTGGGTCGTGAAAAGTTGGTATCAGAGCCTAGGTTACATAGGTCTCACGAGTCATGAGAAAGTTTAGCATAGTCTTGCGGATCGATATGGAGACGTCTGTACTTATCTTCGAGAGGCTGCAGAACCCTTAGGAAAATTTCACTTTCTTGTATTCTGTCGTGTGAATTTGTTGATTCTGGAAACTAAATTTCTTCTATTCTATTCTCTCACAGATGGTGAGGACACGTACTACCGGATAGGACGGTCAGCCACCAGTGCCACCAGTTAGGTCCGCGAGAGGCCGGGGTCGTGGTAGAGGCCGGGGCCGATATAGAGGTCGAGGTGTAGCTTGTACCACAGGTTGAATAGCACCTGTAGTACCACCAGTTGTCTAGCTCAGGAGCAGATTCCAGATATAGTTGAGCCGACAGGATTAGCTTAGGTTCCAGTTGTGCCCATTGTGATTTCAGGCATTCAGGAGACTTTGGCCCAAATATTGGCAGCCTGCACTTGTCTTGCTCAGGTAGTTTTGGGTCAGGCCTCACCTGCCACTTCTCAGGCTGGGGGAGGTACTGATACCCGTTGCCCGTACTCCAAACCAGGTAGTACAGGGACTTCAGATACCGAGGGCACTACCAGCCCAGCCGGTTGCAGCTGCTCAGGCCTCGGTAGTTCCTATTATGGTAGATGATGAGCAAAGGAGACTTGAGAGATTTGAGAATCTTCGGCCTCCACCATTTAGCGGTACTGAGTCAAAGGATGCTCAGGATTTTCTGGATAGGTGTCAACGAATGCTTCGGACAGCGGGTATTCTGGAGACTAGTGGGGTCTCATTCACTACTTTTCAGTTTTCTGGGTCTGCACTCAGATGGTGGGAGACTTACGAGAGACGTAGGCCCATTGGCGTAGCACCCCTTACTTGGCATCAGTTCTCCGTGGTCTTTTTGGAGAAATTCGTACCTCAGTCCCGCAGAGAAGAGACAGTTTGAGCAGCTTCACCAGGGTGATATGTCGGTGACGCGGTACGAGATGAGATTTTCTGAGTTGGCTCGTCACGCAGTTTGGTTGGTTCCCACTAATAGGGAGAGGATTAGAAGGTTCATTGATGGCCTCACATATTAGTTGCGGTTACATATGACTAGGGAGAGAGTATCTGGTACTACTTTTGATGAGGTGGTGGACATTGCTCGGCAGATAGAGATGGTTCGTAGCTAGGAACGTGGAGAGAGAGAGAGAGAGAGAGAGAGGCTAAGAGGCCTAGTGGTCTGGGTGATTCCAACGGTGTTCCTTTAGGGGGGTCAGTTTTACCGTTGTAGGGGTCGTTCTTACAGACATGCTCAGACGGGTCGTCCAGCTAATCGTGGTACATTTGCTAGCCATGGTTCTTACAGTGCTCACTCAGGCCAGTCTTCATTCAGTGCACTACCAGTGCAGAGTTCTCATCATGCCTCATCCGCACAGGCTTCTACAGGTCATTCCTCGGGTTATCAGGAGAAGCAGTTCCATCAGATGAGGAGTTGTTTCGAGTACGGAGAATTTGGTCATTTCAAGATAGGGTGCCCTAGGCTGTTGAGTGGGGTTTCACAGCAGAGTTCTCGATCGACGGCACCAACACCAGCAGTTACACTACCCACCCTGCCATCTCTGGGGTGGGGGTCGCAAAAGAGGGAGAGGCAGATCAGGAGGTGGGAAGGCTCGATTCTATGCTTTTCCTGCCAGGTCAGATTTTGTTGTCTCAAACGCAGGGATCACAAGTATTGTTTCAGTGTTCCACAGGGAGGCTTCTATATTATTTGACCCTGGTTCCACTTATTCATATGTATCATCATATTTTGCTCATTATCTGGATATGCTCTGTGAGTCCTTAGTTTCACCTGTTTGTGTATTTACACCAGTGGGCGATATTATTACCGTGGATCGTGTGTATCGGTCGTGTGTGGTAACTATTGGGGAACTGAAGACTAGAGTTGATCTCGTATTACTCGGTATGGTTTATTTTGATGTAATCCTGGGTATGGATTGGTTATCTCCATGTCATGTTATTTTGGACTGTCACGCAAAAATCGTGACGGTGGCAATGCCGGGGTTGCTAAAGGTTGAATGGAGGGGTTCTCTAGATCTTGTTCCTAGTAGTGTAATTTCTTATTTGAAGGCCCAACGTATGGTTGGAAAGGGATGCTTTTCATATTTGGCCTTTGTGAGAGATGTTGATGCAGATGCTTCTATTATTGATTCAGTATCGGTCGTGCGAGACTTTCCGGATGTATTTCCTGCAGACCTGCCGGGTATGCCACCTAACAGGGATATTGATTTCGGTATTGACTTGGTGCAGGGAACTCAGCCCATTTCTATTCCTCCATATTGTATGGCACCAGCTGAGTTAAAAGAATTGAAAGATCAACTTCAGGAACTCCTTGAAAAGGGATTTATTAGGCCTAGTGTGTCACCTTGGGGTGCACCGGTTCTGTTTGTGAAAAAGAAAGATGGCACTATGCGGATGTGCATTGATTATAGGCAGTTGAATAAAGTTACAATCAAGAATAAATATCCATTGCCGAGTATTGATGATTTATTTGACCAGCTTCAGGGAGCGAGGGTGTTCTCTAAAATTGATTTGAGGTCTAGGTATCACCAATTAAAAATTCGGGATTCGGATATTCTAAAAACGACATTCAGGACTCGTTATGGCCACTATGAATTTCTTGTGATGTCTTTTGGGCTAACCAATGCCCCAGCAACATTTATGCATTTGATAAATAGTGTATTTCAGCCATATCTTGATTTATTTGTCGTGGTATTCATTGATGATATTCTGGTGTACTCACGTAGCCAGGAGGAGCATGCACAATACTTGGTATTATATTACAGAGGTTTAGAGGGGAGGAACTTTATGCCAAATTCGCTAAGTGTGAGTTATGGCTTAGTTCGGTGGCATTCTTGGGACATATAGTGTCCAGTGAAGTTATTAAGGTGGATCCAAAGAAAATAGAGGCAGTTCAGAATTGGCCCAGACCATCCTCAGTTACTAAGATTCAGAGTTTTCTCGGCTTGGCCGGTTATTATCGTCGTTTCGTAGAGGGCTTCTCGTCTATTGCATCGCCTATGACTAAATTGACCCAGAAAGGTGCTTCGTTCAGGTGGTCGGATGAATGTGAAGAGAGCTTTCAGAAGCTCAAGACAGCTTTGACTACAGTTCCAATATTGGTGTTGCCTATAGGTTCAGAGTCTTATACTGTGTATTATGACGCGTCGCGGATTGGTCTCGGTGCAGTACTTATGCAAGACGGTAGGGTGATTGCCTATGCATCCAGACAGTTAAAGGTGCACGAGAAGAATTATCCAGTACACGATCTTGAGTTAGCAGCTATTGTTCATGCCTTGAAAATTTGATGACATTACTTGTACGGTGTCCAGTGTGAGGTATATACCGATCATCGGAGTTTACAACATTTGTTTAAACAAAAGGATCTTAACTTGCGGCAGCGAAGGTGGTTGGAGTTGCCTAAGGATTATGATATCACCATTCTCTATCATCCCGGAAAGGCCAATGTGGGGGTCGATGCCTTGAGTCGTAAGGCAGAGAGTTTGGGCAGCTTAGCATACTTTACGGTAGAAGAGAGGCCTTTAGCCTTGGAGGTTCAGGCCTTGGCTAATCAGTTTGTTAGATTGGATGTTTCCGAGCCGAATTGAGTTTTGGCCTGTGTGGTTTCTCGGTCTTCTTTATATGATCGCATCAGAGAGCGCCAGTATGATGATCCACATCTGTTTGTCCTAAAGACACGGTTCAGCACGGTGATGCCAAGGAAGTCACTATTGGAGATGACGGTGTATTACGGATGCAGGGCAGGCTATATGTACCTAATGTAGATGGTTTGCGTGAGCCGATTCTCTAGGAAGCTCACAGTTTGCGGTACTCTATTCATCCAGGCGCTGCAAAGATGTATCAGGATTTAAGACAACACTATTAGTGGGGGCGGATGAAGAAAGATATAGGTGGGTTTGTATCTCAGTGTTTAAATTGTCAACAAGTAAAGTACGAGCATCAGAGACCGGGCGGATTGTTACATAGACTTGAAATTCCGGTGTGGAAGTGGGAGCGTATTAATATGGACTTCGTAGTTGGACTTCCATAGACATTGAGAAAGTTTGATGTTGTTTGGGTGATAGTAGATCGGTTGACCAAATCTGCGCATTTTATTCCAGTCGGTACTCATTATTCTTCGGAGTGGTTGGTTGGGATTTATATTCGCGAGATTGTTCGCCTACACGGTGTGTCAGTGTCCATTATTTCAGATCGGGGTACGTAGTTTACCTCACAGTTTTAGAGGGCAGTGCAGCGAGAATGGGGCACACATGTTCAGTTGAGTATAGCATTTTACCCTCAGACGGACGGACAGTCCGAGCGCACTATTTAGATATTGGAGGATATACTACGCACCTGTTTCATTGAATTTGGGGGTTCTTGGGATCAATTTTGCCACTCGCAGAGTTTGCTTACAATAATAGCTATCAGTCAAGCATTCAGATGGCTCCGTATGAAGCTTTATATGGGAGATGGTGTCGGTCTCCGGTGGGTTGGTATGATCCTGGTGAGGTTAGATTATAGGGTACTGACTTGGTTCAGGATGCTTTAGAGAAGGTCAAAGTAATTCAGGAACGGCTTCGCATGACACAGTCTAGACAGAAGATTTATGCCGACATGAAGGTTCGTGATGTTGTTCACATGGTTGGGGAGAAGGTTCTGCTCAAGATTTCACCCATGAAGGGTGTGTTGAGGTTCGGGAAAAAGGGCTAGTTGAGCCCTCGGTATATTGGGCCTTTTGAGATACTTAAGAAAATTGGGGAGGTGGCTTATGAACTTGCTTTGCCACCTAGTCTATCAGGTGTTCATCCAGTGTTCCATGTATCTATGCTGCGAAAGTATGTCGGGGATCCGTCTCACATTCTGGATTTCAGTACAGTACAACTGGATGGTAATTTGACTTATGATGTGGAGTTGGTGGCTATTTTAGACTGGTAGGTTCGAAAGCTGAGATCAAAGAACATAGCTTCGGTGAAGGTGCAGTGGAGAGGCTAGCCAGTCGGAGAAGCTACTTGGGAGATTAAGCAAGAGATGCAGAGCAAATATCCACACTTATTTGAGACTCCAGGTATTGTTCTAAACCCATTCGAGGACGAACGTTTGTTTAAGAGGGGGAGAATGTAACGACCCGACCGGTCGTTTTGAGTGTTATAACCCCGTTTCCCTATTTACTGCTCAATTTATGCTACATAGTTATTTTATGACTTACTGGGTTAGTTGGTTCGGGTCCGGAAGAAATTCGGAATGAAATGAGACACTTAGTCTCATAATTAAAAATTTAAGTTAGAAAAATGGACCGGATATGGACCTATGTGTAAACGACCTCAGATTTGAATTTTAATGATTCCAATAGCTCTGTATGGTGATTTTGGGCTTAGGAGAGTATCCGGCATATTATTTGGAGGTCCATAGTAGAATTAGGCTTGAAATGCCGAAAATTGAATTTTTAGGAAGTTTGACCGGGGGGTTGACTTTTTGATATCGGGGTCGAAATCCGATTCTAAAAATTTGAGTACCTCTGTTATGTCATTTATGACTTGTGTGCAAATTTTATGGTCAATCAGACGTGATTTGATAGGTTCCGGAGTCATTTGTAAACATTAGAAATTTCAAAGTTTATTAGGCTTGAATCTATGTGTGATTTGTGTTTTAGTGTTGTTGGATGTGATTTGAAGGCTCGACTAAGTTCGTATGATGTTTTAGGACTTGTTGGTATATTTGGTTGAGGTCCTGGGGGCCTCGGGTGAGTTTCGAATGGTTAACAGATCAAATTCGGACTTAGAAGAAATAGCTGGAGTTTCTGCCCTCTGCTGCAATCGCACCTGCGAAAATTCTATCGCAGATGCGAGCTCGTAGAAGCGAGCCTGGCAAGCACATATGCGCAAATGGACTATGGGGCAGTAGTCGCAGGTGCGATGGAAATTCTGCACCTGCGTGAGCGCAAATACGGAGGGACGCGCGCAGAAGCGGCCTGCGTAGGAGCGCAAACAGGCGCACAGATGCGGACAAAGGCGCAGATGCGGGACTGTTTCCGCACATGCGGTTGGCGCAAAAGAGGCCAAGTTGCCGCAGATGCGAAAATATCTGGACAGTACAAAAACATAGGGGTTCCGAGCTTTTGCCATTTTTAGGCATTTCAAGCTCGGGATTGGGTGATTTTGAGCAAGGTTTTCACGGGAAAACTTGAGTTAAGTCCCTTGTGATCATTTCTACTCCATAATATTGAATTATCATCGAATAATCCGACTAGATTATATGTTTTTGAGGTGTAAATTAGGGGTTAGAACTTAGGAATTTGAAAATAATATTTGAAGCTTTGGGGGTCGAGTTGAGGTCGGATTTTGGTAAAATTTGTATGGTTAGACTCGTGGTTGAATAGGCTTTCAGATTTTGTGACTTTTGTCGGGTTCCGAGACGTGGTCCCCATGGGCGATTTTTGAGCTAAATTTTGGGTTTTTATGAAAAATTAGTATTTTCTTATGAAATTAATTCCAATAAATTTTATTGTCTGAAACGAATTATTTGTGACTAGATTCGAGGCATTCGGAGGCCGATTTGCGAGGAAAAGGCATAACAGAGTAAAGAATTTCACACTCTGAGGTAAGTAACAGTTTTAAATCTAGTCCTGAGGGTATTAAACCCTGGATTTTGGTATCATGTGATTATTTTGGAGGTGACACACATTCTAGGTGATGGGCGTGTGGGCGTGCACCGAGGAGATTATGACTTGGTCCGTCCCGGGAAACTGTAAAGTTGAATAATTTGTTGTTAGCTATATGCTCTCTATGTATTGATAAAATTTGACTGTAAATCATGTTAGAAATCATGCTTAGGTTATGTGATAGTACTGTTGGGACCCACAGAGGTCACGTACTTGTTGAATTGCCTGCTAAATGCTATATTAACTCAGTCTCAGCTTTTACTTGCACATTTTATCTCAGTCTCTGTTATTATTATTGATACATCATATCATTGTTGTTTGGGTTGATTTCATGATTATTAATAGCCCGAGAGATTTATGACTGAGTGAGACCGAGAGCCTAATTGTGAGATATTGATACTATAGCACGTGAGTTGGCCGTGCAGTACGTTAGGCAAGCAAGTGGGCCGGTCCATGCCCGGGACCGGACCGGGACCGCGGGCCAAACGGGCCAGGACCATTTGGGCCAGTTTTAGTGGGCCTGGGCCGGTCCTATGCTTTGGGCCCGCCAGGCCCGGGACCATTTGACCCACCAGGGACCGGTCCCTTAGTGGGCCAAACGGTCCCAACTTTGTTTTAATCCCAAACGTTTTATAATTATTCTTTTTACCTATTTTCAACTATAAATACCCCCTCATTTTTTTATTTTTCTTACAAAATCATCAATCTATCACAATCTCTCTCTAATTTTCTTCTATAATTTCTACTATTTCTTACTTTATTATTACAATTCGTGAAACAATTGTGAAGTTGGTGAATTGAAGTTTTCAACGATAATCAATTTTCAACAAGTTGTTCGTCAATTCGGTAAACTCGTTTCAACTCTTAAGTTTTAATATTATAGTTTTGTTTGTTTTATTTATTTTCTATTACTTTATTAATTAAGTTGGCTTCCTTAAAAACCTTCTTGGTAAAAATAAGGAAAAATCCAAGAGTGACGAATCTAGTGCTCAATTTGCTCCTCCTCTAATGCCCCGGGCTCCCCGAACCAAACTCCATATCCGTCCTACACCTGCTATTCTTGATAGCGATAATAGTTTATTACAATTTACTGAAAGTCAATTTTGCCATAATATTAGAGCTGGTGAACAATTAGACCATGAATTAATGAATGCTCTTTATTCTAATCCAACTATTGATGAAAATGATGACGAGGAAATAGATTTTGATGAAACTCAACCGGATGATGATACACCAACTAGTCCTGCTCCTGATGTTAACCCAACTAGTGATAACCCTGCTAATCCAAATGATGCCCCATTTGATACTCCTGTTACTACCCCTACTTTTTCTAGACAACTTAGCAAACGGACGGAAACATCTCCCGTTTGGCCATTTTTTACTCAACTAATTCTAGAAAATAAGGCTAAGTGTAAAACTTGTGGCACGGAGTTAGTTTTTAAATATTTTGGATCGCGGGGGGGGACGAGAACTTTGGCTAGAGTTGGCTAGACACATAATGAAACACCATCAAGATAAAGTGAGATATCTTCATCTGAAAGCTTTGGCCGAGGGGAAAAGTCTACCTACTCCTAGTCAGGTTGACCCTAGTACCGGTTCAAATCAATTTCAACCGGGAATTAACACTGTTACCGGTGGTATTTTATATTATGATCCAAAAAAAATCGGGAAGAATTGGCAAAAATGGTAACTGTTATGTGTTTACTCTATAGTTTTTTTTCTGATCCCTAACTTTGTGCATTATATTAGAAAATTTTTTAATCCTACTTATAAAGATTTTCCTCGCACAACCATAAAAAGCGATATTTATAAATATAAACTTGATTATGAACAATATTTGCGCTATTTATTTACTCATATAAATTGTCGTGTTGCTATTATAACTGATATTGGTAGAAGTGGTAACGACAATGATTATCTTACTGTCACCAGTCATTGGATTGATGAGGATTGGATAATGCAATAGCGCATTATTTCTTATAGAATAATTAATTCACGTCACACTGTGATGACCCAAAAGGTCATCTTATGTTTTAGAACTTAAATCTGTGCTCTTAAGCCTTAAAAATCTTATTTTTACCCTCCTCGATTTGCGTGCATAGTCCGGTCAGGTTTCCGGAAAGCTTTTATGTTGAAAACTAATGAAAATAAGAATTTTGTCTTAAAAGTTAATTTTAGTTGACTTCGGTCAACATATTTGGTAAACGGACTCGGATCCATGCTTTGATGGTTCCGATAGGTCCGTATCAAATTATGGGATCTGGGCGTATGCCCGGAATCGAATTCGTAGGTCCCTAGCTCAAGATATGAATTTTTGATGAAAATTAAAAGTTTGGAAATTATTTATTTTTCAGAATTGATTGATATTTGGCATTGTTAGTATCGGGTCCGTATTTTGGTTTCGGAGCCCGGTACAGTTTCATTATGATATTTAAGACTTGTCTGTGAAATTTGGTGAGAAACGGAGTTGATTTGACGTGATTCGGACGTCCAGTTCAGAAGTTATGGATTTTAAAGTGTTCTTGAGAATATCATTTGAATTGTTGCTAAATTTAGAGTTCTAAGTGTTATTTTGGCGATTTGATCATGCGAGCAAGTTCGTATGATGTTTTGGACTTGTGTGCATGTTTGGTTTGGAGCCCCGAGGGCTCAGGTGAGTTTCGGATAGGCCACGGGATGTTTTGGACTTTGGAAAGCTGATTTTTTTCTGCAGATTCTGGTGTCTGTCATATCCTTCTTCGCGCTCGTGAAGGTCCTCTCGCGAACGTGAAGAGTAATCTGATGAGGCTGAAACTTCTTCTTCGCGAACGCGAAGGCCTGGTCGCGAACGCGAAGTGATGGGGGATTTACCCTTTGTGAACGCGATAGGCTTAATGCGAACGCGATAGGCTTAACGCGAACGCGAAGCATGTGGGGACCTGGGAGGGTGGGGGTTGGTCGTTCCTTCATCGCGAACGCGAGCAACGTCTCGCGAACGCGAAGGCCAGGGGGGTGTAACCATCGTGAACGCGAGCTGGTTCTCGCGAACGCGAAGGCTTGGCAGCCAATACCTTTCGTGAACACTACAGTGGTCTCGCGAACGCAATGAACACTGTCGCCCAGCACTTAACAGAATCCAAAACAGGATTTTTGCCAAAAATTCATTTTTCTCAAAAACAAAACGGTGAGAGACAATTTTTCAGGAGCCATTTCTTCCCCAAATTATTAGTAAGTGATTCTAAACCATTTTCTTTCAATTACCCATTACATTTCTTGAATTTTCAACAACAAATCTAGAGTTTTCATGGTAGAATAAGGGGTTAGGGTAGAAAATAGGGATTTCGGGAATTTGGGGATTTAGACCTCAATTTGAGGTCGGATTCCAAAACTAATTATATATTCGGGCTCGCGGGTGAATGGGTAAACATATTATGGTCTTAACCTCGGGTTTTGACCAAGCGGGCCCGGGATCGATTTTTTGACTTTTGGGGGGAAAATTGGAAAATTTAATTTATGCAATATAATTGATTCCTTTAGCAATATTTGATATTATTGAGTCATTTTTGAATAGATACGAGTGGTTTGGAGGTGAATCCCAAAGGAAAAGCGGTGACTCAGAATTAAGTGGCCTTCGGTGCGAGGTAAGTGTTGTGTCTAATCCTGACTTGAGGGAATTAGGAACCTTAGATTATTTGCTAAGTGAAAATTCATGTGAGCGGAGTATATGTAAGGTGACGAGTACCTATACGTTGCCAACTTACCTGTTTTTCCATGTTTCTCTGTTTTTCGTATATTTTCTTTTCCTATGTCTAATTGCTATGTGTTATACTGGTGTTGTTCAAATTATCGTTCTTATCATGTTTACGGAAATTTTCTAGTGATAATTAAGTTTTTATTTCAAGTTGAGATTGATAATATGGAACCAAATTTTGAAGTAAGGTTTGTACTTGTTATTCTATCTCTCTGTTGTTACTTATGCATTGTATTATGGTAAGGGAGAGTATTAATGCACGAAAGGTGATGTTGTGCCATATTGTGAGTGTTAATGCACGAAGGGTGATGCCGTGCCATATTGTGAGTGTTAATGCACGAAGGGTGATGTCGTGCCATATTGTGAGTGTTAATGCACGAAGGGTGATGTCGTTCCATGATATGAGAGTTTAATGCACGAAGGGTGATGTCGTGCCATGATATGAGAGTAAAAGCACAAAGGGTGATGCCGTGTCGTTTCTATTAATTTTATGGTAAGATTGAGAATAAAAGCACGAAAGGTTATGCCATGCATTTTTCTTTACTGTATTCACTATTCTTGTTGATTCATGGTATATTGACTGCTTTGTTGATCATTTTGTTGTAATTCTTTATCTTGCATTCCCCTCAATATGTTTCCACTCCCGACATTTCCTGTTTAGTTCTTCATTCATGTTATTTGCGTATACACTGTTAAATTGTACAGGTTGATTGTAGGTGCCTTGCCTTATCCTCGTCACTACTTCGTCGAGGCTAGGCTCGACACTTACCAGTACATGGGGTCGATTGTACTGATGCTGCACTCTGCACTTTCTGTGCAGATTTTGATACCGGCTCTGGTTGATCGAGATTTTGCTATTGGTCCGCTGTCCGGAGACTTAAGGTAGATCTGTCGGCGTCCATAGACCTTGAAGTTCCCGTCTATCATTTCGGTTCTACTATTTCTTTTATTCAGACAGTTGTATTTCTTTCAAACTATTATTTGTAGAAAATTTTAGAATTCTCGTGAATTGTGACTCCAGATCCGGGTGGTAGTAATTAATACAGTTTTTATGATATTCCGCACTGGTCACATTTCATTTTAGTTAATTATTTTTATTTACTGAATGGAAAATAATAAATTGGTAAATGATTCTCTAACGTTGGCTTGCCTAACAAGTGAAATGTTAGGCGCCATCACGGTCCCGTCGGTGGAAAATTTCGGGTTGTGACAGTTGGTATCAGAGCACTAGGTTGCCTGGGTCTCATAATTCATGTGCAAGCTTAGTAGAGTCTGGAGGATCGGTACGGAGACGTTTGTGCTTATCTTCCAGAGGCTATGAAGTTTAGGAACAAGTTTCACTTCTTTTCTTCGCTGTCGTGCGATTTTGCTTTCTCAATACTGATTGAACTCTTCTACTCTTATTCTCTCGCAGATGGCGAGAACACGTACTGCTTCCTCAGCTAAGCAGCAGCCAGAGCCTCCAGTGACAGCTCCTACGTGGGGTAGAGGTCGAGGCCGAGGCAAGGGCAGGGCTCAGCCTAGGGCCCGAGCAGCAGCCCCAACAATGGAGCCTCAGATAGAGATTGATGAGGAGGTTCCAGCCCGGACTATTCCTATCGGACCAGCTCAGGTTCCGGAGGGGTTCATTGCTACCCCAGTACTTCAGGATGCTTTGGTCCATTTGGTGGGCCTTATGGAGAGTGTGGCCCAGACTGGCGCATTTCCCATGGCACTAGCTGTCTCTCAGGCTGGAGGAGGAGCCCAGACTCCTACCACTCCCGCTCCGGAGCAGATAGCTCCCCAGTATCAGACTCCAGCAGCCCAGCCAATCGGATTAGTTCAGCCGGTTATTGCGGCACAGGTCATAGATTGGCCAACTATGTCTTCTGAGGCTTTATGGAGATTGGACAGGTTTACCAAGCTCTTCCCTATTCACTTCAGTGGTGCTCCTTCAGAGGACCCCCCAGGAGTATCTTGACAGCTGTCGCAAGGTTCTACGGAACATGGGTATAGTGGAGACCAATGGAGTCGATTTTGCTGCATTTCAGATGATTTGTTCCTCCAAAAAATAGTGGAGAGATTACTTGTTAACCAGACCAGCTGGGTCGCCTGCTCTTACTTGGGACCAGTTCTCTCAGCTTTTCATAGAGAAGTTTCTGCCTATCACATTGAGAGAGGAGTGTCGCCGTCAGTTTGAGAGTCTCTAGCAGGTCGGTATGACAGTTACTCAATAGGAGACCCGTTTTGTGGATTTGGCCCGTCATGTTATTCTTCTGCTTCCCACCGAGAGAGAGGGTGAGGAGGTTTATTGATGGACTTGCTCAGCCTATCAGATTGCAGATGGCTAAGGAGACTGGGAGTGAGATTTCTTTTCACGCGGCTGCTAATGTCGCCAGACGAGTCAAGATGGTTCTTACTCAGGGAGGTCAGGGGTCTGACAAGAGGCCCCGTCATTTCGGTGAGTTCAGCAGTGCCTTACCTAGAGGCAGGAGTACTTTTGGTAGAGGCCATCCTCCCAGGCCGTATCATTCAGCACTCTAGGCATCCCACGGTGCCTTAGGTGGTCGTGGGCCTCAGATGCATTATTCCGACCAGCTAGCCTACAGTGCACCACCAGTTCCTATTAGTGCACCTCCACTCCAGAGTTATCAGGGTGGTTATTCAGGTCAACAGGGTTAGTTACATGGTCAGCAGTCACAGCAGCCGAGGTTATGTTATACTTGTGGTGATCCGAGGCACATTGCCAGATTTTGCCCACGGGCAACAGGCAGCTCACAACATCAGATCTCTCGTGCAATTTTGGCACCAGTTGCTATACCACCTACTTAGCAAGCCAGAGGCAGGGGTCAGACAGCCAAAGGTAGGGGCCAGACAGTTAGAGGTGGAGGTCAGGCTGTTAGAGGTGGAGACCAGCCAGCTAGAGGTCGTCCCAGGAACATAGTTCAGGGTGGTGGGGCCCAGCCCTGGTGTTATGCTTTCCCAGCCAGGCCTGAGGCTAAGTCATCTGACGTTGTTATCACAGGTTCTATTTCAGTTTGCAGTAGAGATGCTTCAGTTCTATTTGATCCGGGATCTACTTACTCCTTTGTGTCATCCTATTTTGCTTCCTATTTGGTTATGCCCCGTGATTCTTTGAGTGCTCATGTGTATGTGTCCACACCAGTGGGAGATGCTATTGTTGTAGATCATGTTTATCGTTCGTGTGTGGTCACCATTGGGAATATTGAGACTCGTGTAGACCTTCTACTTCTCGACATGCTTGAT
This sequence comes from Nicotiana tabacum, assembly GCF_000715075.1. Lineage (NCBI taxonomy): Eukaryota > Viridiplantae > Streptophyta > Magnoliopsida > Solanales > Solanaceae > Nicotiana > Nicotiana tabacum. Next base: position 126,375,310 of record NC_134088.1, on the reverse strand, counting down.
TTTTATGTCATACTGGGTATGGATTGGCTGTCACCTTATCATGCTATATTAGATTGTCACGCCAAGACAGTGACCTTAGCCTTGCAGGGGTTGCCTCGATTAGAGTGAAAAGAGAATCTTGGCCATTCTTCCAGCAGGGTTATCTCTTATGTGAAGGCTCGGCATATGGTCGAGAAGGGGTGTCTAGCTTATTTGGCTTATGTCCGCGATTCTAGTGCAGAGGTTCCTTCCATAGATTCGGTGCCGGTTGTTCGTGAGTTTCCAGAGGTGTTTTCTGCAGACCTACCGGGGATGCCACCCGACAGGGATATTGATTTCTGCATTAATTTGGCTCCAGGCACTCAGTTAATTTCCATTCCGCCATATCGTATGGCCCCGCCAGAGTTGAAAGAATTGAAGGAGAAGTTGAAAGATTTTCTTGATAAGGGCTTCATTAGACCTAGTGTCTCGCCCTGGGGTGCACCTGTGTTGTTTGTGAAGAAGAAAGATGGATCGATGAGGATGTGTATAGATTATCGGCAGTTGAACAAAGTCACCACCAAGAACAAATATCCATTATCTAGGATTGATGATTTATTTGATCAGCTTTAGGGTGCCAAGGTGTTTTCAAAGATTGATTTGAGATCTGGCCACCATCAGTTGAAGATTAGGGCATCTGATGTTCCTAAGACGGCTTTTCGGACTCGGTATGGTCATTATGAGTTTCTAGTGATGTCATTTGGGCTGACAAATGCCCCAGCAACATTCATGGATTTGATGAATCGGGTATTCAAACCCTACCTGGATTCCTTTGTGGTTGTGTTTATTGATGATATCTTGATCTACTCCCACAGTCGAGAGGAGCATGAGCAGCACCTTTGGATCATTCTTCAGACTCTGAAAGGCAGCCAGTTATATGCTAAGTTCTCAAAATGCGAGTTTTGGTTGAATTCAGTTGCCTTCTTGGGTCACGTTGTATCAGCAGAGGGTATTTAGGTGGATCCTAAGAAGATTGAGGCAGTCCAGAATTGGCCTAGACCCACATCAGCTACAGAGATCCGTAGTTTCCTGGGTTTGGCGGGCTATTACCGTCAATTTATGGAGGGGTATTCATCCATAGCAACCCCGTTAACCAGATTGACCCAAAAGGGTGCCCCGTTCAGGTGGTCAGACGAGTGTGAAGCGAGCTTTCAGAAGCTCAAGACAGCTTTGACTATGGCACCAGTATTGGTGTTACCCACAGGTTCAGGATCTTATACAGTATATTGTAACGCATCTCGTATTGGTCTGGGTACGGTATTGATGCAGGATGGCAAGGTTATTGCATATGCTTCACGGCAGCTGAAGGTTCACGAGAAGAATTACCATGATCATGATCTAGAGCTGGTAGCCATTGTTCACTCGCTGAAGATTTGGAGGCACTATTTCTACAGCGTGCCATGTGAGGTATTCACTGATCATCGGAGCTGGCAATATTTGTTCAAGCAGAAGGAACTCAATTTGAGGCAGAGGAGGTGGCTAGAGCTATTGAAAGACTATGATATCACTATATTGTATCATCCCGGGAAGGCCAATATGGTAGCCGATGCTTTAAGTAGAAAGTCAGTCAATATGGGTAGCCTTGCATATATTCCAGTTGGTGAGAGGCTGCTTGCATTGGATGTTCAGGCCTTGGCCAACCAGTTCGTGAGGTTAGATGCTTCTGAGCCCAGCCGTATTCTAGCTTGTATAGTTGCTCGGTCTTCTTTGTTTGAGCGCATCAGAGATCGACAGGATGACGATCCTCATTTACTTGTCCTTAGAGACACAGTGCGGCACGGTGGTGCCAAGCAGGTTACTGTTGGAGATGACGGAGTTTTGAGGATAAAATTTCGTATTTGTGTGCCTAATGTGGATGGACTTCGTGAGTTGATCCTTGAGGAGTCCCACAGTTCCCGGTATTCTATCCATCTGGGGGCCGCCAAGATGTATCAGGACTTGAGGCAGCATTATTAGTGGAGGCGAATGAAGAAAGACATAGTTGCCTATGTAGCTCGGTGCCTAAATTACCAGCAGGTAAAGTGTGAGCATCAGAGACCCGGTGGTTTACTTCAGAGGTTAGATATTCCTGAGTGGAAGTGGGAGCGTATCACTATGGACTTTGTTATTGGACTCCCATGGACTCAGAGGAAGTTTGATGCAGTTTGGGTCATTGTGGACAGGCTGACTAATTCAGCGTATTCCTTGGAGCGGTTGGCAGAGATTTATATTCATGAGATCGTCCGTCTTCACGGTGTGCCTGTGTCTATCATTTCTGATCGAGGTACGCAATTTACCTCACACTTTTGGAGGGCAATTTAGCGTGAGTTGGGTAAGCGGATTGAGTTGAGCACAATATTTCATCCTCAGACGGACGGGTAGTCCGAGCGTACTATTCAGATCTTGGAGGATATGCTACACGCCTGTGTTATTGACTTTGGAGGTTCATGGGATCGGTTTTTGCCGTTAGCAGAGTTTGCTTACTATAACAGCTACCAGTCGAGCATTCAAATGGCTCCCTATGAAACATTATATGGTAGACGATGTAGGTCGCCAGTTGGGTAGTTCGAGACCGGGGGAGGCTCAGTTATTGGGTACAGATTTAGTTCAGGAGGCCTTGGACAAGGTCAAGAATATACAGGATCGACTTCGTACAGCTCAGTCCAGGCAAAAGAGTTATGCTGATCGTAAAGTTCGTGATATTGCATTCATGGTTGGAGAAATAATATTGCTCCAGGTATCGCCCATGAAGGGTGTTATGAGATTTGGGAAGAAGGGCAACTTGAGCCCTAGGTATATCGGGCCATTTGAGATCCTCGAGAGAGTGGGGAGGTAGCTTATCGACTTGCGTTGCCTCCAGGGTTATCCACAGTTCATCCGGTATTTCATGTATCCATGATCCGGAAATATCATGGTGACCCATCCCACGTGTTAGATTTCAGCTCTATCCAGTTGGACAAGGATTTGACTTACGAGGAGGAACCGGTGACCATTCTAAACTGGCAGGTTCGTTAGTTGAGGTCAAAGAGTTACCCTTCAGTTCGAGTGCTGTGGAGAGGTCAGCCTATTGAGGCAGCTACTTGGGAGTCCGAGTCCGATATGCGGAGTAGATATCCCCACCTTTTCACCAGCTCAGGTATTTTTCTATGTTCGTTCGAGGACGAACAGTTGTTTTAGAGGTGTAGAAGGTGATGACCCAAAAGGTCATCTCATGTTTTAGAACTCAAATCTGCGTTCTTAAGCCTTACAAATCTCATTTTTACCCTCCTCAATTTGCGTGCGCAGTCCGGAAAGGTTTCCGAAAAGCTTTTATGTTGAAAACTAATGAAGATAAGAATTTTGCCTTAAAAGTTAATTTTAGTTGACTTCGGTCAACATTTTTAGTAAACGGGCCCGGATCCGTGCTTTGACGGTCCTGGTAGGTCCGTATCGAATTATGGGATCTGGGCATATGCCTGGAATCGAATTCGAAGGTCCCTAGCTCAAGATATGAAATTTTTATGAAAATTAAAAGTTTGGAAATTAATTGTTTTTAAGAATTGATTGATATTTGGCATTGTTAGTATCGGGTCTGTATTTTGGTTCCAGAGCCCAGTACAGTTTCATTATGATATTTAAGACTTGTGTGTGAAATTTGGTGAGGAACGGATTTGACGTGATTCGGACGTCCAGTTGAGAAGTTATGGATTTTAAAGTGTTCTTGAGAATTTCATTTGAATTGGTGCTAAATTTAGAGTTCTAGGTGTTATTTTGGCGATTTGATCGCGCGAGAAAGTTCGTATGATGTTTTGGATTTGTGTGCATGTTTGGTTTGGAGCCCCGAGGGCTCGGGTGAGTTTCGGATAGGCCACGGGATGTTTTGGACTTTGGAAATTTGGTTTTTTTCTGCAGATTCTGGTGTCTGTCATATCCTTCTTCGTGTTCGCGAAGGTCCTCTCGCGAACGCGAAGAGTAATCTGATGTGGCTGAAACTTCTTTTTCGCGAACCCGAAGGCCTGGTCGCGAACGCGAAGTGATGGGGGATTTACCCTACGCGAATGCGATCGGCTTAACGTGAACGCGAAGCATGTGGGGACTTGAGGGGGAGGGGGTGTTTTGGTCATTCCTTTATCGCGAACGCGAGCAACGTCTCGCGAACGCGAAGGACAAGGGGGATTAACCATCACGAACGCGAGCTGGGTCTCGCAAACGCGAAGGTTTGGCAGCCAATACCTTTCGCGAATGCTACAGTGGTCTAGCGAACGCGAAGAGTAATCTGATGTGGCTGAAACTTCTTCTTCGCGAACCCGAAGGCCTGGTCGTGAACGCGAAGTGATGGGGGATTTACCCTACGCGAACGCGATCGGCTTAACGTGAACGCGAAGCATGTGGGACTTGGGGGGTGGGGGTGTTTTGGTCGTTCCTTTATCGCGAACGCGAGTAACGTCTCGCGAATGCGAAGGACAAGGGGGCTTAACCATCACGAACGCGAGCTGGGTCTTGCGAACGCGAACGCTACAGTGGTCTCGCAAACGCTACAGTGATCTCGCGAACGCGATGAACACTGTCGCCCAGCACTTAACAGAATCCAAAACGGGATTTTTGCTAAAAATTCA